>NC_064621.1:499887638-500196545 GCF_023898315.1 Schistocerca nitens
CCATAACCTTTCCGGACGAAGAAATGGTCTTCGCCTTTTTTGGTGCAGATTCTCCCTCGGTAACCCATTGTTTAGATTGTTGTTTGGTCTCAGGAGTATAGTAATGTATCCATGTTTCACCCACAGTGACGAAACAAAGTGGATTCTTCCTGAACAGCTGCAAATCATCCTTGCAACACTTCACACGATTCCGTTTTTGGTCAAGCGTGAGCAATCGCGGGAACCATCTTGCGGATAGCTTTTTCATATCCAAATGTTTATGCAAAATATTATGTATCCGTTCATTCGTGATGCCCACAGCACTAGCAATCTCACGCACCTTAACTCTTCTGTCATCCATCACCATATCATGGATTTTATCAATGACTTCTGGAGTCGTAACCTCCACAGGTCGTCCAGAACGTTCAGCATCACATGTGCCCATATGGCCACCCTGAAAATTTTGAATCCACTTATAAACTGTTCTAATCGAAGGTGCAGAGTCACAGTAATTTATCAAGCTTCTCTGTAGTCTCCTGAGGGGTTTTGCCTTTCATAAAGTAATGGTTAATCACCACACGAAATTCTTTCTCGTCCATTTCTTGACAATCACTCGACTTCCTTGCTTCACACGAATACCAAACACAAAGAAATAGACCAATATGGCTGAAACTTGGTGTGTGTTCCTTCCGACGATGCTACTAACTAAACATGACCTCGATACGCGCCGGTGGTGCCATCTCTCAGACTTTGCACGGACTTTTCAAACGCCCCTCGAATTCCACTGTGATAATAGGCATGGTCCTGCTTCCGAAGCCATTGCCGTCCGGTCGTTTTCGCTGCCTCATAATCTTGAAACTGAATCCCACGATGAGCTTCTTTTAGCAGTCTGAGCAGATGGAAGTCTGTTGGTGCCAAGTCAGAGTTGGGAGGCATTTGTTTTTCTTGTCTCTTTATTCTGACCGGTTAACGTTCTTCGTACCTAAATTGCAAAAAGAAAATGATTCAAATGGCTCTGAGCAATATGGGACTTAACTTCTGAGGTCATCAGTCCCCTAGAACTTAGAACTACTTAAACCTAACTAACCTAAGGACATCACACACATCCATGCCCGAGGCAGGATTCGAACCTGCGACCGTAGCGGTCGCGCGGTTCCAGACTGAAGCGCCTAGACCCGCTCGGCCACATCGGCCGGCCCTAAATTGCACAAACCTTTCAGTACCCCAGTTGTTAAATAATCGTCATCACACTGCCTTTATTGACGAAGGTAAAGCGACACAAATCATCGGCAGTCACCCGGAGGTCACGATGGATGAAGCCATCAACTCGCTGAATGTTGTTTGGAGCCACTGCAGTCACCAGCATGACGTTCCGCATTTTGTCAGCCAACGATGTTTACCCTTCAGCTTCGTTACAGCGTTTAATAGAGCTGATGTCCACTGTGCCACTGTGCCACCATCGACCACAATTTTCAGTCTTTCATGAATGAGAATAGGCGTTTCATCTTTTGCATTCAAGAGTTCTGTCACAAAACGCTGTCTAACACGAAAATCGATGTCAACCATTTTGCTACCGACTGCAGTATTGGAACCTGTTGAGGTGGAAAGTTACCACCGCAGTGGACTGCAGACGAAGCTCTGCAGTTCAGCGGCAAATTCACACTTTTCACTCAACGAACTTTATCTAAGGAGAAAAAAAGGTGGCATTACTTTCTCACTGACCTCATATCTTCTATTTTTTTAAGTCATCTCATTTCACAAGACGATATCTTATGCATGCGTGAAGATGGAAACTTAAAGTGAATTTTAAGTTATGGCAAGGTCTTCAAACTTGTTAGATTCAGTTAATGGTGTGCTTCATGGTGTTCCACCAAGTTGTTGCTCTCATTTCATGCATAAGACGTCAAGATCCGATGCAGTCAGCCTCTTCAGGTGCTGCCAGTTTTGCTGTTGTGTGTACTCGCTGCCTACACTCCATACAGACTGTGAACTATTGTTAGTCTCACACCACTATTTTTAGCCGAGTTCGATTCCCGACACCCACGACGACCTTTGATGCTTTTTGCTTTTCAGAACTCGCACTGATATTCGGTGAAATGCGTCTTCTCTCAGCGTTTTCCAAACTGTAGTGTTCGTGATGGCTGGCGACATTTTAATAAATTGCGTGTCCGGTCCCAAGCGACATTTGAATTGAAACCTTTGTCCTTGTTTATTAGGCTTTCTGATGACACCTTTATTTCCCACGTTTTTAGTGCGGCCACATGGAGCAGAAAAACTTCAAGCGTTTCTGGAACATTTGAGATGTATCAGTCGTAATATAAAATTCGCGATGGAACTTGGAATATGGTCAACTACCTTCTCTCGACTGTTGGTTAAGAGAAAATCGGACGGATCCCTCGGTCACAGAGTATACAGACGACATGTCCACACTGACTATCTCCGCACCTCGAGTCTTCAGCACCAGTCACAAAGAAGTACTAAGCCAAAGATTGGTCCACAGAGCTCGAATACCTTCAGATAAGGGGGGGGGGGGGGGGGGCTCCGCTGAAGAATTACAACACCTACGAATAGTGTTCCGAAGGAATGGGTACTCACATCATCAAACCGAACTGGCAGTGCGGTTAAAATAAAAAAAAACTTGAGAAAGAAGTTCAAATTGATATGCCAGAAATCACCAACTGCTTTATTCTGGCCCGGTGTCCGGAAAGATCGATGGACTCCTACAGAGACATGGTATCCAAAGTACACTCCTGGAAATGGAAAAAAGAACACATTGACACCGGTGTGTCAGACCCACCATACTTGCTCCGGACACTGCGAGAGGGCTGTACAAGCAATGATCACACGCACGGCACAGCGGACACACCAGGAACCGCGGTGTTGGCCGTCGAATGGCGCTAGCTGCGCAGCATTTGTGCACCGCCGCCGTCAGTGTCAGCCAGTTTGCCGTGGCATACGGAGCTCCATCGCAGTCTTTAACACTGGTAGCATGCCGCGACAGCGTGGACGTGAACCGTATGTGCAGTTGACGGACTTTGAGCGAGGGCGTATAGTGGGCATGCGGGAGGCCGGGTGGACGTACCGCCGAATTGCTCAACACGTGGGGCGTGAGGTCTCCACAGTACATCGATGTTGTCGCCAGTGGTCGGCGGAAGGTGCACGTGCCCGTCGACCTGGGACCGGACCGCAGCGACGCACGGATGCACGCCAAGACCGTAGGATCCTACGCAGTGCCGTAGGGGACCGCACCGCCACTTCCCAGCAAATTAGGGACACTGTTGCTCCTGGGGTATCGGCGAGGACCATTCGCAACCGTCTCCATGAAGCTGGGCTACGGTCCCGCACACCGTTAGGCCGTCTTCCGCTCACGCCCCAACATCGTGCAGCCCGCCTCCAGTGGTGTCGCGACAGGCGTGAATGGAGGAACGAATGGAGACGTGTCATCTTCAGCGATGAGAGTCGCTTCTGCCTTGGTGCCAATGATGGTCGTATGCGTGTTTGGCGCCGTACAGGTGAGCGCCACAATCAGGACTGCATACGACCGAGGCACACAGGGCCAACACCCGGCATCATGGTGTGGGGATCGATCTCCTACACTGGCCGTACACCACTGGTGATCGTCGAGGGGACACTGAATAGTGCACGGTACATCCAAACCGTCATCGAACCCATCGTTCTACCATTCCTAGACCGGCAAGGGAACTTGCTGTTCCAACAGGACAATGCACGTCCGCATGTATCCCGTGCCACCCAACGTGCTCTAGAAGGTGTAAGTCAACTACCCTGGCCAGCAAGATCTCCGGATCTGTCCCCCATTGAGCATGTTTGGGACTGGATGAAGCGTCGTCTCACGCGGTCTGCACGTCCAGCACGAACGCTGGTCCAACTGAGGCGCCAGGTGGAAATGGCATGGTAAGCCGTTCCACAGGACTACATCCAGCATCTCTACGATCGTCTCCATGGGAGAATAGCAGCCTGCATTGCTGCGAAAGATGGATATACACTGTACTAGTGCCGACATTGTGCATGCTCTGTTGCCTGTGTCTATGTGCCTGTGGTTCTGTCAGTGTGATCATGTGATGTATCTGACCCCAGGAATGTGTCAATAAAGTTTCCCCTTCCTGGGACAATGAATTCACGGTGTTCTTATTTCAATTTCCAGGAGTGTATTTCGCTCCCTTTAACTAAGTCGGTGTTAAAGACGATCTAGGTTTCCGAAAGCCGGGTGTATCTCGCATTCCACGCGAACGTCGCGTGTCTTACATGGGGCAGACTATAAGAACATATGTAAGGAACGTCGGCGACACAACCGCCTAAAAGAACCAAGCAAGTCAGGCGTCACCGAGCTCTGCCCCGAATATGATAACGAAACGAAATACCATGAGAACAGTAGCGTTTTGCCAACGCCAGGTTTCTGGGACAGCATAATTAAGGAGACTAACGAAATGAAGATGTCAGAAGACCTAATAAACTGGGACTGCGGTTTCAATTTAAGTAATGTTCAGGGTCCGACACTATATTTGTTAAAACCTCGCTGGCCATCACATCCATCAGAGTTGTAGGACTCTGAGAGAATTTGCGTTTAACGGAAAATCAGCGTGAAGTCTCAAAAACTAAAGTGCATGAAAGGGAGTAGTGGGCGCTGGGAGTCCAACTCGGCTACAAATAGTGGCGCGTGACCAACAACAGATCAGTCTCTTCTGATCCTTCAAGCGCGACTGCAGACAGACACGTAGTACTTGAATAATAATGACAAAACCAGTGGCTGTATTTGAATCTAACGAAGTTTATTCTTTTCAAAACATATTACCAGTTTGATCACCACATAGTGTCATCTTCAGGCCCCCAACGCCATCCACAACCATTCTCAATGAACAGAATCGTATGCCCAGGCTGTTAATGGCACGGAAGATGTAGAGTCCAGTTAATTTTTGCCCGCTGCATACGACTCTGTTCATTGCACATGAAAACTGTTGTGGATTGCAGGTTCCGTTCGGGGGCGGAAAATGACACTATATGGCTTCGAAATGGGCAGTATGTTTTAAAAAGAATAAACGACGTTAGATTCAAATACAGCCACTGGTTTTGTCGTCATGATGCAAGAACAACAGATCAGGTGGTAATTAGACGTAATAGCAAATCTCGCGGCACTTGAAGAATACGGCTGGGTCGGTCGTCGAAATATTGTGCCTAAAATGATAACAACAACTAGGCAGAACACCCGGAAACACATCGTTAACCAGTAACGCTAGGAAACCTGAAATAACACTCTTAGTTTCAATATAACCATCCGATAATTCAAAAATAAATCCTTCAGATACTTTTTGTAATTAGATTTGGGATCATAGTTTTCATTTACCTTTCACATATGTTCAACGTTCCCTCCACCGCATACATGACTAACATCCAGATGACAAACTCATCCCATACGTTTGCGAACACATCTGGAGTTACTGCGTTCACTACTGTTGCCATAGGGTCACAATTCATCTTAAAATGTAGGAAAGGGAGGCAAATAGACGGCGACTTTCACAAAAACCCCACAAAAATATCTCATACCCTGAGGTCAGGCGAACTCGGAAGACATTGGTAAAATGTGAGATCCATAGGCCCCTTATGGCGGAAGAGGGTTATTACCGATGAAAATTGCGCTGCATAGTTTTAACCGAACGCACCTGTTGAAACAGAGAGCGCAATAAGCTTTTTATTTCTACGTTGTCCCCAACTCTACTCGACACACAGTGAGCAATTAACAAGCGAACCGGCTATGGAGCACACTAGCGAGCGAGTGACTAAACTAGCTACATCAGCGAGACCACTACCTGCTGCTACTAGAACCGGCAACTATTGCAGCTAGCGATTAGCTACAATTTTAATTCGATGCTCAAAAGCAACTCGTAATTTCTGCCTTCATTGATGCCGAACAGTGGTTCCCTATCATTCTACGACCATTACCCCTGAGTGTAATCAGATACTGGTTACTATCCGTCCTCCCCAACCATACCTTAACTATAAAATGAAAAAGAATTTTCTTTATACAAATGGCAATTTATGTAGGTGTTTTATATTGGAACAGTCACGTAAGACGTAAAACCCCTTTCATTC
Source organism: Schistocerca nitens (assembly GCF_023898315.1). NCBI lineage: Eukaryota > Metazoa > Arthropoda > Insecta > Orthoptera > Acrididae > Schistocerca > Schistocerca nitens. The sequence continues at coordinate 499,893,723 of NC_064621.1, forward strand.
CGTGAACGGTTCCAGGTATCGAAGCTAGGATTTCGGCAAATGATAGTACAGTTGTACCGATCGATGTACTGAAGACAGTAGAATTTTTTAACTATGACGATAGCGCTGGAAAAGACGAGTACAATGACACAATGCTTTTTAATGTTAAGTCTGAAACTCTTCGCAAGAGAATTCGAGAAATGTATTAAAAATCGAAAGCAGTGTGACCAGAGTCAGCTATTTCGGTGTAAACACCGCCAAGCAGACCTTTCATGACAGGCTTCGTCCTTTTTTGCAGTAAGACAGGCTCACGCTACTAATTAGGAACCCCTGGAGAGCGAGGTCGCAAGTTCAATCTTTACTATCGCACAACTGAAGGTGTGGTGTTAACAATTACGACAGGAAAAATATTAGCTGCTAATGACTCACGATGTGCATCGGGAGGATGACAGAAACTGAGTATCCGAGAGGTGCACAGCTCAACCTCCTACGGGATGTACACTCCTGGAAATGAAAAAAAGAACACATTGACACCGGTGTGTCAGACCCACCATACTTGCTCCGGACACTGCGAGAGGGCTGTACAAGCAATGATCACACGCACGGCACAGCGGACACACCAGGAACCGCGGTGTTGGCCGTCGAATGGCGCTAGCTGCGCAGCATTTGTGCACCGCCGCCGTCAGTGTCAGCCAGTTTGCCGTGGCATACGGAGCTCCATCGCAGTCTTTAACACTGGTAGCATGCCGCGACAGCGTGGACGTAAACCGTATGTGCAGTTGACGGACTTTGAGCGAGGGCGTATAGTGGGCATGCGGGAGGCCGGGTGGACGTACCGCCGAATTGCTCAACACGTGGGGCGTGAGGTCTCCACAGTACATCGATGTTGTCGCCAGTGGTCGGCGGAAGGTGCACGTGCCCGTCGACCTGGGACCGGACCGCAGCGACGCACGGATGCACGCCAAGACCGTAGGATCCTACGCAGTGCCGTAGGGGACCGCACCGCCACGTCCCAGCAAATTAGGGACACTGTTGCTCCTGGGGTATCGGCGAGGACCATTCGCAACCGTCTCCATGAAGCTGGACTACGGTCCCGCACACCGTTAGGCCGTCTTCCGCTCACGCCCCAACATCGTGCAGCCCGCCTCCAGTGGTGTCGCGACAGGCGTGAATGGAGGGGCGAATGGAGACGTGTCGTCTTCAGCGATGAGAGTCGCTTCTGCCTTGGTGCCAATGATGATCGTATGCGTGTTTGGCGCCGTGCAGGTGAGCGCCACAATCAGGACTGCGTACGACCGAGGCACACAGGGCCAACACCCGGCATCATGGTGTGGGGAGCGATCTCCTACACTGGCCGTACACCACTGGTGATCGTCGAGGGGACACTGAATAGTGCACGGTACATCCAAACCGTCATTGAACCCATCGTTCTACCATTCGTAGACCGGCAAGGGAACTTGCTGTTCCAACAGGACAATGCACGTCCGCATGTATCCCGTGCCACCCAACGTGCTCTAGAAGGTGTAAGTCAACTACCCTGGCCAGCAAGATCTCCGGATCTGTCCCCCATTAAGCATGTTTGGGACTGGATGAAGCGTCGTCTCACGCGGTCTGCACGTCCAGCACGAACGCTGGTCCAACTGAGGCGCCAGGTGGAAATGGCATGGCAAGCCGTTCCACAGGACTACATCCAGCATCTCTACGATCGTCTCCATGGGAGAATAGCAGCCTGCATTGCTGCGAAAGGTGGATATACACTGTACTAGTGCCGACATTGTGCATGCTCTGTTGCCTGTGTCTATGTGCCCGTGGTTCTGTCAGTGTGATCATGTGATGTATCTGACCCCAGGAATGTGTCAATAAAGTTTCCCCTTCCTGGGACAATGAATTCACGGCGTTCTTATTTCAATTTCCAGGAGTGTACTTATTACACTTCACAAAATGGACATCGGCAGCATTCAAGAAACGTTCAATACAAACCATTAACTTGCACCACGAACACCGAATGAAAAATGGTACGCCACAGCTATAATAAAGGTTCGCACTATCAGGATAGAAGGCAACCTCCTTGGGATCTACAAACCGTGCAGGGCGTTCAGCTAGATATCCACTCTTAGAGAATGCATGTAGAATTATATTAGTGTAACGGGGTGAAGAGAACTGGTGGAACGTGATGGCGTGCAACCGAAACAGTCTGTCTTGGAGCTATCCTTTAAGGTACAGTTGCAGATAGTGCGAATATTTGTTACGTAAAAACGGAAAAAATAAACAGCCAGAGACTGAATTTGTTCAGTGGTTCCAGGTGGTATGAATTGTAATGTCACACACTTTTCAGGAGGGATAGTTTAAAGGAGTATCATTTTTATATGCAGTCCACGAATCAAGGAAAAGCAATTCACTTTGACCCGCTATTGGCCAAAAGAAGTGCTGATATCATAGTTATAGTTCTCTTAAGCCTGTTTTCCCACTCTTGCTTGCTGCGATGTAAATATTCCCTACTATTCTTGCAATATAACGCGTACGAGAAAGAATTGTAGGGGGCAGAGCACCTCAAACTTCATGCAGCGCAATGAATAACTTTCCAAACAATTTACCATCCAGATTAACAGTCGGCGTAACTGTATGCGAATGTGTTAAGACGTTAATGTTAGTTCATCTTGATACAACTCTCTTGGTACTTCCAATTACCAGGATCCTTTCATATGCATTTTCTCTTCAAATCCCGACTGGCCGGAGTTGTAGAAAAAAAAATCGTTACTGAACGATGGGATAAGTCCGATTCCGCAAATTTCTGTGTGAGCATCATGAGGTTGGCGCTTTGATTGCAATTTCGTTACCTTACATCTTCCAATTCGGTAGTACTGTTTAAAGTTATGCAACCATTCACTGCTACATCTTGAAATCACTAATCTGTGTCGCGCGCAATTTGATGTGTATAACGTAGTATGTCAGTTGTATCGAACATTCTTGAAACGCAAAAACATGAGTTTTTTTTGTAACAAGTGCGCTTCGTCCTCCCTTGAATATCCGTAGTTTTTCCTATGCAATATACTGTCATACTCCTGCTGACTTATTTGAAATATGTTTATGCGGATTATGTTCCATGTAAGTGACGGAATTTGTGGCTCCCTGCCCGACGAGGATAATAAACATTGCTCGACACCTGTTTCAGTATCACTTCCACTTGTTAAGCATGTTTCGGCATAATTGTGCCCCTAAAATACACTGTCCTCACAGTCGATCGTATGCGACACCACCCATTCCACTGACTAATCTTGCAGAAATGCTAATATTCCATCTGCTACTTCTTTCTCACTCTGTGAAATTCCTTGGGTTGCTTTCTGACATAATGTTAGCTTAAGCAACTGTTGTTGTGGATATATTCCAAAGTTTGCTTTGCTTATCGTTACCATTGTTCTGCTTTGTCTCACCTCCACTAGCACTGTTGTGAGTTACTCTTCGACTAAGCACTGCAACTACGTTCCTTAGCCTCATGTTGCGCTCACCTTTGGATACCTCTACTCCCACCCCCTGTTGTCAATAGCAGCCCATATTGTGGTTGCACGGTAGACAATATGTTGGGCGACGAATGCCGTAAACTTGGCCTTCTGCTATCTCGTAGCCAACGGTTTCCTTGTAAGATAAAACTTCATTTCCTATGCTATATAGCGACAGGCTGAACTATGATTTTTGTATATGGAACTACAAGATGTGCTGGCTTTTTGCGCATCAGATGGAGCTTAGGAAAACTATTTCAAATATGTGTACTTTTCCATGTTTCTGCGGAAACAACTGTAGTTTTTTCTCAGGTAGTTGTCCATATAAACCCTCCCCATTGCTGCTTATTTGTCAAATCTCAAACAGAATCATATTTCATCATTATAAAAAACTTTATTCATGGTAAAAAGGAAACTACTGTATTGACTTTGTTGGATTTGGAAAAAAATTCTTGTTGCCTATCATTGCCTCGAGACGCCTGAATATTTCTTTAAAAATTCTCTGAAATACTTGACATTTTGCTCTGCTTATGCCCTCAATGTTGAAATGGCAGATTCGGATGCAAGGTCCGAGATCCTTTGTCAGTATTCTGCTGTTCTGCTCTCCCATTCCTCTTTCCATCGGCCATTTATTTTAAAGTTGGTTTGGTGCAGAGCCTGTGCGGTCTTTAGTGGAGGATGCCTAGACCGGAGTCGGTTTCCTTGGATGTCGTGAGTATCTTCATGGATTTGTAATTGAAAGTTGGCCATGATTTTTTGAAATTCTCTAACCAGAGCGTGTTCACGGCGCAGGTTAGGAGAGGCTATGTTACTGAGAACGGGCAGCCACGCTGTAGGAGTTGGCCTGATTGTGCCTGATATAATACTCATTGTTGCATTGTCGCATCAGAACCAACTGTGGGAGATGCGCCGACTCCTTACACAGATGGGGTAAACTTCCTTCGGCCGCTTGCGACTGTGGCGCTGAGAGACAGACGGTCAAACACATCGTGCAGGAATGCCCACTAAGGACATACGAGGGTGACCCACAGGATTTCCTAATGGCGACCCAAGAGGCAATCGACTATTTATTATCTAAGATGGACGTCTGCTTGTGATTGCTCTTCTGTGAGTGTAAATTTACAATTGGCGGTGTCTTTATATACAAACATTTATTGCTCTGTTTATACATATGTGATTTTTTTTAAATCGTGTTGTTTCTGTAATTTTTACTGTGATGTTATGAGCCATACGCTAAATAAATAAATAAATAAATTTCTTTAAAAAATCACCTATGTTGGGCAAGTGAGTCTATGAATACTAATCGAAATTGTAATGCACTTTACACTTTAAATGAACTAAACAGTTTATTGAGAATGATTGACGGCATGTTACCCACGAAATAAGTACATTTCTTAACGAAAAGTAGTTTTAAACTTTACTTAAGGATGTGCCCTAATTGTTTACCATCGACTCCAAGACACATCTGCTGTCACCGTTCGAGAGATAGAAAAACACACGAAAGTACACTAGGTGATACGCCGTTGAATACTGTGACGATTCGACGGCGCATATCGTCCGATGTAATTGGGGCATCATGATAGACGTCGTCTTTCAGAGCTCCCCACAGAAAGAAATCAAGAAGAGTAAAATAAAGAGATCTGGTCAGGCATTTTACTCCAGCATTCCGTCCTATCCAACGGTCAGGAAAACATTTCATTCAGTATGAATGAAGGTAGGAAACGAGGTACTGGCAGAGGCAAAGGTCCCGAGTTCGAGTCTCGGTCCGGCACTCAGTTTTAATCTGCCAGGAAGTTTCATTTCGTTCAGTATTTGTGCTGAAACATCGGAGCCGTCGTGTTGGAACAAAACACACTGTCGCTTATCCAGTAGTACCTCTTCTAGAAGAACAGATAGTATTTTTGCAAGAAACTATGCATACGTATTTCTATTTAACATCCATGGCGTGAAGTAAGGTCCCACATGGAATTACCTATGATGCCACACAATACGTTTTGCACATCAAATTGCGCGCAACATGGATTACAGTGATTTCAAGGGGGAGCAGTGTATGGTTGCATAGCTTCAGACAGCGCAACGGAATTGGAAGACGTAAGGTAACAAAATTTCAAACGAGGTGTCAACTTGATCACCCACAGAAAACTGCGCAATATTTATTGTGCTGCGTGAAGTTTGAGATGCTCTGCCACCTACAGTTCTTTCTCGAGCGGGTTATGTTGTAAGGGTAGTAGGGAATATTTATGTTGCAGCAAGCAAGAGTGGGAAAACAGGCGTAAGAGAACTACAACTATAATATAAGCACTTCTTTTGGCCAATAGTTGGCAACAGTAACTTGTTTTTCCTTGATTCGTGGTCTGCGTATAAAACTCATACTCCTTTAAACTATCCCTCATGAAAACCACCTGTAACTACTGGACAAATTGAGTCTTTGACTGTTTATTTTTTCCGTTTCTATGAAAAACACCATCGAAGTACCCGCAGCTATGCCTTAAAGGATAACCAGTTTCACGATAAGCTCCACGACAGACTGTTTCGGTTGCATGCCATCTCATTCCATCAATTCTCTTCACCCCGTTGCACCAATATAATTCTACGTGCATTCTCTAAGAGTGGATCCTAGCTGAACGCCCTGCACGGTTTATAGCTCCCAAGGAGGTAGCCTTCCATCTTGATTGTGGGAACCTTTATGATGACTGTGGCGCACCATTTTTCATTCGGGGTTCGTGGTGCAATTTAATTGTTTGTATTGAACATTTCTTCAATACTGACGATATCCATTTTGTGAGGTGTAATAAGTACATCCTGTAGAATGTTGATCTGTGCACCTCTCGGACACTTATTTTCTGTCCTCCTCCTGATGCACATCGTGAGTCAATATCACCTAATATCTTTACTGTCATAATTGTTAACACAACATTTTCAAATGAGCGTTACTAAAGATTGAACTTGAGATTTCGCACTCAAGGGGTTCTTTGTTAGTAGCGTGGGCCTGTATATAACGACAAAGTCTCTCTTGAAACGTCTACTTGGCGGTGTTTACATCGAAATAGCTGACTATGGCCACATTGCTTTCAATTTTAGTACATTTCTCGGATTCTTTTGCGAAGAGTTTCAGACTTAACATTAAAAAGAATTATATCACTATACAAAAGGGAAATGGATAGGTTAAAGTTAGATATAGTGGGAATTAGTGAAGTTCGGTGGCAGGAGGAACAAGACTTTTGGTCAGGTGATTACAGGGTTATAAATACAAAATCAAATAGGGGTAATGCAGGAGTAGGTTTAATAATGAATAAAAAAATAGGAGTGCGGGTTAGCTACTACAAACAGCATAGTGAACGCATTATTGTGGCCAAGATAGCCACAAAGCCCATGCCTACTACAGTAGTACAAGTTTATATGCCAACTAGCTCTGCAGATGATCAAGAAATAGATGAAATGTATGACGAGATCAAAGAAATTATTCAGGTAGTGAAGGGAGACGAAAATTTAATAGTCATGGGTGACTGGAATTCGTCAGTAGGAAAAGGGGGAGGAGGAAACATAGTAGGTGAATATGGATTGGGGGGAAGAAATGAAAGAGGAAGCCGCCTTGTAGAATTTTGCACAGAGCATAACTTAATCATAGCTAACACTTGGTTCAAGAATCATAAAAGAAGGTTGTATACCTGGAAGAATCCTGGAGATACTAAAAGGTATCAGATAGATTATATAATGGTAGGACAGAGATTTAGGAACCAGGTTTTAATTTGTAAGACATTTCCAGGGGCAGATGTGTATTCTGACCACAGTCTATTGGTTATGAACTGTAGATTGAAACTGAAGAAACTGCAAAAAGGTGGGAATTTAAGGAGATGGGACCTGGATAAACTGAAAGAAACAGAGGTTGTAGAGAGTTTCAGGAAGAGCATAAGGGAACAATTGACAGGAATGGGGGAAAGAAATACAGTAGAAGAAGAATGGGTAGCTCTGAGGGATGAAGTAGTGAAGGCAGCAGACGATCAAGTAAGTAAAAAGACGAGGGCTAATAGAAATCCTTGGGTAACAGAAGAAATATTGAATTTAATTGATGAAAGGAGAAAATATAAAAATGCAGTAAATGAAGCAGGCAAAAAGGAATACAAACGTCTCAAAAATGAGATCGACAGGAAGTGCAAAATAGCTAAGCAGGGATGGCTAGAGGACAAATGTAAGGATGTAGAGGAATGTCTCACTAGGGGTAAGATAGATACTGCCTACAGGAAAATTAAAGAGACCTTTGGAGAGAAGAGAACCACTTGTATGAATATCAAGAGCTCAGATGGCAACCCAGTTCTAAGCAAAGAAGGGAAAGCAAAAAGGTGGAAGGAGTATATAGATGGTTTATACAAGGGCGATGTACTTGAGGACAATATTATGGAAATGGAAGAGGATGTAGATGAAGACGAAATGGGAGATAAGATACTGCGTGAAGAGTTTGACAGAGCACTGAAAGACCTGAGTCGAAACAAGGCCCCGGGAGTAGACAACATTCCATTAGAACTACTGATGGCCTTGGGAGAGCCAGTCATGACAAAACTCTACCATCTGGTGAGCAAGATGTATGAGACAGGCGAAATACCCTCAGACTTCAAGAAGAATATAATAATTCCAATCCCAAAGAAAGCAGGTGTTGACAGATGTTGAATTATCGAACTATCAGTTTAATAAGTCACAGCTGCAAAATACTAACGCGAATTCTTTACAGACGAATGGAAAAACTGGTAGAAGCGGACCTCGGGGAAGATCAGTTTGGATTCCGTAGAAATGTTGGAACACGTGAGGCAATACTATGCTTACGACTTATCTTAGAAAAAAGATTAAGGCCCGCAGCTCGTGGTCGTGTGGTAGCGTTCTCGCTTCCCACGCCCGGGTTTCAGGGTTCGATTCCCGGCGGGGTCAGGGATTTTCTTTGCCTCGTGATGGCTGGTTGTTGTGTGATGTCCTTAGGTTAGTTCGGTTTAAGTAGTTCTAAGTTCTAGGGGACTGATGACCGTAGATGTTAAGTCCCATAGTGCTCAGAGCCATTTGAACCATTTTTTGAAAGATTAAGAAAAGGCAAACCTACGTTTCTAGCATTTGTAGGCTTAGAGAAAGCTTTTGACAATGTTAACTGGAATACTTTCTTTCAAATTCTGAAGGTGGCAGGGGTAAAATACAGGGAGCGAAATGCTATTTACAATTTGTACAGAAACCAGATGGCAGTTATAAGAGTCGAGGGGCATGAAAGGGAAGCAGTGGTTGGGAAAGGAGTGAGACAGGGTTGTAGCCTGTCCCCGATGTTATTCAATCTGTATATTGAGCAAGCAGTAAAGGAAACAAAAGAAAAATTCGGAGTAGGTATTATAGTCCATGGAGAAGAAACAAAAACTTTGAGGTTCGCCGATGACATTGTAATTCTGTCAGAGACAGCAAAGGACTTGCAAGAGCAGTTGAACGGAATGGACAGTGTCTTGAAAGGAGGATATAAGATGAACATCAACAAAAGCAAAACGAGGATAATGGAATGTAGTCGAATTAAGTCGGGTGACGCTGAGGGAATTAGATTAGGAAATGAGACACTTAAAGTAGTAAAGGAGTTTTGCTATTTAGGGAGTAAAATAACTGATGATGGTCGAAGTAGAGAGGATATAAAATGTAGACTGGCAATGGCAAGGAAATCGTTTCTGAAGAAGAGAAATTTGTTAATGTCGAGTATAGATTTAAGTGTCAGGAAGTCGTTTCTGAAAGTATTTGTATGGAGTGTAGCCATGTATGGAAGTGAAACATGGACGATAACTAGTTTGTACAAGAAGAGAATAGAAGCTTTCGAAATGTGGTGCTACAGAAGAATGCTGAAGATAAGGTGGGTAGATCACGTAACTAATGAGGAGGTATTGAATAGGATTGGGGAGAAGAGAAGTTTGTGGCACAACTTGACTAGAAGAAGGGATCGGTTGGTAGGACATGTTTTGAGGCATCAAGGGATCACAAATTTAGCATTGGAGGGCAGCGTGGAGGGTAAAAATCGTAGAGGGAGACCAAGAGATCAATACACTAAGCAGATTCAGAAGGATGTAGGTTGCAGTAGGTACTGGGAGATGAAGAAGTTTGCACAGGATAGAGTAGCATGGAGAGCTGCATCAAACCAGTCTCAGGACTGAAGACCACAACAACAACAACAACAACAACAACAACAATAAGGGGTCACAACATTTCAGTGTTTTGGTTGACTACATAGGAACTTTAACTTTTTAGAGTCGTGATTAACTTTCTTATTTCAGATGGGGATGAAACACTAATTTTTATTTTACTAAATGTCCTCCGTATCGCGTCTTCTGTGTACCATTTTTCTTCCTGTTCTGAACTATTTTCACCACTTTTGTCACCTATTTTTAAAACTTAATTACTAAAAATCTCTGCTACAAATGACCTGTCTTTTAGATTGCTCCCATTCTCTTTAAGAAAATTAATATCATCTTCTACGGCTGACAGTGAAGCCTTCAGGGATATTTCAGGTCTCTGTGGGCTTTCGCCAGTGATGCAAATGACGTAACTGGATGAGGAAACCTCTCTCTTAGCTCGGCGATGACTCTCTGCGGGAAAGAGATCACGCTGCGCTTAACACGTTTCCGGCGGCTGGAGGGGTTGGTATCGACTGTGCGTGCTTGAGAGGGGCGGCCGTGGGCGCCGTTTCTGCAGGTCCGTGGGTCGATTCGCTGCCGCCGTAGTCCAGGGCAGGGGGCGCTCTGCTCTCAAACACACATTCAGTGAATTCCTACAGGCCCGTGCTCAGTTTCGAGTCTGAGCTATCTCTCCCTGCTACTGAAAGGATTCAATTACGACTGAAAAGTGGTACGGCAATCCACTTGTTTAAGTGACAGTAAGTTGGTGGGCGGATCATTTCTGCTCCAAAAAAACTTAGTCGCCTGCAATTTTTTTTGGACTCATTCATCTTCTAAAACAGGTGTGTACTTATACACTGACGGAAAAAAGTCGCAATACCAAAAGGTAATTAATGTAGAGTAATGAAATTTCGGGAATACGTAGGTAACATGTTGAAGTGGTTACCATTGCAGAATTACAGTTTAATGTAAGCACGAAATAAGCGGTTGCAAATGTGAAATGCAGGTACATTAATAACCGGTGTAACCCCAAGAATATTGAATGTAAGCATACAAATGTATATGCATTGTGATGTACAAGTGCCGTATGTCAGTTTGTGGAATGGAGTTCCGTGCCTGTTGCATTTTGTCGGTCAATACAGAGACGGTTAGCCGGCCGTAGTGGCCGAGCGGTTCTAGGCGCTACAGTCTGGAACCGCCCGCAACCGCTACGGTCGCAGGTTCGAATCCTGCCTCGGGCATGGATGTGTGTGATGTCCTTAGGTTAGTTAGGTTTAAGTAGTTCTAAGTTCTAGGGGACTGAAGACCTCAGCAGTTAAGTCCCATAGTACTCAGAGCCATTTGAACCATTTGAACAGAGACGGTTAACGCTGTTTGTGGATGACGCTGTAGTTCTCGTGCGATGATGTCCCATATGTGCTCGATTGGGAACGGATGTGGTAATCGAGCAGGTCAAGACAACATGTTGACACTATGTAGAGCATGTTGGCCTACAACAGGGGTATGTGGCCGAGCGTTATCCTGTTAGAAAACGCCTCCTGAAATGCTGTTGATGAATGGCACCACAATAAGTCGAATTACCAGACTGACGTACAAATTTACGGTGATGGTGCGTGGGGTAACCATGAGTGGTCCTGCTCTCATACGAAATCGAATCCCGGACCATAAGTCCAGGTGCAGATCCAGTGCAGCTAGCACGCAGACAGGTTGGCTGCAGGCCCTCAACCGGCCCTCTTCTGACCAATACACGGTCATCACTGGCACCGAAGCAGAACCAGCTCTCATCAGGAAACATAACAAACCTCTGCCCTGCCCTCCACTGAGCCCTCGCTTGACATTACTGATGTCACAAATGGCGGTGGTTTGGGGTCAGCGGAATGTAAACTGACAGTAACTTTAAACCAAACCAAAACTGCATGAATTTACATAACACAAGAACTGATTCTGATGCAACACCCTTGATTTGGAATAGGTCCTGGTAATAAAACAAAACTTTATCAATTTGAAAATAATGGTCCCTGTGGATAATGGACGTCATCCATGAATAATAAAATTTCCTACCTTTATCTGCGCAATGGTGACGCTCTTTGCACTGCTTCCTATTAGTACTTTAAATCGTATAGTCAGCAAACAAGTATTGTGCAAGGCTGTTGCTTAGCATACAATTTAATTAAATCGAATATGACTGAGACAATAACTTCTTGAGAAAAACAGTTAATCAAAAATAACATGAATCTGCGATTGACTTGGGGTCAGTAACAACATGGACTAACTTCAAAATTCGTATTTTGACTCTTTGAAAATTAATAATGCTCCATTAACATACTCAATGAATTGATTATACTTTAACAATTAGCTTTACAAAATAATTGGATGTGAGTGCTATACATTGTCTCAATCATTTATTATGAATATGCGCATTGCATTAGTAACACAACAACATCTTTACCTTTCCAACTTCTGTTGAGATTCCTTTTACAATCAGCGAACATCATAGTATCTTGCAAATAAAAAACTCAATGCCCGTAGCGAGTAAGTATACGGGATGATTGTAATTAAAGTTAAATTTCAAACCGCTGTAGAAATAACACCGCTAGTCAGAATGACGTCAAATTCCAATGGAATATTATCGGAGAATGGCGGAAACGAATGGCATAAGACAAATAAATAGTTACAAAATATAGCAATATGTGGCGCTGTAAGCATCATAATTTAATAGTGACCGACTACAAATGACAAGTGAATCATACAACAATCCCTAAGGTGTACGTCTGACGTTAAACAAACTGTACCTATTCAGTGTGCATGGATTTACAGGTGTGGTACTGTCTAGTTACGAAAGCCCATCCACCACGTCAAGGTCATATCACATCGGATGGGAAAAATCGGTTTTTAACTGTCCTGAGGCCTAAAACCGCATAAAAAGCATCACTCACATAGGTTTTTAATTGTCCTGAGGCCAAAAACCGCACGAAAATCATTAATCAAAATCAAATCGGATTATTAATTTCCGTGTGACTGGCGCAAAACATGTTCAATATGCTGTCCACCGTTTTCTGCAAAAAGTTGAAATCTAGAAACAGCATGTTCCACAACTGATCGAAGTGTTTCCGGGATCACGTTCAGAATGTGTTGCACAATGCGTGCCTTCAATGCAGCTAAGTTTTCAATCGGATCACTGAACACAACATCTTTCAGATAGCCCCACAGCCAGAAGTCACACGGATTAAGGTCAGCTGATCGGGACGGCCAGGCTGAATGATTCTAGCATTTCGGAAATGGCGCTTCAGCTGCTGCTTAACTGGATTTGCAACGTGCAGAGGGGCGCCATTTTGCATAAAAATGATACCATCAACACATCCACGCTGGAAGGACGTGGGTGCGCAAAAGACACTGATAGCGCTTGCCAGTGACGGTGCAGGCAACAGGACCGCAAGCACTTGTCTCTTCGGAAACCCGCACCACACAGCGAACTTTTCATAATGAAATGGTACTAGTTGATATGCGTGTCGATTTTCCGTTGCCCATATTCGACAATTCTGTGTATTGACAAGTCCTGTCGGATGGAAGTGGGCTTCGTCTGCCAATAAAATCTTCCACGGTCAATCATTGTCCACTTCCATGCGAGCAAGAAATTCTAAAGCAAAGGTCTGTCTTGCTGGCAGGTCAGCAGGAAGCAACTTGTGCACATGGTTAATTTTGAATGGATAGCAAAGAAGGATGTTTCGTAGGATTTTACGCACTGTGCTCACTGGTACGTCCAATGTTCAGGCAATTCTCCATGCACTACACGTTTGCACAGCACCGCTTGTCTCCTCCTGCATTGCTGTGGCCACTGCTTCCATCAACGTCGAATCAATTCGTTTCCTCTCTCTACCAGCTTGCACATCAAAAGAACCCGCCTTTACGAATTTCCGAATCATTTTCTCCAGACCCACAGCAGTCATCGGACCAACGCCTTTTCTTAAACCCTTCAGTTTCTGGAACTTCTGCAGACTGACGTGTGCACAGCTTTACAAGCAGATAGCGATCGTGCATTGAGACAGCCACGGCGAACGTCGCAGACGCGAAAGCAGGAAAAGCCGTATACCCGGCGTGTTTATATCAACTTCAATGGATCGTGTGCATGATAGGTGTTTTCATTTACGTATTCAGACACATACAGTGCCATCTACTGATCAATTTTCTCACTATTTTCTGCCATACGTTCCTCCCCCCTCCCCCCACCCCCTCGTCTCCGATAATATTCCGTTGCAATTCGACGTCATTCTGACCAGTGATGTTATTTGTATAGCGTTTCGAAAGTTTAGCTTTAATTATAATCACCCTGTATATCCAGCACACATCAGATTCAACACGTCTTTAGACTTGAGAGTCCTCCATACATCACTCGATCTAAAGTTACTCTAACACATTACCCTTAAGACCTTGAATCAGCAGTCGCTGTTGAGCACAATCGATATTACATTTGACTATCTCTGGTTCAATGTAATATTTTATTACAGAGATTGATTTATTCTGTATATATACATTTCAGTGTAATTGATCTGGTAATCGAGCAGGCCAAGGTAACAAGTCAAATCTTTGTAGAGCATGTTGGGTTACGACAGCGAAATGCGGGCGAGCGTTATCCTGTTGGAAAACATCCACTGTAATGGTGTTCATAAATGGCAGCACAGCAGATCGAATAGCCAGATTTACGTACAGTTTTGTACTCAGAGTGCTCCTGCTGTCAAACGAAATCGCATCCCAGGCCATAGCTGCAGGCATAGGTCGAGTGTGTCCATCACAACCCACGATCTGCCCTCCTTCCACCCAACACACGGCCATCGCTAGCAACAAGGCAGAACCAGATTTCATCAGAAAACACAAGACTTCCACCCTGCTCTCCAATGAGCTCTGACTTGACACCACTGATGCTACAAATGGCGCTGGTTTGGGGTCAATAGAATGCAAGCTACAGGGCATGTGGCACCGAGCTGTCCTTGAAGTAACCGATGTGTCGCTGTGGTGTTAGCTGCTGCTCAATTTGCTGCTACAGATGCAGTGCGATACTCGAGAGCCACACGCCGAACATGGTGGACTTCAAACTCGGTAGTGCCACGTGGGAGTCAAAAGGACTGATCTTCTTGCGACCGTACATCGTGGTGACCGCTGCTGCCAACAATCATGTACAGTGGCTACATTACTGCCAAGTCTTTTTGCATTATCGAAGAAGGAACATTCAGCTTCTCGCAGGCTTATTACATGAGTTCGTTCAGACTCAGTGAGGTGTTGATAATGGCGTCTTTGTCACCTTAAACGCATTCGTTTCTGACGTCAACTCACCTCGTCCAATATCAAAAGTAACTAACGCAAACGACCGTTACGGCGTGTATTTAAGGGAAACCTGATTTTCACTCTGCTAGTGGTGCTACTAACACCACATCAATCAGATGTCCGCCCCGATAGCTGAATTGTGCTGCGACGGTAGCTCAGCGTGTTCGGTCAGAGGGTTAGCTACCCTCTGTAATAAAAAAAAACTGAGTGATCGGATCAACGAAGAACCTGAACGGGTGTCATCGGAAGTCCGCCCCGAACAAATTCAACAACAATGTAGAACAAAAATGAGATCAACTAAAAACAAAAAAAAGATCGCGTGACGGGTGACGGTTTGCCGTCCTAACGGGCCCGGGTTCGATTCCCGGCTGGGTCGGGGATTTTCTCCGCTCAGGAACTGGGTGTTGTGTCGTCTTCATCATCATTTCATCCCCATCCGGCACGCAGTTCGCCTAATGTGACGTCGAATGTAATAAGACCTGCACCAAGCCAGCAGGACCTGAGCCACAAGGGGCCTCCCGGCCAATGACGCCAAACGCTCATTTCCATTTTCCATCTTTCAGATGTAGAAACATGCTTATCAACTTCCGTTTGAGTCACACAACTCCTTATTGGTGCTGTGATTTTTTTCCCGTCAGAGCAGTTGCATAATTCTCCTCACAACGTAACGTCACGGAAAGTTGATTTAAGTTCATACTTTCATCGGTGTAACAAAGTGTTTTGCCAGCTACTTGTTTACATGACACGTACCTCAGCAACAACCAATCAGAGAACGCTCTTGTTATCATCTTTCCTGGGTCACCATGGTCACACAGAATGTTGCACTAATTAGTCAAAAAATTATCACCACTGCCACGGCAATGATGAATGCCGCTTGGCTGCGTTTCGGGTACGTGAGGAAAGTGAATAAGTGGGGAAGAGACGAATGGGGATCATTCTAGCGGCCATTCGTACCGCAGTCTGTGAAATCCACTGAGATAAGCAACTTTGACCGAGGACAGATTGTTATGGTCCTGGGAATGGGAATGGGCATCTGTGGAAGCTATTTTCGTGAGTATCAATGGAAGGTAGTTGAAGGACGGTGAAACCACGAGGAGGTTACAAAGTGTTAGGCGTCCGACCTCATCACATGACGTGTAGGTCAGAGGCTTGCCCGCTCTGCAGAGCATGATAGGTGCCCATCTATGACTGATCTGATGGCATAGTACAGCGTTAGTGCAGCATAAGTGTTTCGGTACACACACGGTCAAGTGCACATTGCTGAATATGGGGATCCACAGCAGACGATCCCCATCTGTTCCCATATTGCCCCAGTGATATCGACAGTTACGATTGCAGTGTACGCAAGATCTTCGAGATTCGACTGTGGCTCAACAGAAATGTATCTCTACCAGTCTGACATCTTCCCCGACGGCAATGGCATCTTCCAGCAGGATAAATTTCCTGTCACAAAGCCAGAATCGTAGTACAGCTGTTTAATTAGCGTTGCAGTGAACTCACATTGATGCCTTGACCAGCAAACTCACCTCATCTGAATCTGATGCAACACATCTGGAACGGTGTCGGGTATCAGCGTTGTGTCCTAAACTACTGGCTCGTAATTTACGGAAATTGCGCGATCTATGCGTAGATATCTGGGCCACATACCTCCGGAGACCTACCAAGGGCTTATCGAATCTATGCCATGCAGATTCGCTGCGTTCAAAAGGTTGACCAGCACGCTGTTAAGAAGTTGGTCATATCGTTTTAATGGTTCAAATGGTTCTGAGCACTACGGGACTTAACATCTGTGGTCATCAGTCCCCTAGAACTCAGAACTACTTAAACCTAAGTAACCTAAGGACATCACACACATCCATGCCCGAGGCAGGATTCGAACCTGCGAGCGTAGCAGTCCCGCGGTTCCGGACTGAGCGCCTAGAACCGCTAGACCACCGCGGTCGGCCATATCGTTTTAGATCATCAGTGTACGTTAGGCGTCGTCCCATGGGCTCTCTGGATGACAGTCGTGGCCAGTAACGATACTGTCGTCATTTATTTTCGTTATGTATGTAGCTTCCTTGCGTGGCGTATTTACACTATCTGACCACAAAATGAAGCTTCACGAGTTGCGAACGTATCTACAAAATCGAGTCAAATTTACAACAAACTTACCTATACTGAAAAGCCAAAACACTATGACCACTGCCCACCACGACGTTGGATGCCCCCTCGTGGCCTTGCAGGAGCGTGGCGCGGTAGCAAAAGTATGTAAACGGAGCAGACAAGGACGGGAGATCATCTTAGCGAAGATATGGCCTGCAAATGGGGAAATCCATTCAGGTAAGCGCCTTGAAAAAGAGCAGATTATTATTACGCAGAGCCTGTGAACAAGTATCTCTAAAACTGCGAAGCTGGTCGAATGTTCACGCGCTACTGTCGTCAACGTCTACGGAAAGAGGTAGAGTAAAACTACAACTAGGCATTAAATGGTTGGACGTCCACGACTCTTCACAGAACATGGAGTTCGGAGGCTTGTCTGCTCTGTAAAGTAGTATAGTTGGTGATCTGTGGCATCTCTGCCGAAAGAGCACAATGCTGGTGCGCGCACAAGTCTTTCGGAGCACATCGATCATCGTACATTGTCGAACATGGAGCTCCGCAACAGACCACTCCTATGTGTTCACATGTTGAGCCAACGACATCGTCAATTAAGATTTCAGTGAGCACGGGACCATCGGGATTCGACCGTCGATCAATGGAAACGTGTCGGCTCTTCGAGTGAATCATATCTTTGATACATTAGGTCGATGGACGTCTCCACAAACGCCGAGGTTAACGGCGGTTCGAAACGTGCAGAGCGCCACGAACGCAGGCCGGTGGGAAAAGTATTACACTGCGGGTGACATTATTCTGCGCTTGTGTGTGACCTGTGGTAGTAATAGAAGCCACGCAGGCAGGTGCGAACCATCTGCACGTCTTCATGCTTGATGACTTCTCCGATGTCGATGTCATCTTTCAGCAGTAATTATTCGTGTCTCGGAGTCAGGACCGTGCTTTGAGAAGCATCATAGTGAACTCACGTTGATGTCTCGGCGACCAAATTCGCCTGATCTACATATCATGGAACCCACCTGGGTTGCTATTGGCGCTATCACCATGTACGCGAATCAGTGGCTCGTTATTTACGCAAATTACATGACTGTGGCCACACATCTAATGCCACATACCTCCACAAACTGTTGGATCTCTCATACGCAGAATAAGTTGTGTATTTCATTCCAAAGACGGACAAAAAAGCTATTAAGCAGATTACCATAATGTTTTCGCTTATCATTGTATATATGGTGCTGTGCGTTATCATGTAATTCGCTAACGTCAATGTTGATTGAAACGGCGCAACGTATCGATATTTTTTCCTGAACAACTGTTTCTCTGCACATTCTACGCTAAAACACTCCTATAAGCTTTTCAGACTGTTTCTGGCCACCCTGTATATATACACTCCTGGAAATTGAAATAAGAACACCGTGAATTCATTGTCCCAGGAAGGGGAAACTTTATTGACACATTCCTGGGGTCAGATACATCACATGATCACACTGACAGAACCACAGGCACATAGACACAGGCAACAGAGCATGCACAATGTCGGCACTAGTACAGTGTATATCCACCTTTCGCTGCAATGCAGGCTGCTATTCTCCCATGGAGACGATCGTAGAGATGCTGGATGTAGTCCTGTGGAACGGCTTGCCATGCCATTTCCACCTGGCGCCTCAGTTGGACCAGCGTTCGTGCTGGACTTGCAGACCGCGTGAGACGACGCTTCATCCAGTCCCAAACATGCTCAATGGGGGACAGATCCGGAGATCTTGCTGGCCAGGGTAGTTGACGTGGCACGGGATACATGCGGACGTGCATTGTCCTGTTGGAACAGCAAGTTCCCTTGCCGGTCTAGGAATGGTAGAACGATGGGTTCGATGACGGTTTGGATGTACCGTGCAGTATTCAGTGTCCCCTCGACGATCACCAGTGGTGTACGGCCAGTGTAGGAGATCGCTCCCCACACCATGATGCCGGGTGTTGGCCCTGTGTGCCTCGGTCGTATGCAGTCCTGATTGTGGCGCTCACCTGCACGGCGCCAAACACGCATACGACCATCATTGGCACCAAGGCAGAAGCGACTCTCATCGCTGAAGACGACACGTCTCCATTCGTCCCTCCATTCACGCCTGTCGCGACACCACTGGAGGCGGGCTGCACGATGTTGGGGCGTGAGCGGAAGACGGCCTAACGGTGTGCGCGACCGTAGCCCAGCTTCATGGAGACGGTTGCGAATGGTCTTCGCCGATACCCCAGGAGCAACAGTGTCCCTAATTTGCTGGGAAGTGGCGGTGCGGTCCCCTACGGCACTGCGTAGGATCCTACGGTCTTGGCGTGCATCCGTGCGTCGCTGCGGTCCGGTCCCAGGTCGACGGGCACGTGCACCTTCCGCCGACCACTGGCGACAACATCGATGTACTGTGGAGACCTCACGCCCCACGTGTTGAGCAATTCGGCGGTACGTCCACCCGGCCTCCCGCATGCCCACTATACGCCCTCGCTCAAAGTCCGTCAACTGCACATACGGTTCACGTCCACGCTGTCGCGGCATGCTACCAGTGTTAAAGACTGCGATGGAGCTCCGTATGCCACGGCAAACTGGCTGACACTGACGGCGGCGGTGCACAAATGCTGCGCAGCTAGCGCCATTCGACGGCCAACACCGCGGTTCCTGGTGTGTCCGCTGTGCCGTGCGTGTGATCATTGCTTGTACAGCCGTCTCGCAGTGTCCGGAGCAAGTATGGTGGGTCTGACACACCGGTGTCAATGTGTTCTTTTTTCCATTTCCAGGAGAGTATATACCCGGATAATGTCGAGTACTTAGGTTAATAATGGTTAGTTTCTAGCTGAAATCTAGATCTGCCAATAAAATTTAAAAAGGACTACGGATAGCTGAAATCTGTTACTTACAAGTCAATATAACAGATATGAAGTCTCGAAATCGACCATGGAACAAAAATTTGTAAAACCATCCTTGCAGCCTAAGACTATTTTATTTATTGTTATTGTAACAATATTGTGTCTTAGAGGCTCAATTTGCGACTTACACTTCCCAATAACTTGAAATATTGCGAGCCTGTGTGACAGAAGAAATTATTTTTGTTGACGTCTACACTACCGCCACCAATTTCAAAGTACCGCACTTACGTCGCCTTATCTGAAATTCTGTGAAGTTCTTACGGAAGATAATTCCCGTATTGTACGTCCCAAACAGACTGGAGTTTCTTGTGAAGCAAGACTTAAGCATTCGTAAGTACACATCGTGGAATTCTTGAACAAAGGAAGACCTGCAAGGTAATAAAAACCTGAAGACCAAACGTATGATCAGCGCAGTAAAATGTGTGAATAAGCAATATAAATATGATTACCTCTTCAAGGATAAATGCAAGTACGCATTAATCCGTATAACATGCCCTCCGAACATCATAGCACGAGAATATTCAAACATAAAGTTGTACACTTCTCAAGCTTAATCTTGAGATTTAGAGATACTATTTACAAGTCACAGATGGTTAACTGAGAAACGGATATCAGTCACCATGTGTCGCAATGAGATGACAAGAGAGAGCAAAGGCGCAAGATTTTCCTTGGAAAAATTCGAATGCAAAAGGTAACGCGAAAAGTACACAATTCTACACAACCCGAATGCACCTGTGGTTTCCAATCACGTGAATACGACCCAGAAACGTGTCGCTTGCTACAGTGTCAGTATACTGCTGAAATCTGCGAGTAGAATGCGTCCACCTGAATGCAGGAGACAAATGTCTCAATCACGTCTGCACGATTTGCTGCCAGGAATCACTGTGCTTTGTGTTAAAACTGTACGAGGCATCTAACTGAAAAATAGACGCCCTGCACTCTGATTGGGCAGCGCCGGTCAAAGCTACCGCGTAACCTTAAAGATAACCGCCTAATACTACTGCAAAGATGTACCGCTCCGGCAGTCAGATTCAGCTGGAGGCTGATCATCTTTGAGCTGACACGTGACTTACATGTGGTGCGCAAGCGCGCGGTTATGTAACACGCTAGCGTTTCAGCAGCCGCCTTTCAATTACTTTCTATTATTTATACGCCTTTTCGCATGTATCAGTCTATATTAAATGCATTTCTGTTTTTCTCTTACCTCTTGTCTACTGTTGCGCCTTCTTTATAATTTTTTCATTGACATACACAATTTTGTTTGTTAACGAATTACTTTGGTGTGTGTGGCTTTACGAAGGACAAAAATACCTCCAAAGCCCGTGTCAGTAACGCTCACTCCAACCTTTAAGTCAACGCTGTATCCGGCAAATAAGGCTTCAAAGTGCACTCGCTTCACAACGTTGCTCTGTGTTTAAGTGCTGAATAGCTCATTAGCGGTCGGGTCAAAGGTCGCGACCACCGCTGAAAGTCGTTCTCGTCCTCGGTTAGCTGTCGTCAGCCGTGCTCTGGAGACGTTTGAAGTTTCCAGAATCCCCCCCCCCCCTCCCCCCTCCAGCCCTAGCGCAAAGTCGGGCCTTGTACTGCTCTGCTCCGTCTTTCTGAAGTACTCTTATTTGCGCCCTCCACCCAATTACCCTCACTTGCCTTTGACGCGCTTCCGCCGTCGCCCTTTCGCGACTCCAGAAGGGACAAGTGTCTCCGGGGTTTCCCGTTGCAACCAGGACGACAACTCGTACCGTATAAATTCTACACCTAATTTACCGACGGGGGCGGCAACTAGGGAGTGTGATAAGGAAAACTGAAGTTGTAATTTATAATTCCGGGAGAAGGTAATATTTCTTACTCGCAGGATTTCGTTCGCCGATCGGTTAAGTGGGCACAACTCATTTATATTTCTTGTGTTGGCTGTTCTGATGATTTCGTCAGTAGGTTAACAAAGCCGGAACACAGACATGCATGACAGTATATACGACCAACCAGAACACAGAAAACTTTCGGAGGTGATAGTATAGACTAAAACGAGATAAAAATGTCCAATAGACATGGGCTCCAAAAAGCATACCTTAAGAGCTATTAGAACCTTCGTTAGTGTGAAAGACATCTCTTCTATTGAAAAAGGGGTCATATATCATCAGGTTTGCATTTTAGAGCCCATGTTTAACATATATTTTTTTTGTTTTGCTTCGTACTACTTCTTTCCAAAATATGGAATGCGAAAAGCGTGATGTAGAAGAAATGTATTTCACTGTGTCGAAGATGAACGAGTGCTCATAGCTCTTCAGGTATGGATTTTAGTCCATGCTTATGAGGAAATTCTGCGCAAATTGGTAGGGCTAGTGATGTTCGCCAAATTATTCAGTCTCTCTGACGATAAAAGTTTCGTGCATTTCACTATGTCAGTGTGAGAGATGCCATGGTACAGAGTACTTTCAACAGTTACACGGTGTGTTAGTGTGAGAACCCACAGGTATAGCTTCTAAGATAGCGAGGTTAGATAGACCGGAATCAACTCCTCGTGGGGTAACAAACTTTCGTCTGGTACACTCGATAGCGTGATTGTGGTCGTTCATTTTTGGGGAAGTTCTAGACCCTCGTTTAGTCAAAGATGGTCTACAGTTAGCGTGTATTCATAGTAAACACCTTCCGTAATTTAGTTATATACGTCCACATCGCTGCCCCGACATACACTATGTGATCCAAAGTATCCGGAAACCACCAAAGACATGCGTTTTTCATATTAAGTGCATTGTGCTGCCACCTACTGCCAGGTACTCCATGTCAGCGATCTCATTAGTCATTAGACATCGTGAGACAGCAGAATGGGGCGCTCCATGGAACTCACGGACTTCTAACGTGGTGAGGTGATTGGGTGTCATTTGTATCATACGTCTGTACGCGAGATTTCCACACTCCTAAACATCCCTAGCTCCACTTTTTCCCTGATGGTGAAGTGGAAACGTGAAGGGACACGTACAGGCCGACCTCGTCTGTTGACTGACAGAGACCGCCGACACTTGAAGAGGGTCGTAATGTGTAATAGGCAGACATCAATCCAGACCATCACACAGGAATTCCAAACTGCATCAGGAACCACTGCAAGTACTATGACAGTTAGGCGGGAGGTGAGAAACTTGGATTTCATGGTCGAGCGGCTTCTGATAAGCCACACTTCATGCCAATATATCCCAAACGACGCGTCGCTTGGTGTAAGGAGCGTAAACATTGGACGATTGAACAGTGGAAAAACGTTGTGTGGAGTGACGAATCACGGTACACGATGTGGCGATCCGATGGCGGGGTGTGGGTATGGGGAATGCCCGGTGAACGTCACCTGGCACCGTGTGTAGTGCCAACAGCAAATTTAGGAGGCGGTGGTGGTATGGTGTGGTCGTGTTTTTCATGGAGGGGGCTTGCAGCTCTTGTTGTTTTGCGTGGCAGTATCACAGCACAGGCTTACATGGATGTTTTAAGCATCTTCTTGCTTCTCACTGTTGAAGAGCAATTCGGAGATGACGATTGCATCTTTCAACACGATCGAGCACCTGTTCAAAATGCACGGCCTGTGGCGGAGTGGTTACACGACAATAACATCCCTGTAATGGACTGGCCTGCACAGAGTCCTGACCTGAGTCCGATAGAAAACCTTTGGGATGTTTTGAAACGCGGACTTCATGCCAGGCCTCACCGACCGACATCGATACCTCTCCTCAATGCGGCAGTCCGTGAAGAATGGGCTGCCATTCCCCAAGAAACCTTCCCGCACCTGATTGAATGTATGCCTGCGAGAGTGGAAGTCCGAGGGTGCCAGGCCTGGATTGTGGGGTGGATGAGGCAATGATATCCAACCTAATTTGACGAAGTGTTCCCGGGTTCTCAGACTTGTGTGTGGGCGTGCGTTATCGTGTTGGATCAAGATTTCTGCTGGATTCTTGTCCACTCAAACACGTCGGAAACGGTTCTTGAGAGTTTATTCAGACCCTTCACGTGTGTCTCCGAACTGATTGTTGACTCTCTTGGCTTCACATCCACGAGAATGATACCGTCACAATCCCCGAAGACTGTCACCATGACTTTTGTGGCAGAGGGGGTTGTCTTGAATTTCTTCTTCTGTGGTGAATGCGGATGATGCCACTCCATGGACCGCCTTTTTGTTTCCGGCTCAAAGTGGTGCACCCAGCTTTCGTCCCCCGTAACGATCCGTGTCAGAAAGGCCTCTCCGTCGGTCTCAAAACATTCCAACAGTTCAAATTAAATGACCTTTCCTGGAATCTTGTGGTCCTCTGTGAGCATTCGTGGAAGCCATCGTGAGCACCTCCCTGAATATCCGAGAGTCTCGATCACTGCAGACGCACTTCCAATGCTGATGGACGACTCTAGAGCCAGTTGTCGAGTTGTGATGCGCCGGTCGGCACGAGTAATGGCATCCGAACGATTCAGCATGTCTGGAGCAGTGACTGAGACAGGAAGTCCCGAGCGTGGCTGATCTTGGAGCTCTGTTTCTGCGTTTCCTGAGGCTGTAACTTTCTTTACCTCTCGCTGAACTGTACTCCTGTCAACTGCAGCGTCGCCATACACTGCACACAAACGTTTATGGATGTTCACCACTGTTTCTTTTTCTTCACAGAATAATTCAATAGCAGCACACTGCTTGGAACGTGAGTCGTATGTAGACACCATTTTGACGTTGTACTACGACTCTGCCATCTGCCAGAACGGCTCGAAACTTCACCGGCGCACAGAACAAACATCAAATGTGAAACACCAACAAGGACGTTTGTCTATGTACAGTAATGGCTTTTTTTTTTTTAAAAAATGTGGGACATTACTTATTGAACGACCATCGTACTTCTGACCAAAGACGAAATGTGGGACATTACTTATTGAACGACCCTCATACTTCTGACCAAAAACGATTGTGGTAGTAAGTCCATGCCTTTTATGTTCTTGTGATGATATTTCTGTAGATATTTTCATCCCCTAACACACATTTCTTTATATGTAACGTTGAAGTGAAATAAAAAAACTTTGAAAATTTTCCTAAAAATTTGCATCCATTATTTCATCCTCTTAGGGGATGCATTTCCAAAAACAGTGAGACACACATTTTTATTACTAACAGAGAAGCCAAATACAAATTTTCATAGATTTAGCTTTGAACATGCTTTCATAACGAAGTAATTTCGTAAAACTTTCCATCTGCTACTTCGTTCCCTCAAGGCGTTGAATTTTCAAAACAGTGGAACACATATTTCTTATTTCTAACCGAGAAGTCAAATACCAGTTATACAGATATAGCCTTAAAATGCATTAGTAGTTCCTTTTTTCAAAGAAAGCTTTCACCCATTATTGCACCCTCTTAGAGGTCGAATTTCCAACAATGCTGAAACACATTTTTTTTTCTTTCTGACTGATGAACCAAATACCTATTTTCGTACTTCTAGCTTCAAAATCGCCTTAATAGCTGCATATTTTCAAAAAACCTTTCACCCTCTATTTCACCCCCATAGGAGTGCAGTTTCGAACAATCCCTTCTGAAACGATGCCTACAGTACAAGATCCCCATCCGCATCAACTTTCAAGTTTCTGTCCTTAGCACTTTGGGATAGGCGATGACGAGTCAGTGAATCACTCTGGCCCCCCTTTCGTGTTGAATTACCAAAACCAGTGAAACATATATTTTTTCTTTCCCAACCGAAAATCCAAATACCAATTTTCATAGACTTAGCTTTGAAAATGCTTTCACAATGTAATATTTTCATAAAACATTTCACCCCATGAAACTTCCTGGCAGATTAAAACTGTGTGCCCGACCGAGACTCGAACTCGGGACCTTTGCCTGGCAAAGGTCCCGAGTTCGAGTCTCGGTCCGGCACACAGTTTTAATCTGCCAGAAAGTTTCATATCAGCGCACACTCCGCTGCAGAGTGAAAATCTCATTCTGGATTTCACCCCATGTTTTACGCCCTTAGGGATTGAATTTCGAAAAACCCTGGGACATATCTTTTTTTATTTGTAGCCGAAAAGTGAAATGTCAATTTTCATAGATGTAGCTTTAAAAATACTTTAGCAGTTTTTTAACAATGATTTTTTTTATTTCACCCACTACTTCGCCCCCGTAGGGGCAAAATGTGCAAAAATGTTGAAACATTTATTTCCTTATTTTTGAGCGAGAAACCAAATATCAATTTTCGTAGCTCTAGCTTCGACACTGCCTTAATAGCAACATATTTTGAGAAACCCTTCATCCCGTATTTCACCCACTTAGGGGTGGAATTTCGAAAAATATCCTCTTAAATGGCGCCTGCAGTATACGATCCAAATGACAAGTTTCTATCCTTCGTGGTTTTTAACGTTTCCATAAGGTAAGGTTCAACAGCCGGTTTATAATGTTTCCATAAGGTGAGGTTCAACAGCCGGTTTGTAACGTTTCAATAAGGTGAGGTTCAACAGCCGTAAAGTATTTTATAAAATGCATTTTGACCATCAACTGTTTATTTGTCCTATTAGCCATCTACCGGTTTCGATTGCTAACCATCATTTAATCTGTTGTACCCTACAACCTAGACGATGGTTAATAACCGAAACCCGTAGATCACTAATGGGACAAATAAACAGCTGACGGTTAAAATGCGTTTTATAAAATACTTTAGCGTTTTGGCTGAGCGGTAATGAATGAGTCAGTTTGGACATTGCTCTTTGCATGTCTAGATCGCAGTAGTGAATTACGAACGTTAGTAGATTTCGATAAAAAATGTAACGACGCGAACACGGTACAAGAGAAATTTTGCTTTCGTTTGCAGGGAGGGACCGTACGACGTCGAATACAGTGGTGCGGGCGCGCTGGCAAGCTGCTGTACTCGTGCAGCCAGCCAACCTACCTCCCTACCTACCTCCCTACCTACCTACGGTAGCCTAACTGGGGCAGAGAGTGGGGTTTAAATTTAGACGCGGGACCGCTGCAGTGTGTTGATCCCTGTTGCGCCCCCGCCACCAATAACGGGTCGATGTGCGCCAGCTGAGGGTCGTTAGCTGAGCCGGCTTCGACAGCGCCCAAGGGCGAAGGGCGCCTCTGGCCGCGCGGACCGCCGCCTGCAGTGCCCGCCGCTGCGCCAAACGCCCCCGGAACACGCCAACGCCGTCCAATGCGCCAGTTGCCCTTTTTTTCTTCTTCTTGTTTCCTTATACTCACACGTGTTCAACCTTTTGCGTTAAGTTTCCGTTACACGATAAAACAAACAAATTTAAAGGTAATCGAGTTAAGGAAATACCTACATATCACAATTACGAACAGCGTAAACTGCAACTATCAAATATTTATTTGTATATTTATGCAGCTTTCGTTAGCTAAAGGCCATGGAATACCTTGGCCTCACCCTTGACAGTCACTCACATGAACTCCCCATCTCCTTACGATCCAACACAAAATCCACAACAGACTCCACCTCCTGAAACTCCTCTCTGGCTGGTCATGGGAGCTGCATTCTTCCAACGCCCTTCACACCAACAAATTCTTGACCCTTCCCATCCTCTGTTACTCCAGCGTTACCGGATTTCCACCTCACACAGATTCTATATAGCGTTCCAAATCCTCAAATGCCATGCACTCCACCTCACTTTCTGTGTCTATCTACCTCGTGTTCCTCACACAGATCCTCTATGACCTGATAAAAAAAAAAAGTTCAAATTTGTACGAAATCTTGTGGGACTTAACTGCTAAGGTCATCAGTCCCTAAGCTTACACAATACTTAACATAAATTATCCTAAGGGCAGACACACACACACCCATGCCCGAGGGAGGACTCGAACCTCCGCCGGGACCGGCCGCATGACCTCATCCCCTTCCCACAACCTCAAACATATCTGCACCCTGTACATCATCCACAGACTCGATCCCAGCACCCCCTGGTATCTCCTATCCTCTCTACGCCCAGCCCACTGCTGCACCTTTATTGTTGTATCCCATCCTCTCTCTATCTCAGCGCCCTCCACCTCCTTCACCAAAGAACCTTCCAGCGCCTTTCCCTTCTGGAAGATGAGATTTGCCCTGATATCTACCCCCTCCTACCAACTCTAACTCCACCTTCCCCCTCACCTCTCGTGAGGGCTCCCTCTCTCCTCCTTTTCCCTTCCCCTGAGCGGTGTTTTCCTCCCTCCTATGTCCCCTCTCTTTCCAGTGCACCCCTTCCATGCCTCTGTGTGGGATCTTGACTTGACTTCCCTCTCCCACCGCGCCCGTCCCCTGTCCCTTGATGCACCCCCTGACCAACTTTCTTCTCATCCCATCCTCTCCAGCCCCTCCCCTGCTGCCCCCTCCTCTCCCCTCTTTTCTCTCCTGTTAGGCCTCCTCTCCCTTAGAAAGTCCTTTCTGGGAGTTTTTACCTCTGCATTTTGTGTGCTCTGGCTTGTGCAGCCATTTTAAAGTGTCGTCGTTCTGGTGTATTTTAATGCTGTGGCCATCTTCTAACTTGTGCATGTGACATCAGTGTATTTTACATGCTATGCACATCGCCAACTACGTTTTTTTTATATCTTTAAGTGGAAAGTGGACTTTTTAAATTGTCCACAATGAACGTCTCCGTGTAGGTGTATATTTTAACCCCCATTGTCTCCCCTTATTGTGTTCTTATGTCCCACTTTTTATCGCCTGTTATATGTACTGGCGGATTGTGCCGCTGCCAGATCTCTCCTACCCATGTGGGGGCAAGGGAATGAAATCACAATAAAGAAAAAAAAAAGATGCTTACGCGGTTCTTTTTCCCACGGCGACTTTTTCCAAACAGTAAGCGATATGGGTACGAAGATTGGTGGAAGTCAGTCTAGTGGTTTAGGGGGAGATGTGGATCATTATACAATTTCAAAGACGTCCATTTTTATAATACATATGGGTCTGAACCCACTTCATCAAGAACGTAAATTTTCTTCAGCATTTCGTGGAACTCTTTACAGTATAATTTTAAATTACACAACAACATTATCTATGTGGTTGTTTCGGTTTACAGTTCATTGCATTCCTCTGTCCATTGAGCGTTTATGAAAGAGAACAAGTTTTCGATGTTGGTATTATTGCCTGAAATTGGAAAGTAATAGTCTGTCAATTTCAATAATTACGAATAAAGTTCTTCATTATACACTCCTGGAAATTGAAATAAGAACACAGTGAATTCATTGTCCCAGGAAGGGGAAACTTTATTGACACATTCCTGGGGTCAGATACATCACATGATCACACTGACAGAACCACACGCACATAGACACAGGCAACAGAGCATGCACAATGTCGGCACTAGTACAGTGTATATCCACCTTTCGCAGCAATGCAGGCTGCTATTCTCCCATGGAGACGATCGTAGAGATGCTGGATGTGGTCCTGTGGAACGGCTTGCCATGCCATTTCCACCTGGCGCCTCAGTTGGACCAGCGTTCGTGCTGGACGTGCAGACCGCGTGAGACGACGCTTCATCCAGTCCCAAACATGCTCAATGGGGGACAGATCCGGAGATCTTGCTGGCCAGGGTAGTTGACTTACACCTTCTAGAGCACGTTGGGTGGCACGGGATACATGCGGACGTGCATTGTTCTGTTGGAACAGCAAGTTCCCTTGCCGGTCTAGGAATGGTAGAACGATGGGTTCGATGACGGTTTGGATGTACCGTGCACTATTCAGTGTCCCCTCGACGATCACCAGTGGTGTACGGCCAGTGTAGGAGATCGCTCCCCACACCATGATGCCAGGTGTTGGCCCTGTGTGCCTCTGTCGTATGCAGTCATGATTGTGGCGCTCACCTGCACGGCGCCAAACACGCATACGACCATCATTGGCACCAAGGCAGAAGCGACTCTCATCGCTGAAGACGACACGTCTCCATTCGTCCCTCCATTCACGCCTGTCGCGACACCACTGGAGGCGGGCTGCACGATGTTGGGGCGTGAGCGGAAGACGGCCTAACGGTGTGCGGGACCGTAGCCCAGCTTCATGGAGACGGTTGCGAATGGTCCTCGCCGATACCCCAGGAGCAACAGTGTCCCTAATTTGCTGGGAAGTGGCGGTGCGGTCCCCTACAGCACTGCGTAGGATCCTACGGTCTTGGCGTGCATCCGTGCGTCGCTGCGGTCCGGTCCCAGGTCGACGGGCACGTGCACCTTCCGCCGACCACTGGCGACAACATCGATGTACTATGGAGACCTCACGCCCCACGTGTTGAGCAATTCGGCGGTACGTCCACCCGGCCTCCCACATGCCCACTATACGCCCTCGCTCAAAGTCCGTCAACTGCACATACGGTTCACGTCCACGCTGTCGCGGCATGCTACCAGTGTTAAAGACTGCGATGGAGCTCCGTATGCCACGGCAAACTGGCTGACACTGACGGCGGCGGTGCACAAATGCTGCACAGCTAGCGCCATTCGACGGCCAACACCGCGGTTCCTGGTGTGTCCGCTGTGCCGTGCGTGTGATCATTGCTTGTACAGCCCTCTCGCAGTGTCAGGAGCAAGTATGGTGGGTCTGACACACCGGTGTCAATGTGTTCTTTTTTCCATTTCCAGGAGTGTATAACTGAGTGTCTCAACACGGGCAGCAGCGTGTGGAGCGTTGCAATGAGCCAATGCGACCCCGCTGTGCTCAGCCGCGGGTTCGCATTGGCTCATCGGGACATTCTATTTTGCCTCGTTCGCTCTGTGCTCAGCGAGGTTGCGCCATTGTGTGCTGGACTCGTTCTCCTACGAAGAAAAACAAGCGGGATTTTTTGTCCCGACACGACCGTGAACAGCCGGACATGTCCGGGTACAGCTGGACACCTCGTAGCCCTGCATGCGGTACAAAACATGAACACTACATGAGAGCACACAGGCAAAAGTCTAACAAAGGGCTTCAGAAGCCTGCTGTTGATTTACATACATGTAAAATATTTAACAATAAGTTGTGGTAATTTATAGGAAAAGATGGACTAAAAATATAAATGTAAATAAATGCACAAGTACGTGTTTAACAAAGGTCTTTCACATGCTGCGTAAAATTTTGCAAAGTAGTTTGACAGCGATAATTGTTCTAGCGCCACAAATTTAATAAATAAAACTAAAAGAATAGGAACAATAGAGATACAATTGATCAGTGCATAAGTTGAAATAATTATAAATATAAAACAAACATTAACATGAAGCAACTCCTGATACAGTTCCCAGTGCTGCGGCATTAGTTACAAAGATGTCTTGGCAGCTTGTAAATATCTCTTTATTGTACGCGGGATTTCTCAAAGAAAATCTTATGTGGAAGGTGAACCAAAGACAGCGTTTTTAATAGCTGTTTCTTGTCAGGAAATGTTCCTATAGCCGGAGCATTTTTTCTCCTATGCAGAATATTATAATACTTAGAAGATGCAACATATCTGCTAAAGAGATTGGCAATACTAGCTTTTCTGTACTCCTCTGGAGTACTGTTGCATGACGTGGGATGCTTGTCAGTTAGCATTGACGGATGACACAGAAAAACATCATAGAAGGGTAACTCATTTTGTATCACACCGATGTAGAGCATAGAATGTGATGGATTTGGAAGCGAGTTGGGATGGAAGTCATTAAAACAAATGCTTTTTTCGTTACAGCGAGGTCTAAACAAGATACACGATACATCTGGAGTATCCTGTCATAATGCTTATGTACAGAAGTTAACACCATTCTCCATTTCCATACAGCTCTCGATGGAAAGAGATGTGGTAGGGATACCTATTTCAAAGGACAATTTTGAAGACACTTGCCTGACTCACACCTCTCCCTCATACGATTGCGCGGAAGCTAATGTGCGGATCAACCGCAACAGCGGCAAGGACATAATTTCCCCTCTTCTGTCGTCACCTGTTTCTTCCTGTTACGTTGTCTAGGTGTTACACTATCACTCTTACATAACTGGTTGAAAAAGTTAATAAATAACTGCCGAAATGGTTGCTGCCTGTTGGGATATCTTGTCGCATACACCATACAAGAACGAATTGCATTCTTCCTTCAGGCCGCGGTCGCCAAGCGGTTCTAGGCGATTCACTCCGGAACCGCGCGACTGCTACGGTTGCAGGTTCGAATCCTGCCTGAGGCATGGATGTGTGTGATGTCCTTAAGTTAGTCAGGTTTAAGTAGTTCTAAGTTCTAGGGGACTGATGACCTCAGATGCTAAGTCCCATAGTGCTCAGAGCCATTTGAACCATTTGCATTCTTCCTACACTCCATACACCATGAGCATGTCGGATTTTTCTGCAATGGTAAATTACATCGTCCACTCCCGACCTCCTGCTTGGACTGCCACACACTAACTGGCTAGCAAGTCACTCTGCGCTCGAGGAACACACAAGCACAATGTAAGCAAACATAACAACACCGTACGCAAGTTGAACGGCACGGACAAGTATCATTGCAGGCTTTTCAGAATACGATATCTCGTAAGCGACTTGCCCTAGAACCCTGCAACAAACACCACAGAAATTCTAATTTACCCTAAGTTTGGTTTGTTAATATCAATCGACATTGTTCCATTCAAAAAAGTGTATTTTTTAAAAAAGTTTTCTTCCTCTAAGTACTATCACAATCTTTTTATTGGCTAACAATACGAGTCCCTGACTACCAGCCCATTCTGTGAAAACCCCACAGCAGTAGCACTTTCCATTTCCGCAATGTCTGCGGTGCAGGTTTTAGGGAATTCATCCTGTAAGTGACAAATAAGGTTTACATTGGTCATAAAGTGATATTTTGCGACTGAAGATAGCTTGTATTTGAGTCTAAATAGATATTGTAGTACATGGCTCTGCCAGATGACAATCATAGAACTATATTTTGAAAAAGTGACAAGAGATGTTTGCTATACCAAAGGAATGACTTGTTGCAGAAAACACAATATAACATGAAGTCATAATCAGGTTATAACCTAGCATCAAGGGACCAGGGTCGTCTAACGTACAAAGTGCTGTTTACAGCTAAAAAAAAATGGCAAAAGATGCATCGAGTAACAAATACGTAACAGACTAAAAAGTATGATTGTCAGTATTTAAAAAGTGAACGGAAGTTGTTTTCCACAGCAAAAATAAATGTCAGATTGTAATTTTCACATGGCGATAGAATATATTATAAAACTACGGTTAGCTGATAACCGCGTATGATGGTCTAATGCCGTCTAACTAAAATGATACGAGGGTTGGAACTTTAATAGTGGCTACTATTTATTTACAGTTGGTACAAAGTAAATACGTGTTTCAAAGTTTTGCTGACCTTCAAAGTAGTCACCAGCATTGTGTGTAACCCGTTGCCAGCGATGTGGAAGTCGTAGGATACTCTCAGCAGTGCCAGTTGTGTTGACAGTTCGAGCGGCGCGGTCTATTGCCCGATGAATTTGTAGCAGTTCTGAAGCGAATGCCGTGAAGTGTTTCCTTCAGTTTAGAAATAGAGTTGAACTCATGAGGGATTAAGTCAGGGGAGTGCAGTAGGTGGTATAGCACTTACCAGCCCCATCAGTCAAACAAATCAGTAACAGCTTGCACTGTACGTGCTTGAGCATTGTCCGGTCCTGCAGAAAATGTCATCACTTCTGTCTCTATGCTGTTCGTTTTTGGTACACAACCTACGACCAGCTTAGATACAGAAGTGATCACACTTTCTGCAGGATCTGACCATCATTTAGCGGACCAGTGCTCAACCACGTGCAGTGCAGGATGTTACTGATTTGTTTGACTGATGCGGCTGCTAAGTGCTATACCACCTACTGCACTCCCCTGACTTAAGCCCTGGTAAGTTCATTCTATTTCTAAAATGAAGGAAACACTTCACGGCATTCGCTTCACAACTGTTTCAAATTTGTCAGGCCATAGACCGCGTCGCTCGAACTGTCAATACAACTGGCACTGCTAAGAGTATCCTAAGACTTCCACATCGCTGGCAACGGGTTATACACAATACTGGTGACTACTTTGAAGGTCAGTGAAACTGTGAAACACGTATCTACTTTGTACTAGCTGTAAATAAATAGCTGTCACTATTAAAGTTCCAACCCTCTAATTAGAAGGATTAAGTGGAAAGAAAAATTTCCTCAAAACAATCGGAAGAAGAAGCTCATCAGGGTTCAGATACACTAAGTATCATAGCTACCTGACAAACGTTTTAGAGGCGAGATTGTTGGAAAGGGAGAGGAAGACGAAGAAAGAAGATCATAGAAGAAATGCTGCAAAGTTTGTGGTACACAAACTACGAAGGACTGAAGAGAAGTGCAGATAAAAGATGGGAATTTTTTTTCAGTGATTTGTGTAATTGATAATCACAGAAAAATGTCCACCGTTACTGTACTAAACTGATCAATACTACAGCATTTTAGCTAAGAATATGGCATTCACTTTAGATTTTCAATGGGATAACAAAATCTATGCGCCAACTGGAGGTGTAGATATAGCAAATCCATTCAGCGCAGTTGTAGTGAATTTCTGTATGGAAAAATATGTTGTAACAGGATTTCAGACGGCCAAGAAGAAACCCTCTTGTTGGATTCGGTATGTTGTTGATATCTTCGGTATATGGCATTATGGACAAAAAGATCTCTGGAATTTCCTAATTTCCTGAACGATATTAATTCCGATATAAAGTTCAATGTGAGAGAGAAGGTCAACTTCAAATTTTGGATGTACATGTAGTTAGAAATCCCGACGGAACTTTAGGGCTCAAACTCTACAGTATGCGTGTTCACATACGAGTTGTAGGTCCTAGCCGGCCGGAGTGGCCGTGCGGTTCTAGGCGCTTCAGTCTGAAGCCGAGCACCCGCTACGGTCGCAGGTTCGAATCCTGCCTCGGGCATGGATGTGTGTGATGTCCTTAGGTTAGTTAGGTTTAATTAGTTCTAAGTTCTAGGCGACTGATGACCTCAGAAGTTAAGTCGCATAGTGCTCAGAGCCATTTGAACCATTTTTTGTAGGTCCTAGTGCTAAACAAAGCCAGCTTATATTTCATTTTTATTTTTATGATTTATATCGTTTTCATGTCTATATTATTCTACACCAGTTGATGGTTGCAATATACGTCTTCTGTTATAATACGTCTGACTAACGAGTATCTCAGTTGCGTCTTTTACGATGTTATCTTATGAAGAGCTTTTCATGCTATGTATATTTTATGTAATGTCAACATATGAGTTTCTTCTCTATAAAAGTAGCGCAAATGTACCTCTGCCAAGTTGTCCACAATATTATGTCATCGTATGTAGTCAGTCACTATGTGAAAGGTAAGAAATTATCCATTGTCAACAAATGTTTTTCCTTTTATGGTTCAAATGGCTCTGAGCACTATGGGACTCAACTGCTGTGGTTATCAGTCCCCTAGAACTTAGAACTACTTAAACCTACCTAACCTAAGGACATCACACACATCCATGCCCGAGGCAGGATTCGAACCTGCGACCGTAGCAGTCGCACAGTTCCGGACTGCGCGCCTAGAACCGCGAGACCACCGCGGCCGGCTTTTCCTTTTATAAATAATATATATGTCTTAATATATTACATCGCGTTGGTGTAGTTACGCGGCATGGCTTCTTTGTAAAGGTACTCTTATTTCACTTCTATGGTCAATACTAGCGACACCTAATGGTCTTCATTTACTTATCAGATAGCTTATTCGCCACAGTCAGTTTGGCACTGGTTCGCTTCGAACAGACAACGGCACTGTCAAAATGCCTGTATGAGAATGAGATATTTATTATATTCAGCCTATGTGCTCACCTTCGTGAGCCTGTTACTAAAGTCTCATATTAACTGTAAAAATTTAAATTTGTATTCATAAATCATTACTGTGCATACTTACGTTAATGAATACAAGGCGAACACTAATAAAACCGACAAACTGACTGGAAATTGAAGAGAAAAGTCCTATGATCTTGCGTTCGGAAATGTATCTTGCCACGGTAAATGGCGCTAAGGAATGAAAGTGTGGTGTCACCGCCAGACACCACACTTGCTAGGTGGTAGCTTAAATCGGCCGCGGTCCATTAGTACATGTCGGACCCGCGTGTCGCCACTGGCAGTGATCGCAGACCGAGCGCCACCACACGGCAGGTCTCGAGAGACGTACTAGCACTCGCCTCAGTTGTACGACGACGTTGCTAGCGACTACACTGACGAAGCCTTTCTCTCATTTGCCGAGAGACAGTTAAAATAGCCTTCAGCTAAGTTAATGGCTACGACCTAGCAAGGCGCCATTAACCATTTGTAACGTTGCATGTACCTCAAGATAGAGTCTCACTTGTATCATCCCGAATGCTGTATACCAAAGGACAATATAAAAGTTAAGTGTTCTAGTAGCTACGCTCTTTTCTTTATCACATTTATTACGAATCCTGTTCCAGACTTAACGCCAGACGGCGTGAGTTGACGCGTGCCCTTTCGGCTACTTCGCTGTGGACTGGCTGCCTTGTCAGTCCACTACAGAAAGTTCTTCTGACCACGTGCCGTGTGTTCCTTGTGTTTTGGAGTCTGTGTGATTGACGCAGCGTACTGTAGGCAGCAGAATGGTCCGGTATTCATGTCGGGAACAAGCAGAGGTAGTATCTGTGTACGGCCAGGCAGATGGAAACGGTCGAGAGGCAGACCCAGGTCCTCCAAATCTGGTGTACGCACAGTCCGCCGCCTCCCTGCACGTTCGTCTATCTGAAAGGGATCAAGATCACCCAAATAATCAAAAATGGCTTGAAATGTTGTACGATGTGGTCGGTGCCTGTGAGGATACTTGGTTTGGAGTAGCTGCGCTACCTCTTGACCGTTTCCTTCTGCTTTGCCGCACACAAACACTAGCTCGGCTTGTTCCCGACGTCAGCACCGGACCATTCTGCTGCTTACTGTACACTGCGTTAGTCACACAACCTGCAACATACAAGGAACGCATGGCACTTGGTCAGAGCAACTTTCATTCATTAACGCGATCTACACTCATGCTCATAAATTAAGGATAATTGCAGAATGTAGTGCCACACAACGTGGCACTACACAAAACTGGCGCTAATAGCATAGGCACATAGGGAACACACACGACACAGATCTGAAAGTCCACGGTATTCGTGATAAGTTGAGAAAACCGTCCCGAAACACATGTGCTACAAAACGTCACTGTTTCCTGCGCATGTACCCCGACATTAATATGGGATATGATCACCATGCACACATACAGAGGCTGCACAACAGGTTGGCATATTCTGGATCAGGTGGTCGAGCAGCTACTGGGGTATAACCTCCCATTCTTCCACCAGTGCCTGTTGGAGCTCCTGAAGTGTCCTATAGGTGTGAAGACGTGCAGCGATACGTCGACCGAGAACATCCCAGACGTGCTCAATGGGGTTTAGGTCTGGAGAACAGGGAGACCACTCCATTCGCCTGATATCTTCTGTTTCAAAGTACTCCTCCACGATGGCAGCTCGTTGGGGCCGTGCGTTATCATCCATCAGGAGGAAGGTGGGACCGACTGCACCCCTGAAAAGGCGGAAATACTGGTGCAAAATGACGTCCCTATACACCCGACCTGTTACAGTTCCTCTGTCAAAGACATGCAGGGGTGTACGTGCACCAATCATAATTCCACGCCACACCATCAAACCACGTCCTCCAGACAGGTCCCTTTCAAGGACATTAAGGGGTTGGTATCTGGTTCCTGGTTCACGCCAGATGAAAACCCGGCTAGAATCACTGTTCAGACTATACCTTGACTCGTCCGTGAACATAACCTGGGACTACTGTTCCAATGATCATGTACTGTGTTCTTGACACCAGGCTTTACGGGCTCTCCTGTGACCAGGGCTCAGAGGAATACACCTTACAGGTCTCCGGGCGAATAAACCATGTCTGTTCAGTCGTCTATAGACTGTGTGTCTGGAGACAACTGTTCCAGTGGCTGCGGTTAGCTCCAGAGCAAGGCTACCTGCAGTACTCCGTGGCCGTCTGCGGGCACTGATGGTGAGATATCGGTGTTCTTGTGGCGTTTTACACTGTGGACGTCCCGTACTGTAGCACCTGGACACATTTCCTGTCTGCTGGAATCGTTTCCATAATCTTGAGATCACACTTTGTGGCACACAGAGGGCCCATGCTACGACCTGCTGTGTTTGACCAGCTTCCAGTCGCTCTAGAGTTCAATCCCTCTAACGTCATCAATATGTGTTCTTTGAACCATTTTCAACACACAGTCGCCATCAGCACGTCTGAAAACGTGTGTACACTTACTCGCTGCACCGTACTCTGACATGCAGCAACACACCTCTGCGTATGTGAACTGCTGCAAGCGCCACCGTGCGACGACCGCACGTCAAATGCACCGCATTGCCACACTTCGAGATGATTTAAACCCCCAAACCGCCCACCGGAGCGTTGTTTCACCAAGTATCAGCATTATCCTCAATTTATGAGCATGAGTGTACCATGCCAACAATGCATTTCAGGACACCTGTTCATAGGACATTTCTTGATCCATTTCCAGTGAGGAATCCGACCCTGCTGTTTGTCAGTTTTTTTCGTGTTCACCCTGTACACCGGGTGTCCCTCCTAAGAGTAGTCAGGCGCATTTCCTATGGTGC
The DNA here is from genome assembly GCF_023898315.1 of Schistocerca nitens. NCBI lineage: Eukaryota > Metazoa > Arthropoda > Insecta > Orthoptera > Acrididae > Schistocerca > Schistocerca nitens. Next base: position 499,932,219 of record NC_064621.1, read on the forward strand.
TCCGGCGGACATTAGTAATTTAGTTTTTGCACAGTGTAGCAAAAGTTGGCCCATACAACTACTGCTCATCCCCTATTGCGTGCTACGTCCAGTGCAGACGGAAAGTGCTGGTTTGTTTTCCGTTAAAAACAAAGTGATTTTCAAAGTGGAGTTTGATGTGTCCATTCAATAGAACGGTCCCAAATTAGTCCATTCCGAAGTTCGTTTTATCAATATGTATGAACGGGAGCAGAAATGGCTCCGAGCACTATGGGACTTAACTGCTGAGGTCATCAGTCCCCTAGAACTTAGAACTACTTTAACCTAACTAAGCTAAAGACATCACACACATCCATGATCCATGCCCGAGGCAGGATTCGAACCTGCGACCGTAGCGGTCGCGCGGTTCCAGACTGTAGCGCCTAGAACCGCTCGGCAACTCCGGCCGGAGGAGTATAACACGAAGAATAAACAGTACTCCTTACAATGAAACGAACACCCTTAGCTGCTTACAGGCGTTGACATACCTCAACGGGGACAAATGAAAATGTGTGCCCCGACCGAGACTCGAACCCGTGATCTCCTGATTAAATGGCAGACTCTCTATCCATCTGAGCCACCGAGGACAATGCAGATGGATAGAGCGTCTGCCATGTAAGCAGGAGATCCCGGGTTCGAGTCTCGGTCGGGGCACACATTTTCATTCGTCCCCGTTGACGTATGTCAACGCCTGTAAGCAGCTAAGGGTGTTCGTTTCAATTTCGTTCTACCGAGCTGCATGGTCACCGATGGTATCTGTTCTTTCGAACATGTCCGAAAGAACAGATACCATCTTAGTATATAAACAGTACTCCAGCAGCGATAGGACCGCCTTGGCCCATGCAGACTGCCATCGCCATGCCAGCAGCGCTACTCAGTCGCTGGTGCAGTACCAATTATTTTTTCAGTTCTGCTGTACATCTTCGTACATATCGATAAAGCGAATATTGCGCTAGACCAGCCTGGGACCACATTGTCGAGTGGGCATATAAAATTCCGCTTGAAAAATAATTTTCTTTGTAACGGGAAACAAACCGACGCTTTCCGCCGACACTGAGCGTCGAGTGAAACGTTCATGAGTAGTATTTGTTTGAGCCAACTCCAGCTATATGTTGCAAAAATGAAATTTCAAACATTTGCTGAAACATCAGAGAACATTTTCCTAGATTATGGCAACGATTCCAGCAGATAGGAAATGTGTCCAGGTGCTACAGTACTGGTCGTCCACAGTGTACAACGCCACAAGAACACCGATATCTCACCATCAGTGCCCGCAAACGGCCACGGAGTACTGCAGGTAGCCTTGCTCTGGAGCTAACCGCAGCCACTGGAACAGTTGTCTCCAGACACACAGTCTATAGACGACTGAACAGACATGGTTTATTCGCCCGGAGACCTGCAAGGTGTATTCCTCTGACCCCTGGTCACAGGAGAGCCCGTAAAGCCTGGTGTCAAGAACACAGTACATGGTCATTGGAACAGTAGTCCCAGGTTATGTTCACGGACGAGTCCAGGTATAGTCTGAACAATGATTCTCGCCGGGTTTTCATCTGGCGTGAACCAGGAACCAGATACCAACCCCTTAATGTCCTTGAAAGGGACCTGTATGGAGGACGTGGTTTGATGGTGTGGCGTGGGATTATGATTGGTGCACGTACACCCAGCATATTTGCTATCGTTAATTTCCTTGAACACCTTAACACACAGCTCCTATCTGATGATGAAATTTTGGGACGCGTAATACTTAATAAAGATTTATGTGATCAAGTTTCTTCCGTATTTTCAAGTTGTGCCAAATCTAAATAGTCGCCTGTTCCTATGATGGATGCATTTCTCCGTCATGTAATGGAAAGCCAAAACTGCCTCTCTTCCCCACAGCAAGCTCCGTAGGAATCGTTGGCGCGACTCTACGAAGTTAAGGGCAGGGCTGTTATGACGTCATGTATAAACAGTTCGGCTTGCTGAACTTGTTTCAGTTTGAAACTGTCTACGTCTTTATAGACACTGACAATGTCTCCAGTATTAACAGCGAAACACTAGACACGTAAATACGCCTTGGACCACAGCCAAATGTTCATAAAACAGAAATCACCAAAGTACTATATGTAAATTGTTCATTGTATACATTTTTCGAGCATTGATATAAGCGTAGAACTGTAACAAAATTTCGACGAACTTCTGTTTACAGTACTGTTCTTGTGCATTCAATTTTCATTCACATAAAAACTATTAAAAGATAAAATGTGTTCGTATGGGTTTCCACCACAATATGCAAAACAGTAGGAAGTGAAGCAATCCTCCGATTAGGCGAAGAACAGAACTAAAAAGCTATAAAAGAAATAATCAACAATAGAGTACTTCGTTTCTTGTCGAAAGAAGCTCTGCCTTCCACAGCAAATTAAAGATTTAATTAAGAGACAGCGTTTTACCTGTCATCAATATTTTCCCAGCCCAGATAAGCTTACAATTGAAGAACAAGGAAAAGCTGCTAAATGGGACTAAATCTGCTTAACAACAGTGGTTTATCTAATGGAAACTGCATGTCTATTGTCTATACTTACCAAAAGGAAACAACGTCTTGTTGGAAGATTGTAGCTTCTTTTATGCAGTGTACCATTTACATATGCCGATAAAGTTCCTCCCACGGACGCTCCTCGTCTTTCACTGCGAGGCATCATCATACATCCATTACTTCGATTGAAATTTTCGGTGTGGTGGGCGGCCAATAATTTAAGTCTCATCTGTAGCCACAAATCATCGGATAGCGCCAGCCTTGGGCCACTAAAAGCTATCCTGCAGCTCTCCAGGAATTCGCATCCTCCCCGCTGGTCGTTGGCAGGCAGTAAACGCGCCCCCAATCCCGCTGAAAGCTTTTTCATATCTGTATTTCTTACAACCCCACGAAGTCCACGCTCACGTGATGTGCCAACAAGTTCCACTTTCGAACCTCTTTAACAGGCGAGCCTTCAAATCAATACCAGCCCTTGCACAATGATTTAGCTAACCGTTCGTGTTTCCTGTTTCTGCTGCCGTCGGCACTCGCAGTTTATCCGTAAGCGTGTAAAGCAAACGACTTATTTAAAATGCCTCTTATACTGGAGCATCATCTTCTATAGTTTATAGCCTACGGCTGCGCCTATTTGGAAAAAAAGTCTCTCCATCTTTTCCTGTTATCCCATCAAGTTTCCTTCTCCACGCTGTTCCAGCTTCCTCCTCTCTTCTTCGCACATTCCTTCACTCCAACGAGCCACCCGTCTCTCGGTCTTCCTCTGTGTCTCTTACCTCCTGTTTTCATTTCATGAGCCCATCTTGGAATCCTACCAACTCCCGTTCTTTCGACATGTCCGTACACCATTAGTCTGTACCACTATTAGCCACCAATTTTCCTGTTCCACTCGCAAGTAGAGTGAGGGAAAAACGACTATTTATATTCGTCCGTACGAACCATTATCTCTCATAGCTTGGCCTCACGCAAAACGCTCGTTGACGGCAACAGAATCGTTCTGCGATCAGCTTGAAATGCCCGTTCTCTAAATTTTCTCAGTGGTGTTCCTCGGAAAGAACGTCGCCTTCCTTCAAGGGATTCCCATTTGAGTTCCCGAAAGATACCTGTAATACTTGCGTCTTGTTCACACCTGCAGGTAACAAATCTAGCAGCCTCTGAATTGCTTCGAAGTCTTCCTTTAATCCGACCTTGTGGGGAACCCAAAAACACGAGCAGTAGCCAAGAATGGGTCGCACTAGTGTTCCGTACACGGCCTCCTCCATGTGTTACCTATACTTTCCTAAAATTCTCCCAATAAACCGAAGATGACAATTCGCCTTCTTTACTGCCATTTTGATGTACTCTTTCCATTTCATATGGCTTTGCAACGTAATGCCTACGTATTAAATCGGTGTTACTGTGTCAAGCGGCACACTACGAAACCTGTCTCAAACATTACAGGATTGTTTCTCCTACCCACCTGCATTAACCCACGTTTTTTTTTTTAAATTTAGAGCTGCTTTAATTCACCACACCGCTTAGAAATTTTGTCTAAATCATCCTCCTACAGTCACTCGACAACGACACCTTCCCGTACCCCGCAGTGTCATCAGCAGAAAGCGGCAAATTGCTGCTCACCCTGTCCGCCAGATTATTTATGTATATGAGAATAATATCGATCCAGTCACACTTCCCCGGGGCACTCCTGACAATGCCCTAGTCTCTGATGACCACTCCCCGCCGAGGACAACGTACTGTACAGCGTTCTGTAACGTAAGAAGTGTTCGAGCTATTCCGTATGCTCGTACCTTCATCAACAGCCTGCAGTGGAGCACTGTCTCAAATGGTTTTCGGAATCTGCCTCTTGCCCTTCATCCATAGCTCGCATGGTTTCTTCCTTCCAAGTTCTCGTTGCCCTGGGTCCATGTATCATCAAGATTGACCAGAAGTTCATGATTTCTCCGTCAACACTGAGGTCTGTAACATTGTTCACCTAGCTCTCTCCTCTCACTTATTTTCCACAGCGTCACTCAGTCTTTCTTTGGACTACCAGTGTAGATAGGAGTGTATAAAAATCCTCCAATGCATTTGAACATGGTATGACCGTTCTGCGTGGCTCGCAAATAACTGGTTCTAAAATGGTTCAAATGGCTCTAAGCACTATGGGACTTAACATCTGAGGTCATCAATCCCCTAGACTTAGAAACTTCATAAACCTAACTAACCTAAGGACATCACACACATCCATGGCCGAGGCAGGATTCGAACCTGCGACCGTAGCAGCAGCGCGGTTCCGGACTGAAGCGCCTAGGAACCGCTCGGCCACCGCGGCCGGCAAAATAACTGGTGCCTTCTGACAGCTTACTTTAGTACTCGTAAAAGTGACGAAGGCCACCTTCTCCATTGTCATGGACGCCATTCTTAATTGTCAATTTCGTTAAACAGGGTTTTTTCCTTGGAAATCTGCGTACTATTTGTGGTGCTACGGCTACATTTGCATGCCCTGACGGCGCCGGGAAGTGTGTATTTGTTAGTGTCTACTGTTGGGAACCTGTTTTTTTCTGGTCGATGATAGTGCATGCGCTCTATACCAAAACGGGCCTTATAGTGGAGGCCTCATTTGCGTTTACAGCTCGCCCTTATTTCGATCACTGATTAAAGTAAGGAATGGTTGTTGGTCAGTAAGCGTCTCGACTATTAGGATAGAACATCGACAATCAAAGGTAACTGCTGCGTTATACAGGGTAAGTCTTGTTAATACACTCCTGGAAATGGAAAAAAGAACACATTGACACCGGTGTGTCAGACCAACCATACTTGCTCCGGACACTGCGAGAGGGCTGTACAAGCAATGATCACACGCACGGCACAGCGGACACACCAGGACCCGCGGTGTTGGCCGTCGAATGGCGCTAGCTGCGCAGCATTTGTGCACCGCCGCCGTCAGTGTCAGCCAGTTTGCCGTGGCATACGGAGCTCCATCGCAGTCTTTAACACTGGTAGCATGCCGCGACAACGTGGACGTGAACCGTATGTGCAGTTGACGGACTTTGAGCGAGGGCGTATAGTGGGCATGCGGGAGGCCGGGTGGACGTACCGCCGAATTGCTCAACACGTGGGGCGTGAGGTCTCCACAGTACATCGATGTTGTCGCCAGTGGTCGGCGGAAGGTGCACGTGCCAGTCGACCTGGGACCGGACCGCAGCGACGCACGGATGCACGCCAAGACCGTAGGATCCTACGCAGTGCCGTAGGGGACCGCACCGCCACTTCCCAGCAAATTAGGGACACTGTTGCTCCTGGGGTATCGGCGAGGACCATTCGCAACCGTCTCCATGAAGCTGGGCTACGGTCCCGCACACCGTTAGGCCGTCTTCCGCTCACGCCCCAACATCGTGCAGCCCGCCTCCAGTGGTGTCGCGACAGGCGTGAATGGAGGGACGAATGGAGACGTGTCGTCTTCAGCGATGAGAGTCGCTTCTGCCTTGGTGCCAATGATGGTCGTATGCGTGTTTGGCACCGTGCAGGTGAGCGCCACAATCAGGACTGCATACGACCGAGGCACACAGGGCCAACACCCGGCATCATGGTGTGGGGAGCGATCTCCTACACTGGCCGTACACCACTGGTGATCGTCGAGGGGACACTGAATAGTGCACGGTACATCCAAACCGTCATCGAACCCATCGTTCTACCATTCCTAGACCGGCAAGGGAACTTGCTGTTCCAACAGGACAATGCACGTCCGCATGTATCCCGTGCCACCCAACGTGCTCTAGAAGGTATAAGTCAACTACCCTGGCCAGCAAGATCTCCGGATCTGTCCCCCATCGAGCATGTTTGGGACTGGATGAAGCGTCGTCTCACGCGGTCTGCACGTCCAGCACGAACGCTGGTCCAACTGAGGCGCCAGGTGGAAATGGCATGGCAAGCCGTTCCACAGGACTACATCCAGCATCTCTACGATCGTCTCCATGGGAGAATAGCAGCCTGCATTGCTGCGAAAGGTGGATATACACTGTACTAGTGCCGACATTGTGCATGCTCTGTTGCCTGTGTCTATGTGCCTGTGGTTCTGTCAGTGTGATCATGTGATGTATCTGACCCCGGGAATGTGTCAATAAAGTTTCCCCTTCCTGGGACAATGAATTCACGGTGTTCTTATTTCAATTTCCAGGAGTGTATTTAAATGACTTGACTGTGTCAAGCTGGAAACTAGTAATACTGTATGCGGACATTACAGGTTTGTTCTTCCTACTCATCCGCATTAACTTACATTTTTCCACCTATAGGGCTAGCTGCCATTCATCACACCAACTGGAAATTTTGTCTAAGTATCTTCCTACAGTCACTCCACTTCACCATCTCACCGTACACAGTGACTGATCCTCTATTCCGTAATCTAGCAATAATGAGTGTTCAGCCTATTGTAAGAACACAATCATTTCGTCTAGATATTAAAATAAGTTAAACAAGTTAGGCCCTTGGATTCCGTGTTGGGCAGAGCGAATGCCGCAAGTGGCTAATGGTGACGCAAGCAGATCAGAGGCACCGCAGATTACCGGAAATGACAACCCTGAAGACCAGAACGTTGGCGTAGATGGTTTACTGCGATCATCTGGCACTAGTAACACTCTTTCCAGGAGGTGTATAACAAAGGTTACGCTGCAACTCACAGAATAGAGATAATCTGAGAAATATAACAATAATTAAAACTGACGTTTCGAAGAGAAAAATAATACCGTACAATGGAGAGAAAGAGGCAAATCTGTCTGAAACAAGTTTCATATAAACGAAGATAAAATTAGTGACAGCAACAGTAGAGAGAGCGGGGGACACCCGCCCTGTGATTGACTGGCACTTCTCGGTAGGCGCTGACCTAGGAGAACGAGTTGACTGCTTAGGACAGGGCCGACGAAGGCGTGCCAAATCGCACGCGTGCCGGATGTGAGTGCCGCCAGCGGGCCGAGGTTCGGCCTGTCTCTGCGTTGCTCGGTCCTTCTCGGAGGTGCCTGGAATAGCGCAACATTTCGTTTAGTATTACGCTGTGGCATTTTTTTGTCGGCACAACTCTCTTCAGTACGTCAGCGCCGCTTGTTGGCTAAGTCAGGGATATGCCTGGAACTAATTTTCATTTTAATACAGTTTTTTTTTTTCGATTTAATACTCGCTACTGTTGAACTGTTGAAGGAAAAATGTGCGCAGGAACAGCGTCAATATAGCGTTGCAAATTTCAACACATCTATTGGGCTACTGGTTTTAAACCATGACATATAGTAATTATATTCACACATGAAACTTCCTGGCAGATTAAAACTGTGTGCCAGACCGAGACTCGAAATCGGGACCTTTTCCTTTCGCGCGAAAGTGCTCTACTAGAGTTCGAGTCTCGGTCCAGCACACAGTTTTAATCTGTCAGGAAGTTTCATATCAGCGCACACTCCGCTGCAGTGTGAAAATCTCGTTCTGGAAATATCCCCCAGGCTGTGGCTAAGCCATATCTCCGCAATGCCCTTTCTTCCAGGAGTGCTAGTTCTGCAAGGTTCGCAGATGAGCTTCTTTGAAGTCTGGAAGGTAGGAGACGAGGTACTGGCAGAATTGAAGCTGTGAGGGCGGGTCGTGAGTTGTGCTTGGGTAGCTCAGTTGGTAGAGCACTTGCCCGTGAAGGCAAACGTCCCGAGTTCGAGTCTTGGTCCGGCACAGAGTTTTAATCTGCCAGGAAGTATCATATCAGCGCACACTCCACTGCAGAGTGAAAATCTCATTCCATATTCACACATGTTTCACAACAGTAACAGGAACATAAATGTGTCTTAAGTTACACAAGCAGAAAGGAGTTTCAACACAGCTACCGACTACTAAGACTGCATAACACTCTGTCTTCTTCAGTCCACCAAGTTTACATGAGGAGTCAAAGTCACCAAGTCTCCACTAGCTCTGAACTTCACCATCTCTCTCAACGAAATGACAGAAAATCCTAGCCCGCATCTCGTGGTCGTGCGGTAGCGTTCTCGCTTCCCACGCCCGGGTTCCCGGGTTCGATTCCCGGCGGGGTCAGGGATTTTCTCTGCCTCGTGATGACTGGGTGTTGTGTGATGTCCTTAGGTTAGTTAGGTTTAAGTAGTTCTAAGTTCTAGGGGACTGATGACCATAGATGTTAAGTCCCATAGTGCTCAGAGCCATTTGAACCATTTTTAGAAAATCCTAGGCCAGGGCAAACCATGAAGTGCCACAGCACTCAGCCCGACTCCACATTTTCCCTACTGCCACGGCACACAATCTGAGTACGACGAAAAGGAGGAGGGTAAATGCAACTTTGCCGCATTTAATCGTAAATAACAATGCAGTCGCTCTGCATGAGACTTGGTTTTATATTTCAGATTTCTCAGCAACATAGGTCACAGAATATCAAGTTGTCAATATTATTTAATTATCTTTGACGTGCAAAAGTCGTAATGTAGCTTTTATCTGGTACAGACCGTTGGCATAAGGACCTACACAGGCAATTTCGCAGTGTTACCCTTCCAGTCTGCCACTTACTCCCAACTTATCTAGCTTTATAATCGAAAAAAGGTCTTCCACACACATAGCTTGGAGTGCCACGGCTTTCGCTGGTACTGTACTCGCACAAACCTTCAACTGAAGACGGTTGACTGAAAGACAAATGTGCATTTTCCTTGTGTTTACTGTCAACACCAGCAGGTGCACGAGTTACGTTACCACGGGTACTGAGAGCTGCTACTACAGGAAAGTCGAAATACCTCTCCTGTTACTTTTTTAATGACGTCACGTTTACGTGAATAGTACATTGTGATACTTTTCGAAGAGAATTATAAGAAACTGTACTATTGTTCATATCTTCCTAAGGAACAAAGATATACGAAAAGCGAGAGCGCGCGTTTGTGTGTGTGTGTGTGTGTGTGTGTGTGTGTGTGTGTGTGCTGGGGGAGGGGGGGAGACAGTGGGGGCTCCGTCCCTAGTGGCTCCACCGCTAGACTAAAATACGCAATTGCACGAATTATTAATGTTCTGTATTTACTCAGGACTGAAGATGGTCATAACTGACGAAAATTAATTTCCTGGTTAGTAAAAATTTTTGTCATCTGTGACTCCATTTATACCAAAACAAATATTTCCTGTATCACTGAAAACTTATTGCTAATATTTGGCAGCTCGTCAATGACACAGTTTGTACTGCTTATTTCGGACAAATATTTTCCATAGAACGAGAAACCAATTCTCGGTGCATCATGAATGCTACCTACAATTGTTATTCAGAAAAGAAAGCTAACTATCCATACTGAGGAAGACACTTGTTATAAAAATATTCTGCCTTTGCACAACTCCTCAATTTAGCATTAACTGCATCCCCATTTAAAATAAACCAAATTACAATTCGTACATTACACTTGTTGTTTGTAAATCAGTTGATTGCTGGTCTCCTTATTCATGAAATGGCAGAGATTGGAAGATTTTCTGCAGCCGGTACTTCGTGTCTGGTCACAGCCACTAAAAATAATATTATAATAATATTGCGTAGGTGCTGTAATAGCGTAGTAGACATTACGTAGTTACTGTTGCACTGCACTGTCAAGTAGTTACTGTATCTGTTGTGAAGTCAGTAATGGAGCAATTTCTGGTCCATTGCGGAAATTACCTACGACTCGGAGAAGGCATTTTCATGAGATATCTAAACATATAATTATGTCCCAGTTTTACTGTCATAGATGCACGTATGAAGTGCAACTCATGTGTGTAGTGGATGAACTATGTGAGGAAGGTGTTGTTCATACATTTTATTCACAAGCTGTATCATCCACCACATTGTGTCATGTGTTAACGCGAGTTTTTGAAGAAAAATGTAATCAGTTAGTTTCCTGTTTCGTGGATAATTTGTATGATTGATTGTAATTATGTGGAACAAGTCATTTTACAGTCACATGACACATTCATAAGCAAACACATTTTTGGAAGTGCCGTTGTGAGTTAATAAGTCCTACCTATCACCTTTTACACATTAAAAATTATAGTTTTTAGTAACTTACTTAATCAGTAAAAGCTGAGTACCTGGCGTTGCTCGGGTATGAATTAATTTCAATTCTATTAGTCCACCTCCTCTTCCCCCTCTGTTTGTCCATCTCCTCTGCGTTCTTCCCCGTTCATCTTTTTCCTCTGTCTCTGTCCCCCTGTCTACTTCCTCCTGTTCCTCTCTCTGTCCATCTGCTATTCCTCCCTGTCTCCATCCAACTGCTCCTCTCCCTCTCTCTATCCACCTCTTCCCTTTCTCTGCCCATTTTCCCCTCTCCCTTACTGTGTCCACCTTCTCCTCCCTCATTTCTGTGTCTAAGTCCTCCTTCATCTCACTCTGGCTGTCCACCTGTTTCTCCTCCGTTCTCTCTACACGGTGCCAGCCCCATCCCAATAGGAGGTTGCTCGTTCTTACCATACAGTATTTATTACGAGATGTGATACACGTATAACATTTGGCTGAAATCGAACCAGTCGTCTAGAAAGAGCATTTTAGCCATTGTTTTACCAGAATTCGCACATGTCACATATACAGGGTGTTTCAAAAATGACCGGTATATTTGAAACGGCAATAAAAACTAAACGACCAGCGATAGAAATACACCGTTTGTTGCAATATGCTTGGGACAACAGTACATTTTCAGGCGGACAAACTTTCGAAATTACAGTAGTTACAATTTTCAACAACAGATGGCGCTGCAAGTGATGTGAAAGATATAGAAGACAACGCAGTCTGTGGGTGCGCCATTCTGTACGTCGTCTTTCTGCTGTAAGCGTGTGCTGTTCACAACGTGCAAGTGTGCTGTAGACAACATGGTTTATTCCTTAGAACAGAGGATTTTTCTGGTGTTGGAATTCCACCGCCTAGAACACAGTGTTGTTGCAACAAGACGAAGTTTTCAACGGAGGTTTAATGTAACCAAAGGACCGAAAAGCGATACAATAAAGGATCTGTTTGAAAAATTTCAACGGACTGGGAACGTGACGGATGAACGTGCTGGAAAGGTAGGGCGACCGTGCAGCAGGTGATCCAACAGCGGCCTCGGGTATCCGTTCGCCGTGTTGCAGCTGCGGTCCAAATGACGCCAACGTCCACGTATCGTCTCATGCGCCAGAGTTTACACCTCTATCCATACAAAATTCAAATGCGGCAACCCCTCAGCGCCGCTACCATTGCTGCACGAGAGACATTCGCTAACGATATAGTGCACAGGATTGATGACGGCGATATGCATGTGGGCAGCATTTGGTTTACTGACGAAGCTTATTTTTACCTGGACGGCTTCGTCAATAAACAGAACTGGCGCATATGGGGAACCGAAAAGCCCCATGTTGCAGTCCCATCGTCCCTGCATCCTCAAAAAGTACTGGTCTGGGCCGCCATTTCTTCCAAAGGAATCATTGGCCCATTTTTCAGATCCGAAACGATTACTGCATCACGCTATCTGGACATTCTTCGTGAATTTGTGGCGGTACAAACTGCCTTAGACGACACTGCGAACACCTCGTGGTTTATGCAAGATGGTGCCCGGCCACATCGCACGGCCGACGTCTTTAATTTCCTGAATGAATATTTCGATGATCGTGTGATTGCTTTGGGCTATCCGAAACATACAGGAGGCGGCGTGGATTGGCCTCCCTATTCGCCAGACATTAACCCCTGTGACTTCTTTCTGTGGGGACACTTGAAAGACCAGGTGTACCGCCAGAATCCAGAAACAATTGAACAGCTGAAGCAGTACATCTCATCTGCATGTGAAGCCATTCCGCCAGACACGTTGTCAAAGGTTTCCGGTAATTTCATTCAGAGACTACGCCATATTATTGCTACGCATGGTGGATATGTGGAAAATATCGTATTATAGAGTTTCCCAGACTGCAGCGCCATCTGTTGTTGAAAATTGTAACTAGTGTAATTTCGAAAGTTTGTCTGCCTGAAAATGTACTGTTGTCCCAAGCATATTGCAACAAACGGTGTATTTCTATCGCTGCTCGTTTAGTTTTTATTGCCGTTTCAAATATACCGGTCATTTTTGAAACACCCTGTATTTCACATATACTTATCATATCTAATACGCATTTGTACACATATTTCATATGTACGCAGTTTGTGGTATATAAGTAATAAATTAAAACGTCATAGCAGATGCAGCAGTTTTACTGGACAAACAGCAAAAATATAATAAGCAATAAACTTTTGCTTTCAACATTCTGTGGGCGTTGTCAGCGAGAAGAAGTTTCGTAAAGGTATGAAATTAAGTGTTAAGTTTGTGACGAAGTGATCTCAATCTCAACTACTGGATGAATAACGTCTGCGAATTTGCGTGTCGAGAGCTGCATTACTTTCTCAATCCCACCCCGCCAATTTGATAGGTACGTGGTTGTTAACCTCACAGCGACAGTCTCCAGACGGTAAATGGTATGTGTGAAAATTTTGTTTGAAATCGATCGAGTGGTATAGGAAGAGATGTGAACATAAATACATATACACTGAAGCGCTAAACGAACTGGTATAGGCTTGCGTATTCAGAGCTATGTAAACAGGCAGAACACGGCACTACTGTCCTCAACGCCCATGTAAGATAACAAGTGTCTGGCACAGTTGTTATATCGGTTACTGCTTCTACAATGGCAAATTATCAAGGTTTAAGTGAGTTTGAACGTGATGTTATACTCGAAGCGCGAGCGGTGGGATACAGCATCTCCAACGTAGCGATGAAGTGGGGATTTTGCCATACTATCATGCCACGAGTGTACCGTGAATGTCAGGAATCCGGTAATACATCAAATCTCCAACATCGCTGCGACCAGAAAAAGATCCTGGAAGGACAGGACCAACGACGACCGAAGAGAATCGTTCAACGTGACAGAAGTGCAACCCTTCTGCAGATTCCAATGCTGGGCCATCAACAAGTGTCAGCGTGCGAACCATTTGAAGGAACATCATCGATATGGGCTTTTGGAGCCGAAGACCCTCTAGTGTACCCTTGCTGACTGCTCGACACGAAGCTTTACTCCTCGTCTGGGCCCGTCAACACCGACAGTGGACTGTTGATGACTGGAAACATGTTGCCGGGTCGGACGAGTCTCGTTTCAAATTGTATCGAGCGGAAGGGCATGTACGGATATGGAGACAACCTCATGAATCCATGGACCTGCATGTTAGCACGGAACTGTTCAAGCTGATGGAGCGCTCGGGAGGACGACGGTTCAATCCCGTGCCCGGCCATCCTGATTTAGGTTTCCCTTGGTTTCCCTAAATCGCTCCAGGCAAATGCCGGGATGGTTGCTTTGAAAGGGCACGGCCGACTTCCTTCCCGATCCTCACCTAATCCGATGAGACCGATGACCTCGCTGTTTGGTCTCTTCTCCCAAACGACCCAATCCCAAGCTGATGGAGGCTCTGTAATGATGTGGGGTGTGTCCAGTTGGAGTGATATGGGACCATGATACGACTCTGACATGTGAGACGTTCGTAAGCAGCCTGTCTGATCACCTGCATCCATTCATATTCATTGTGCATTCCGACGGACTTGGATAATTCCAGCAGGACAGTGCGACACACCACACGTCCAGAATTGCTACAGACTGACTACAGGAACACACTGAGTTTAAAAACTTCCACTGGCCAGCAGACTCCCCAGACATGAACGTTATTGAGCATATCTGGGATGCTTTGCAACGTGCTGTTCAGAAGAGATCTGCACCCCCTCGTTCTCTTACGGATTTGTGGACAGCCTTGCAGGGTTCATAGTGCCAATTCCCTCCAGCACTATTTCAGACATTAGTCGAGGCGATGCCACGTCGTGCTGCGATACTTCTGCTTGCTCGCGAGGGCGATGTTAAGGAGGTGTATCAGTTTCTTTGGCTCTTCAGTGTATACAGGGTGGTCCATTAATCGTGACCTGGCCAAATATCTCACGAAATAAGGGTCAAACGAGAAAACTACAAGGAACGAAACTTGTCTAGCTTGAAGGGGGAAACCAGATGGAGCTATGACTGGCCTGCTAGATGGCGCTGCCATAGGTCTAACGGATATCAACTGCGTTTTTTCAAATAGGAACCCCCAATTTTTTATTACATATTCGTGTAGTACGTAAAGAAATATGAATGTTTTAGTTGGACCACTTTTTTCGCTTTGTGATACGTGGCGCTGTAATAGTCACAAACACATGGCTCACAATTTCAGACGAACAGTTGGTAACAGGTTTTTTAAATTAAAATGCAGAACGTAGGTACGTTTGAACATCTTATTTCGGTTATTCCAATGTGATACATGTACCTTTGTGAATTTATCATTTCTGAGAACGCATGCTGTTGCACAGTGATTACCTCTAAATGCCACAGTCATGCAATACATGCTCAAAATGATGTGCGTCAACCTCAATGCATTTGGCAATACCTGTAACGACATTCCTCTCGACAGCGAGTAGTTCGGCTTCCGTAATGTTCGCACACGCATTGACAATGCGCTGACGCATGTTGTCAGGCGTTGTCGGTGGATCACGATAGCAAATGTCCTTCAATTTTCCCTACAGAACGAAAAAAATGGTTGAAATGGCTCTGAGCACTATGGGCCTTAACATCTGTGGTCATCAGTCCCCTAGAACTTAGAACTACTTAAACCTAACTAACCTAAGGACATCACACACATCCATGCCCGAGGCAGGATTCGAACCTGCGACCGTAGCAGTTGCGCGGTTCCGGACTGAGCGCCTAGAACCGCTAGACCACCGTGGCCGGCTACAGAAAGAAATCCGGGGACGTCAGATCTGGTGAACGTGCGGGCCATGGTACGGTGCTTCGACGACCAATCCACCTGTCATGAAATATGCTATTCAGTACCGCTTCAACCGCTTGCGAGCTGTGTGCCGGACATCCGTCATGTTGGAAGTACATCGCCATTCTGTCTTGCAGTTAAACATCTTGTAGTAACATCGGTAGAACATTAAGCAGGAAATCAGAATACATTGCACCATTTAGATTGCCATCGATAAAAAGGGGGCCAATTATCCTTCCTCCCATAATGCCGCACCATACATTAACCCGCCAAGGTCGCTGATGTTCCACTTGTCGCGGCCATCGTGGATTTTTCCGTTGCCCAATAGTGCATGTTATGCTGGTTTACGTTACCGCTGTTGGTTCGTCGCTAAATAGAACGCGTGCAAAATATCTGTCATCGTTCCGTAATTTCTCTTGTGCTCAGTGGCAGAACTGTACACGACGTTCAAAGTCGTCGCCATGCAATTCCTGGTGCATAGAAATATGGTACGGGTCCAATCGATGTTGATGTAGCATTCTCAACACCGACGTTTTTGAGATTCCAGATTCTCGTGCAATTTGTTTACTACTGATGTGCGGATTATCCGCGACAGCAGCTAAAACACCTACTTGGGCATCATAATTTGTTGAAGGTCGTGGCTGACGTTTCACATGTGGCTGAACACTTCCTGTTTCCTTAAATAACGTAACTATCCGGCGAACGGTCCGGAAACTTGGATGATGTCGTCCAGGATACCGAGCAGCATACATAGCACACGGCCATTGGGCATTTTGATCACAACACCCATACATCAACACGATATCGACCTTTTCCGCAATTGGCAAACGGTAAGTATTAACACGGGTAATGTATCACGAAGCAAATACTGTCCGCACTGGCGGAAGGTTACGTCATACCACGTACTTATACGTTTGTGACTATCACAACGCCATCTATCACAAAGCGAAAAAGTGGTCCATCTAAAACATTCATATTTGTTTACGTACTACACGAATATGTAATAAAAATGGGAGTTCCTATTTTTAAAAAAACGCAGTTGATATCCGTTTGACCTATGGCAGCACCATCTAGCGGGGCAACGATAGCGCCATCTGGTTTCCCCCTTCAAGGTAGACGAGTTTCGTTCTTTGCAGTTTTTTTGTTTGATGGTTATTTCGTGAGATATTTGGCCCGCTCACTATTAATGGACCACCCTGCATATTTGCATCCATTTTTATACTTACGGCTTGCAGTGTTACCAAACATTGATAGTAGTAATTACCTTTTAAAAACAGTTCAGTGACTGAATTCTAATAGAACCTGTTGTGTTAGCAGAAGAGCCAACAGCATGTTGACTGATGACCATAGATGTTAAGTCCCATAGTGCTCAGAGCCAACAGCGTGTTACGAGAGGAGGCCGAAATGCACGCGTTTTAGCTCACGCAGGCTGGCGTGAGGAGTGAAGGACTATACTGACGTGAGGCCTGGAACATGACAAGGAATGAGAATTCAGAAAGCGGACGTAATTAGTTTGATACTTTAATTCATTAATGATGAGCGTCGATCTTGATGGTACATGAGTCGCAATATTATGTGTTCCCATAGTAATTATAGTAACTGAATATGGCGCCTTGCTAGATCGTAGCAAATGCTGAAGGCTGTGCTAAACTGTCGTCTCTGCAAATGAGAGCGTATGTAGTCGGTGAACCATCGCTAGCAAAGTCTGCTGTACAACCGGGGCGAGTGCTAGGGAGTCTCTCTAGACCTGCCGTGTGGCGGCGCTCGGTCTGCAATCACTGATAGTGGCGACACGCGTGTCCGACGTATACTAACGGACCGCGGCCGATTTAAAGCCTACCACGTAGCAAGTGTGGTGTCTGGCGGTGACACCACAGAACCCTTTCGTTTTTACCCCTCAGTAAATTTCATTTTACCCCGCCAATTACCCCCAGGTTGGGAACCAGTGCTGTGTATGAATTATGACGTTACTTGTTCTTAATGTGTCTAATATTTTTCTAAAAGTAATGACGATTGAGCAGAACTGCTGGTAACACACCGCCTGTGCTCGCAGCGGGCAGGTGCGCGCGGAGCTGCTGCGCAGCGCCCCGGTGCGGCGCGCGCGGCCGCGGGCGGGCGAGTCGGCGTCGGCGCCGCCGCTGGTGTCGCTGGTGGGCGGCGCGCTGTGGGCGCTGGTGCGCGCCGCCGCCGCGCTGCCGCTGCTGCTGCTCTGGCTGCTGCTGCTGCCCGCCGCCTGGCTGCTGCACCGCGGCCGCTGCCTCTGCCACGCCCTGCGACCAGGTCAGGCCAGCCTGTCTCTGTCTGCAACCAGCCGATGGATAGGTCCTCAATGCAATTCCAGTTACTGTCTTTTCAATTTTGCTTTTACCTGATTTCATCTTGAACCTTCCTTTTCTGTAACAGTACTTTGTCTTTTTGCCTCTGCAACCTATCTTTCTAGTTTTGAAAACTACCTCGACTGCAACCTATCTCTTCATCAGTACAGTTTGAAACCTGCCATCCCATCTTTATAATATACCTATTATTTCGTGCTCTCTGTCTTTCCATTTCTGCAGCCTTTTCGGTGTAGCTTTATGTCTCTACAATTTGCCTTTCCATTTCTGCAACCTGCCACATGTATTCTGCTCTATACCTTGCCAACTTTGCTACTTACCTTCTCAACTTTCCTACCTACCTTCCCCACTTTTCTGTCTATCTTTCCATCTTTGCTACCTTCCTTCCCAACTTTGGTATCTACTCTCCCATCTGTCATCTACTTTCCCATCTCTGCTACCTATCTTCCTAACCCCACTAACTACCTTCCTAAATTGTGTACCTAACTTCCAGATAACCTACAAAACTTTCCAAACCTGCAGCCTAGTTGTCCAACTCTGCAACCTAACTTTCCAACTCTCCCTCCTGACATTGCTGCTCAACTTCAGAGCTCTGAATCTTATCTTCCCAACTTCACAATCTACCTGCATATACCACAATCCGCCTACCCTACTCCATAGCCTACTGTCTATACCATGCAATGTACAATCTCAACTCTGAAACCTACCTTCCATCTATAACACAATAGAAGCTCCAGATACACACTCATCAAAAAAAGTTTTGCATCACCTCGGCTCTGACAGTTCTGGAACCTGTACAAAAAAATTGGATTACAGATCAACATAAACATCATTTCCCCCCTTTTTATTGCTCATGAAAACAACACATTGCATGTTGTACCACCATAAAGCGAGACCTTCGGAGGTGGTGATCCAGATTGCTGTACACACCAGTACCTCTAATACCCAGTAGCACGTCCTCTTGCATTGATGCACGCCTGTATTCGTTGTTGGTCTAGATTGTCCCACTCCTCAACGGCGATTCGGCGTAGATCTCCCTCAGAGTGGTTGGAGGGTCACGTCGTCCACAAACAGCCCTTTTCAATCTATTCCAGGTATGTTCGATAGGGTTCATGTCTGGAGAATATGCTGGCCACTCCAGTCGAGCGATATCGTTATCCTGAAGGAAGTCATTCACAAGATGTGCACGATGCGGGCGCGAATTGTTGTCTATGAAGACGAATGCTTCGCCAATATGCTGGCGATATGGTTGCACTGTCGGTCAGAGGATGGCATTCACTTATCGTACAGCCGTTATGCCTTCCGTGACCACCACCGGCGTACGTCGGCCCCACATAATGCCACTGGAAAACAGCAGGGAACCTCCACCTTATTGCACTCACTGAACAGTGTGTCTAAGGCGTTCAGCCTGACCGAGTTGCCTCCAAACACGTCTACGACGATTGTCTGGTTGAAGGTATTGTGCCGCGATTTCGAAATGGGACCTCACCATGGACGTCGGGAGTCAAGTTGCAGATCATGCAGCCTATTGCGCACAGTTTGAGACGTAACACGATGTGTTGTGGCTCCACGAAAAGCATTATTCAACATGGTAGCGTTGCCGTCAATTTTCCTCCGAGCCATAATCCGTGGGTAGTGGTCATCCAGCAGTAGTAGCCCTTGGGCGGCCTGAGCGAGGCATATCATCGACAGCTCCTGTCTCTCTGTATCTCTTCCCTGTGCGAACAACATCGCTTCGGTTCACTCCGAGACGCCTGGACACTTCCCTTTGAGAACCCTTCCTGGCGCAATATAACAATGCAGGCGCAATCGAACCGCGGTATTGACCGTCTAGGCATGATTGAACTACAGGCAACACGAGCCGTGTACCTCCTTCCTGGTGGAATGACTGGAACTGATCGGCTGTCGGATCCCCTCCGTTTCATGGGTGCTGCTCATGCATGGTTGTTTACATCTTTGGACGGGTTCAGTGACATCTCTGAACAGTTAAAGGGACTGTGTCTGTGATGCATTATCCAAAGTCAACGTCTGTCTTCAGGATTTCTGGGAACCGGAGTAATGCAAAACTTCTTTTGATGTGTATATGTAGGTTGGTTGGTTGGGAGAAGGGAACAAAACAGCAAGGTCATTGGTCCCATTGGATTAGGGAAGGATGGGAATGGAAGTCTCCCATGCCTTTTCAAAGGAACCATCCCAGACTTTGCCTGAAGCGATTTAGGGAAATCACAGAAAACCTAAATCAGCATGGCCAGACTCGGGTTTGAACCGTCGTCCTCCCGAATACGAGTGCAGTGTGGTAGCACTTGTCAAAGCTTGAGCCTAGCTCCTAACAGCAAGAACAACTAAAAGTCACAAGTGACACTGAATGTGAGGTGAAATTCCCTATTGCCAAAATAAGTCATGTCCGCACAGACACACATGGAATGAGAGGAGTGCCATTGAAATAAGACTCACTGAAACCAAATATGCTACACAAAACTCTTAGATGTCTAGCACCACACAACATTGTAACCCTCCATTAAATTCAAAGCTACCAACATGCGCTCGTAGATGAATGAGTCCATTGCCACTTACAAAGTTTTCATACAACAAAAGCTATTACATTAACATTCATAATCGGCTGTTTCTTTAATTTCCCCAACAAATCTAAAGTGCTACTAACTCGGCAAATGCAATATATGTGTTGATACTATCTTCTGTGCTTGTGGCGCTTCAATAACTGACTTTTTAACAGTGGAAGTTACGAACAATTTTACAGCTAAATTAACCAGAACTGCAGCTATCCACAATAACACATACTGTGAAGTCAACACACTATAGGCACAGCGGTTACCTATTTCCCATCTTAGTGATTCTACCACGTTCAGTGTTTATGGTAGCGATATTAAAATTGTATGAGTCGGCCTCTAACAGACGCTAATGCCATATGAATGCAGTGCATGGATTGTAGATTGTATTGTACCAGTAGAGGGGTCATAGAAAGACAGGTCGCAATAACTGGCCACTTAACTTCTTATGTTGACTGATGAATATTTTATGATTTTTACAATCAGTCATTTCTTCTTCCATATTTGACATAACCTATTCATGTCATCCAACTTCATTTCTATTAGGTGCCACATTACCTCTACTGGATTCTTTCCAGAACTGCAATATGGCTTGCAATCGCTGAAATTTTCTTTTTCATTTTGCAAAATGCTTTTTCATGGCTTTGATTTATCTTTACACATTTACAACCTCTCTATCCTTTTGTGCAGGAGGATTTTCCTATCTTCGCAATCTGACTCATGTGTATGCTATCTGCCTTTCCATCTCTCTGAACTTTCCTGTCATCCAAATGCCACAACCACTGACTTTATCTACTTAAATGTTTTTTCTATTCTTGTGATATTCAACTTCTATATCTACTTCCATTTTCAAGTTATGTATATCTTTATCCATAAACTCCTGTCTCTCTAATCTGTTACTGCATGTAGTAAGACTTTCGTAGATCTCTTTTTCTACTTGTTTTGATTCTGACACACCCCTTTATGTTGCATCCACCCACTAAATTTTTGAGATCTATCATTAGCTGCATGGACACAATGCAGAGATTTTCTTCTCCATTTGTCTCATGTTGAAGAGTTCCTAGATAACGGAACGCAGCATATCATTCTCAATGGAGAGAACTCTTCCGAAGTAAGAGTGATTTCAGGTGTGCCGCAGGGGAGTGTTGCTATTCACAATATACATAAATGACCTTGTGGATGACATCGGAAGTTCACTGAGGCTTTTTGCGGATGATGCTGTAGTATATCGAAAGGTTGTAACAATGGAAAATTGTACTGAAATGCAGGAGGATCTGCAACGAATTGACGCGTGGTGCAGGGAATGGCAATTGAATCTCAATGGAGACAAGTGTAATGGGCTGCTAATACACAGAAAGAAAGATCCTTTTATCATTCAGCTACAATATAGCAGGTCAGCAACTGGAAGCATTTAATTCCATAAATTATCTGTGAGTAGGCATTAGGAGCGATTTAAAATGGAATGACGATATAAAATTAATCGTCGGTAAAGCAGATGCCAGACTGAGATTCATTGGAAGAATCCTAAGGAAATGCAATCCGAAAACAAAGGAAGTAGGTTACAGTACACCTGTTCGCCCACTGCTTGAATACTGCTCACCAGTGTGGGATTCGTACCAGATACGGTTGATAGAAGAGATAGAGAAGATCCAACGGAGAGCAGCGCGCTTCGTTACAGGAACATTTAGTAATCGCGAAAGCGTTACGGAGATGGTAGATAAACTCCAGTGGAAGACTCTGCAAGACAGACGCTCAGTAACTCGGTACGGGATTTTGTTGAAGTCTCGAGAACATACCTTAACCGAGGAGTCAAGCAGTATATTGCTCCCTCCTACGTATATCTCGCGAAGAGACCATGAGGATGAAATCAGAGAGATTAGAGCCCACACAGAGGCATACCGACAATCTCTCTTTCCACGAACAATACGAGACTGGAATAGAAGGGAGAACCGATAGAGGTACTCAAAGTACCCTCCGCCACACACCGTCAGGTGGCTTGCGGAATATCGATGTAGATGTAGAACCCTGTCTCACTTCAGTACGAGACTGCTTCCCATACGTACCTTTCTGGAAGTCTTTCGTCAGTTTTATGTCGGCATTTAACATTCATTAATTCCAGTCCATTGTACTCAAATACTGGAATTGTGGATGCTATCATAAATAAACATTTCAGTTCTATTCTATAGTTAATTTTACAGCAAATTCAGAGCTATCATATTTCTGTCTCTTTGTTCAATACTGTTTTCTACTTAGTTTATAAGTCTTATATCAATTTTCCCAACGAGTATTAAAAGCTATTTTCACTCCTGGCATTTTAAATAAAATATGATTGTTATTTCAAACTGAAATACATTAGCTATACTCTTTGAGCATCAGATTTAGTGAAGTTGTATTTCAGAGGTTCCTGTACAATTATTATCAATGAACATACAATTTTAGACTTTAAACAGTATTAGATAATTTGAAATAATACATCAGCTAAGAAGCATTAAATAAATTGGCTAGCAACTGAAACAGGTATCTTCATGTTCATTGTGGCCAAGCATTTTGCGTTTGTTCTGTTGCACGTATTGCTGCAATGAAAACTTTCAGAAAGAAATGTTATCTGCGCTTATTAATCCAAAAACCAGCAGCAAGTGTAAATGTGCAAAACATGACAAAATATCAAACTGTCGTCTACAAGAGTTGCGCCACCCTTGTGCCATCGATGAGCATCTAAGATTTAAGTCAGTTCCTAGTGACCTCAATGTCGATGGTATGCTAGCTAAAATTATACCTTCTAAAATAACATAATCAGCAGTATGGTGGCAGTTGTTCCTGTGAGAATTATGGACAACTGCTGGGATAATTAATCTTGTAAATTAGTACAGGACATCTTTATAAACGCCATTCATAGGGTGGAGCCAGGCCAATCTCGTATAAAATTGACCAAGGAGGTAATTTTTTATTTGTCTTTTGCTTATAGAATGCAGAAGTAATTTAAAACTACATATTTGGCACACACATTTTTAAGGCAGAGACAATTGAACAATTGAATCATAGTTGTGAACTGCTCTTGTTCCAGCCATCAGAGAAATGGTGTCAGTTACTGTGCGTATTGTTTTCATAACTGTAATATGCACATAAGGTGACAAGTCACATGTATACTGGTCATTCCTTGTCACATTAGGAAACTTTTGTAACGAGAACATTAACGTATATACTAGATTACATATCTACAAAGGATCAAATATGACTTTTTGTTCAGTTTACAGAATGACAGCAGACACACTGCACTCTGATTCTAGTACCCATTAATACACTCCTGGAAATGGAAAAAAGAACACATTGACACCGGTGTGTCAGACCCACCATACTTGCTCCGGACACTGCGAGAGGGCAGTACAAGCAATGATCACACGCACGGCACAGTGGACACACCAGGAACCGCGGTGTTGGCCGTCGAATGGCGCTAGCTGCGCAGCATTTGTGCACCGCCGCCGTCAGTGTCAGCCAGTTTGCCGTGGCATACGGAGCTCCATCGCAGTCTTTAACACTGGTAGCATGCCGCGACAGCGTGGACGTGAACCGTATGTGCAGTTGACGGACTTTGAGCGAGGGCGTATAGTGGGCATGCGGGAGGCCGGGTGGACGTACCGCCGAATTGCTCAACACGTGGGGCGTGAGGTCTCCACAGTACATCGATGTTGTCGCCAGTGGTCGGCGGAAGGTGCACGTGCCCGTCGACCTGGGACCGGACCGCAGCGACGCACGGATGCACGCCAAGACCGTAGGATCCTACGCAGTGCCGTAGGGGACCGCACCGCCACTTCCCAGCAAATTAGGGACACTGTTGCTCCTGGGGTATCGGCGAGGACCATTCGCAACCGTCTCCATGAAGCTGGGCTACGGTCCCGCACACCGTTAGGCCGTCTTCCGCTCACGCCCCAACATCGTGCAGCCCGCCTCCAGTGGTCTCGCGACAGGCGCGAATGGAGGGACGAATGGAGACGTGTCGTCTTCAGCGATGAGAGTCGCTTCTGCCTTGGTGCCAATGATGGTCGTATGCGTGTTTGGCGCCGTGCAGGTGAGCGCCACAATCAGGACTGCATACGACCGAGGCACACAGGGCCAACACCCGGCATCACGGTGTGGGGAGCGATCTCCTACACTGGCCGTACACCACTGGTGATCGTCGAGGGGACACTGAATAGTGCACGGTACATCCAAACTGTCATCGAACCCATTGTTCTACCATTCCTAGACCGGCAAGGGAACTTGCTGTTCCAACAGGACAATGCACGTCCGCATGTATCCCGTGCCACCCAACGTGCTCTAGAAGGTGTAAGTCAACTACCCTGGCCAGCAAGATCTCCGGATCTGTCCCCCATTGAGCATGTTTGGGACTGGATGAAGCGTCGTCTCACGCGGTCTGCATGTCCAGCACGAACGCTGGTCCAACTGAGGCGCCAGGTGGAAATGGCATGGCAAGCCGTTCCACAGGACTACATCCAGCATCTCTACGATCGTCTCCATGGGAGAATAGCAGCCTGCATTGCTGCGAAAGGTGGATATACACTGTACTAGTGCCGACATTGTGCATGCTCTGTTGCCTGTGTCTATGTGCCTGTGGTTCTGTCAGTGTGATCATGTGATGTATCTGACCCCAGGAAAGTGTCAATAAAGTTTCCCCTTCCTGGGACAATGAATTCACGGTGTTCTTATTTCAATTTCCAGGAGTGTATATATATTCTTATAATTATAGACCTTTAAAACTCCCTTAAGGCTATGGAAGTTATTCCCTGATGTCTTAACATGCCTCCTGCAATCTCGCCCTTCCGTTAGTCAGTGTTTCACAAGCAGCCTTTACTCCAGCGATTCCGCGGATAACCTCCTCAATTCCTATCTTAATTTTCAGCATCATTCGGTAGCACAACTTTTCAAATGCTACGAACCTCTTCAATTTTTCCCATAGTTACGATCTACTTCCAGACAGTAAATGCTACAGATCTACACTGGGCAAAACAAGTATCACTCTTTCGAAAACCCGTAATTGTCTCGCATTACGAGGCATAAGTTTGCAGTTTGGCTCAAAGTTGTCTACAATGTCCCTCTGTAATGATGCAAAAGCGTGCGGCTCTGCGATGTGACCATCCGGCTCGGTGACTTGACTCTTCGAACAGCAAGGTGTCGACATGTGGGGAAAAAAGGCCAGAGTTCAGAAGTACATGTCAGCTTCATGATATCACTCTGGCACCAGATTTCACCACAGTCCTGCCCAATACCATCGTGGACGTCTCACAAGATGGAAGGGTCCTCACACCCCCACTTACCCGCATTTCACCTCTTCGTTTGACGTCTCTATGGTGGAGGTCAAAATCTCCAAATGCAGCGTTGAAATCGTGCGGTTTGGTTTTTCTATGGGTCGCCGAGGAAACATTTAAGACACATCTCTGATAGACACGAAAGGCCTTCAGGAGGTGACCTTAAGGACGTCAGTGAAACCACTCGTTCCCTTCGGCCTTGATTCCCACACATTTCGTGGTAGAAGACGAAAGTTCACAACGAGCTGAGCAACAAGACTAAGTTCTTGACAATGTTCGACACCGATGACCCTCGTTCCCCTCCGACGATTCAATCTTACTCTAAGGACATCGTGGGTTGCAACCCCATTGAACGTGATCTAACTCCTTTGGAGTGAAGTGCGACCACAATTCTTGGTACGATGTAGAGAGTATAACCACTAGATACCGTTCAAAACCATGTTCCGGAAATTGAATGTGATTTGAAGACGATGTGGCGAGTCTGACCTCCATCGCAGAGGCGTCAAAAGGAGCGGTGAAATGTGGGTAAGAGGACTTGTTCGGACCTCTCCGTCGTGTGACACGTCCACGATGACGTTCAACGGAAGTGTGGTGAAATTTAGTGCCAATGTAACGTCAAACAACGTTACAGCTCACGTGAACCTCTGAGCTGTGGCCTGTTTCTCGGATATGTCGACACCTTGCTGTGTGAAGCGTCGTCGAGCCCACACTGCAGGGGACCACGCTTTTGTGTCATTACAAAGGGAGATTGTGAGCAAATTTCAAAATTATGTTCACAATGGGAAACCATTTCGGGATTTCGGGAAAGTGATACTTTTTTGCGCAGTTTATATGCTAAGACATTTCTCTGTCTAATATTTATGCCAATGTTTGATGGTATTTGGGACAGGTACGCTTCTTTTGTGCTAGTCCAATACTTATGTCCTTTTTGCCTCGTCCATTACGCCTTTTTTTCCAAGGCAGCATAATTCATACACTTTATCTGCTATATGGTCCTCCAAATCGGTGCTGTTTGTCACTAATCACAGTTCTGCTTTTGCCTTTCTTTGATTTACCGTCAGTCTCGTATATTCCGTGCTCCATTCAACAGATCCTGTAATTCCTTCTCACATTCACTGAAAACAACCATGTCAGCAACAAGTCTTATCATTGATATGCTTCCAACCTTGATATCTTTGAGATTTTGCAAATGATATTCCTCTACAGTCTCATAGATCCTGTAAGATGACTTGAATAATCGTTTGTTTCCCACTTGCCTCAATGTTGTTGTTGTTGTTGTTGTGGTCTTCAGTCCAGTGACTGGTTTGATGCAGCTCTCCATGCTATTCTATGCTGTGCAAGCTTCTTCATCTCTCAGTACCTACTGCAACCTACATCCTTCTGAATATGTTTGGTGTATTCATCTCTTGGTCTCCCTCTACGATTTTTACCCTCCACGCTGTCCTCCAATACTAAATTTGTGATCCCTTGATGCCTCAGAACATGTCCTACCAACCGATCCCTTCTTCTAGTCAAGTTGTGCCACAAATTTCTCTTCTCCCCAATTCCATTCAATACCTCCTCATTACTTACGTGATCTACCCATACAATCTTCAGCATACTTCTGTAGCACCACATTTCGAAAGCTTCTATTCTCTTCTTGTCTAAACTATCTATCGTCCACGTTTCACTTCCATACATGGCTACACTCCATACAAATACTTTCAGAACGACTTCCTGACACTTAAATCTATACTCGATGTTAATAAATTTCTCTTCTTCAGAAACGCTTTCCTTGCCATTGCCAGTCTGCATTTTATATCCTCTCTACTTCGACCACCATCAGTTATTTTGCTCCCCAAATAGCGAAACTCCTTTACTACTTGAAGTGTCTCATTTCGTAATCTAATTTCCTCAGCATCACCCGACTTAATTCGACTACAATCCATTATCCTCGTTTTGCTTTTGTTGATGTTCATATTTTTTTTTGGTCATCAATCTACTGACTGGTTTGATGCGGCCCGCCACGAATTCCTTTCCTGTGCTAACCTCTTCATCTCAGAGTAGCACTTGCAACCTACATCCTCAATTATTTGCTTGACGTATTCCAATCTCTGTCTTCCTCTACAGTTTTTGCCATCTACAGCTCCCTCTAGTGTCATGGAAGTCATTCCCTCATGTCTTAGCAGATGTCCTATCATCCTGTCCCTTCTCCTTATCAGTGTTTTCCACATATCCCTTTCCTCTCCGATTCTGCGTAGAACCTCCTCATTCCTTACCTTATCAGTCCACCCAATTTTCAACATACGCCTATAGCACCACATCTCAAATGCTTCGATTCTCTTCTGTTCCGGTTTTCCCACAGTCCATGTATCACTACCATACAATGCTGTATTCCAGACGTACATCCTCAGAAATTTCTTCCTCAAATTAAGGCCGGTATTTGATATTAGTAGACTTCTCTTGGCCAGAAATGCCTTTTTTGCCATAGTGAGTCTGCTTTTGATGTCCTTCTTGCTCCATCCGTCATTGGTTATTTTACTGCCTAGGTAGCAGAATTACTTAACTTCATTGACTTCGTGACCATCAATCCTGATGTTAAGTTTCTCGCTGTTCTCATTTGTACTACTTCTCATTACCTTCGTCTTTCTCCGATTTACTCTCAAACCATACTGTGTACTCATTAGACTGTTCATTCCGTTCAGCAGATCATTTAATTCTTCTTCACTTTCACTCAGGATAGCAATGTCATCAGCGAATCGTATCATTGATATCCTTTCACCTTGTATTTTAATTCCACTCCTGAACCTTTCTTTTACACTCCTGGAAATGGAAAAAAGAACACATTGACACCGGTGTGTCAGACCCACCATACTTGCTCCGGACACTGCGAGAGGGCTGTACAAGCAATGATCACACGCACGGCACAGCGGACACACCAGGAACCGCGGTGTTGGCCGTCGAATGGCGCTAGCTGCGCAGCATTTGTGCACCGCCGCCGTCAGTGTCAGCCAGTTTGCCGTGGCATACGGAGCTCCATCGCAGTCATTAACACTGGTAGCATGCCGCGACAGCGTGGACGTGAACCGTATGTGCAGTTGACGGACTTTGAGCGAGGGCGTATAGTGGGCATGCGGGAGGCCGGGTGGACGTACCGCCGAATTGCTCAACACGTGGGGCGTGAGGTCTCCACAGTACATCGATGTTGTCGCCAGTGGTCGGCGGAAGGTGCACGTGCCCGTCGACCTGGGACCGGACCGCAGCGACGCACGGATGCACGCCAAGACCGTAGGATCCTACGCAGTGCCGTAGGGGACCGCACCGCCACTTCCCAGCAAATTAGGGACACTGTTGCTCCTGGGGTATCGGCGAGGACCATTCGCAACCGTCTCCATGAAGCTGGGCTACGGTCCCGCACACCGTTAGGCCGTCTTCCGCTCACGCCCCAACATCGTGCAGCCCGCCTCCAGTGGTCTCGCGACAGGCGCGAATGGAGGGACGAATGGAGACGTGTCGTCTTCAGCGATGAGAGTCGCTTCTGCCTTGGTGCCAATGATGGTCGTATGCGTGTTTGGCGCCGTGCAGGTGAGCGCCACAATCAGGACTGCATACGACCGAGGCACACAGGGCCAACACCCGGCATCACGGTGTGGGGAGCGATCTCCTACACTGGCCGTACACCACTGGTGATCGTCGAGGGGACACTGAATAGTGCACGGTACATCCAAACTGTCATCGAACCCATTGTTCTACCATTCCTAGACCGGCAAGGGAACTTGCTGTTCCAACAGGACAATGCACGTCCGCATGTATCCCGTGCCACCCAACGTGCTCTAGAAGGTGTAAGTCAACTACCCTGGCCAGCAAGATCTCCGGATCTGTCCCCCATTGAGCATGTTTGGGACTGGATGAAGCGTCGTCTCACGCGGTCTGCATGTCCAGCACGAACGCTGGTCCAACTGAGGCGCCAGGTGGAAATGGCATGGCAAGCCGTTCCACAGGACTACATCCAGCATCTCTACGATCGTCTCCATGGGAGAATAGCAGCCTGCATTGCTGCGAAAGGTGGATATACACTGTACTAGTGCCGACATTGTGCATGCTCTGTTGCCTGTGTCTATGTGCCTGTGGTTCTGTCAGTGTGATCATGTGATGTATCTGACCCCAGGAATGTGTCAATAAAGTTTCCCCTTCCTGGGACAATGAATTCACGGTGTTCTTATTTCAATTTCCAGGAGTGTATTTCCATCATTGCTTCCTCGATGTACAGATTGAAGAGTAGGGGCGAAAGGCTACAGCCTTGTCTTACACCCTTCTTAATACGAGCACTTCGTTTTGATCGTCCACTCTTATTATTCCCTCTTGGTTGTTGTACACATTGTATATGACCCGTCTCTCCCTATAGCTTACCCCTACTTTTTTCAGAATCTCTAACAGCTTGCACCATTTTATATTGTCGAACGCTTTTTCCAGGTCGACAAATCCTATGAAAGTCTCTTGATTTTTCTTTAGCCTTGCTTCCATTATTAGCCGTAACGTCAGAATTGCCTCTCTCGTCGCTTTACTTTTCCTAAAGCCAAACTGATCGTCACCTAGCGCATTCCCAATTTTCTTTTCCATTCTTCTGTATATTATTCTTGTAAGCAGCTTCGATGCATGAGCTGT
Source organism: Schistocerca nitens (assembly GCF_023898315.1). Taxonomy (NCBI): domain Eukaryota; kingdom Metazoa; phylum Arthropoda; class Insecta; order Orthoptera; family Acrididae; genus Schistocerca; species Schistocerca nitens. Next base: position 499,962,377 of record NC_064621.1, read on the forward strand.
TAAGCTGATTGTGCGATAATTCTCGCACTTGTCAGCTCTTGCCGTCTTCGGAATTGTGTGGATGATGCTTTCCCGAAAGTCAGATGGCATGTCGCCAGACTCATATATTCTACACACCAACGTGAATAGTCGTTTTGTTGCCACTTCCCCCAATGATTTTAGAAATTCTGATGGAATGTTATCTATCCCTTCTGCCTTATTTCACCGTAAGTCCTCCAAAGCTCTTTTAAATTCCGATTCTAATACTGGATCCCCTATCTCTTCTAAATCGACTCCTGTTTCTTCTTCTATCCCGTCAGACAAATCTTCACCCTCATAGAGGATTTCAATGTATTCTTTCCACCTAGCTCCTCTCTCCTCTGAATTTAACAGTGGAATTCCCGTTGCACTCTTAATGTTACCACCGTTGCTTTTAATGTCACCAAAGGTTGTTTTGACTTTCCTGTATGCTGAGTCTGTCCTTCCGACAATCGTATCTTTTTCGATGTCTTCACATTTTTCCTGCAGCCATTTCGTCCTAGCTTCCCTGCACTTCCTATTTATTTCATTCCTCAGCGACTTGTATTTCTGTATTCCTGATTTTCCCGGAACATGTTTGTACTTCCTCCTTTCATCAATCAACTGAAGTATTTCTTCTGTTACCCATGGTTTCTTCGCAGCTACCTTCTTTGTACCTATGTTTTCCTTCCCAACTTCTGTGATGGCCCTTTTAGAGATGTCCATTCCTCTTCAACTGTACTGCCTACTGCGCTATTCCTTATTGCTGTATCTATAGCGTTAGAGAACTTCAAACGTATCTCGTCATTCCTTAGTACTTCCGTATCCCACTTCTTTGCGTATTGATTCTTCCTGACTAATGTCTTGAACTTCAGCCTACTCTTCATCACTACTATATTGTGATCTGAGTCTATAACTGCTCCTGGGTACGCCTTACAATCCAGTATCTGATTTCGGAATCTCTGTCTGACCATGATGTAATCTAATTGAAATCTTCCCGTCTCTCCCGGCCTTTTCCAAGTATACCTCCTCCTCTTGTGATTCTTGAACAGGGTATTCGCTATTACTAGCTGAAACTTGTTACAGAACTCAATTAGTCTTTCTCCTCTTTCATTCCTTGTCCCAAGCCCATATTCTCCTGTAACCTTTTCTTCTGCTCCTTCCCCTACAACTGCATTCCAGTCGCCCTTGACTATTAGATTTTCGTCCCCCTTTGCATACTGCATTACCCTTTCAATATCCTCATACACTTTCTCTATCTGTTCATCTTCAGCTTGCGACGTCGGCATGTATACCTGAACTATCGTTGTCGATGTTGGTCTGCTGTCGATTCTGATTAGAACAACCCGGTCACTGAACTGTTCACAGTAACACACCCTCTGCTCTACCTTCCTATTCATAACGAATCCTACACCTGTTATACCATTTTTTGCTGCTGTTGATATTACCCGATACTCATCTGACCAGAAATCCTTGTCTTCCTTCCACTTCACTTCACTGACCCCTACTATATGTAGATTGAGCCTTTGCATTTCCCTTTTCAGATTTTCTAGTTTCCCTACCACGTTCAAGCTTCTGATATTCGACGCCCCGACTCGTAGAACGTTATCCTTTCGTTGATTATTCAATCTTTTTCTCATGGTAACCTCCCCCTTGGCAGTCCCCTCCCAGAGATCCGAATGGGGGACTATTCCGGAATCTTTTGCCAATGGAGAGATCATCATGATACTTCTTCAATTACAGGCCACATGTCCTGTGGATACACGTAACGTGTCTTTAATGCAGTGGTTTCCATTGCATCCTCATGTCGTTGATCATCGCTGATTCTTCCGCCTTTAGGGACAATTTCCCACTCCTAGGACAAGAGAGTGCCCTGAACCTCTATCCGCTCCTCCGCCCTCTTTGACAAGGCCGTTGGCTGAATGAGGCTGACTTCTTATGCCGGAAGTCTTCGGCCGCCAATGCTGATTATTTATCAAAATTTAGGCAGTGGCGTGGATCGAACCCGCGACCGAAGACGTTTTGATTATGAATCAAAGACGCTACCCCTTTTTTTTTTAATCTCATTTTGTTCGTTTTTGTTCGTTACATCTGCTCGGGGCGGACGTCGTAAGACTTCCGTTTAAGTTCGTTATTGATCGATTAGCTCAGTTTTTTTATTACAGAGGGCAGCTAGCCCTCTGACCGAACACGCTGAGCTACCGTGCCGGCATCCCTAGACCACGGGTCTTACATCTTACATGTTCATCTTATATCCTCCTTTCAAGACGCTGTCCATTCCGTTCAACTGCTCTTCCAAGTCATTTGCTGTCTCTGACAGAATTACAATGTCATCGGCGAACCTCAAAGTTTTTATTTCTTCTCCATGGATTTTAATACCTACTCCGAATTTTTCGTTTGTTTTCTTTACTGCTTGCTCAATATACAGATTGAATATCAGGTATAGGCTACAACCCTGTCGCACTCCCGTCCCAACCACTGCTTCCCTTTCATGGCCCTCGACTCTTATAACTGCCATCTGGTTTCTGTACAAATTGTAAATAACCTTTCGCTCCCTGCATTTTACCCCTGCCACCTTCAGAATTCGAAAGAGAGTATTCCAGTCAACATTGTTAAAAGCTTTCTCTAAGTCTACAAATACTAGAAACGTAGTTGTATCCTTTCCTTAATCTATCTTCTAAGATAATTCGTAGGGTTAGTATTACCTCACGTTTTCCAACATTTCTACGGAATCCATACTGATCTTCCCCGAGGTCGGCTTCTACAAGTTTTTCCATTCGTCTGTAAAGAATTCATGTTAGTATTTCGCAGCTGTGGCTTATTAAACTGATAGTTCGGTAAGTTTCACATCTGTCAACACCTGCTTTCTTTGGGATTGGAATTATTATATTCTTCTTGGAGCCTGAGAGTATTTCGCCTGTCTCATACATCTTGCTCACCAGATGGTAGAGTTTTGTCAAGGCTGGCTCTCCCAAGACTATCAGTAGTGCTAATGCAATATTGTCTACTCCCGGGGCCTTGTTTCGACTTAGGTCTTTCAGTGCTCTGTCAAACTCTTCACGCAGTATCATATCTACCATTTCATCTTCATCTACATCCTGTTCCATTTCCATATTGTCCTCAAGTACATCGCCCTTGTATAGACCCTCTATATACTCCTTCCACCTTTCTGCTTTCCCTTCTTTGCTTAGGACTGGGTTTCCATCTAAGCTCTTGATATTCATACAAGTTGTTCTCTATTCTCGAAAGATCTCTTTAATTTTCCTGTAGGCAGTATCTATCTTACCCCTAGTGATATACGCCTCTACATCCTTACATTTGTCCTATAGCCATCCCTGGTAAGATATTTTGCACTTCTTCAATAATTTTATTAATATTGATGGAATGTTTTCTCTATTTTCTGTCTTGTTTGCGCCCAAGTCTTCCAGAGCTCTGTCGAACACTCACTCCAGTACTAGATCTCGTATACTCACTAAATCGAATCACATTTCTTCTCGAATGAAATTTTCACTCTGCAGCGAAGTGTGCACTGATATGAAACTTCCTGGCAGATTAAAACTGTGTGGCGAACCGAGACTCGAACTCGGTACCTTTGCCTTTCGCGGGCAAGTGCTCTACCGACTAAGCTACCCAAGCACGACTTGCGACCCTTCCTCACAGTTTCAATTCTGCAGAGTGAAAGTCCCATTCTGGAAACACCCCTCAGGCTGTGGCTAAGCCATGTCTCCACAATATCCTTTCTTCCAGGAGTACTAGTTCTGCAAGGCTCACAGAAGAGCTTCTGTGAATTTTGGAAGGTAGGAGATGAGGTACTTGCAGAACTGAACATGTGAGGACGGGTGGCGAGTCGTGCTTGGGTAGCTCAGTCGGTTTCGGTCAGAGAGGTGGCTGGTCTCTGTAATAAAAATACTGAGTGCAGGGATCAAAAACGAACTTCAACGGATTTCATGTGACGTCCGCTACGACCAAATACAACGAAAAAAATACAAAAAAAATGTGTAGAGCACTTGCACACGAAAGGCAAACGTCCCATGTTCGAGTCTTGGTCCGGTACACAGTTTTAATCTGCCAGGAATTTTCACATTTCTTCTTCTTCTGCTGTCGAGTTTGCTGGCAGTTCCTTCCCTTCAAAGCCGCCCTCAGTGTACTGTTTACACCTATTCGCTCTCTTCTCGTTTAAGAGCTGTCTTCAATGTGCACTCTTAACGTGAATTCCTTTTCATTTAAATTCTCCAGAAGTTATTTTGACTTTTCTATGTTCTAAACCTATACTTCCGATGACCAGTATTTTTTCTATTCCTTCACATTTTTTTGTGTAGCCATTTAGTTATAGGTTCCATGCACTTCCTATCGATTTTTTGCGTAAGTGATTTCTACTGCTATATTTCTTCTTTCATCGATAAATTGAGGTATATCTGTTACGCAGTTTCTTTACAGCACTCCTTCTATCTATACTTGTCTGTTCAGCTTATGTGATTACCCTTTGTATAAAGATCTGCTTCTCATCAAATAGTCAAATAGCCGAGCGGGGTAGCCGCGCGGTCTGGGGCGCTTTGTCGCGGTACGTGCGGCTCCGCCCGTCGGAGGTTCGAGTCCTCCCTCGGGCATGGGTGTGTGTATTGTCCTTAGTGTATGTTAGATAAAGTAACGTGTAAACTAAGGACCGATGACCTCAGTAGTATGGTCACATAAGAACGTACCACAAATTTCCAACTTTCCTCACAAAATTAACTATATTTTCATTACTTAGTAGTGCTTATATCAGCTGAGAAGGACCTGTTATAAGTGAATTTAGAATCTTTGTGTTATAATGATGTAATCCAACAGATATTCGTCCTGTGTCTACTGGTATTTCCCAACTATAACTACTTCTCTTATGATTTTTAAAGTGTGTACCGTATTTCATATTACTAGCTGAAAGTTATTTCCGAACCCATGGATTCTTTCTCATTAATGTTGCTGAACATATGTTCTCCCGTAACTGTACGTTCTGCTCCCACCCCTACTGTAACACTGCAGTTCTTTATCATATTTAGTTTCTCATCTCTCTATACATTCTGTATCATCCGTTCAGTTCCTTCATATGCTGCCTTTATACCACCATTTTGTCTCTTATGGAGGAGTGCATACAGGGTGCTGCATTTACTTTGGTTTCGATACTGGTGAGAGCTTACTACTGCTGAAGGGGTTCACAGTAACTCACTCTTTGCCCTACCATGCTACTCAACGAATCCTTCTCCCGTCAAAACACTTTACTGTACCTCCATTCTGCTTACCGATCCCTACTATAACTAGATTCGGTTTTCACATTTCCTTCTTCAGATTTTCTAGGTTTTCTACTTCTTTGAGACTTCTCATATTCCACACTGTGACTTAAAGGCCCTACCTTTTTCTGAAGGATTCACTTATTTTCTCATGGTCACTTCTTCGTTGACTGTCCCGTCTCCGAATGGGGGACTAATAATCTAGGATCTTTGCCCAATGCAGAAATCATGATAACATTTATTTTCAGTTGCAAGCCACATTTCCAACATACACAGTATATGTATGTAAATCAACGATTTCCACTGTATTCTACATCCTCATAATATTGCTTAAAGCTCATCCTTCCATCAGTAAGTGGAATTTACCACCCGAAAGCCTATTGGTTGCTTTTAAACATCTACTTGCACGTGAGTACTGGTTTGCTCAGACCGTTAGAGAATGAGAGACTGCCATCATAACTCACGACTTTTATTCCAATTCTGAGCGGTGGCTGAGACAGAACTTGGGATCCAAAGTATTTGGATTAGCAGTAAAGGATCACTTCTGCACTTTAAGATTTTGCTCTTGAAATTTAAAATGAAAATTTTTCGGTCTTGACATTAGAATTAAAGTTCTCAGGTGTTCTAGCATGAAAATATAACAACTTTTGACCCTTAAGTATTCAAATTAAAATTTTTCCTCACGAAAATTAAATTTATTTACGCTTAAATTTGGGGAAAACCTTATGGCTGGCTGTAAATGTGAACATCCTCTTGCACTAAAAGCTAGTCTCAGGACATATCTGTACAGACAAGATACTTCTCTCTTGAGATACCTCCCCAGCTATCAGTGTTAGTTTTCACTTTGTCCAGTTCGCAGTTCCAGATACGAAGAGGCTCTTGCTTATAAAACAGTGTGCATTGGTGAGTTTAAGACTGCAGTCAGTAACCCTAATTTCATATCAGACGGTGTCTGTAATTCTTGTCAGGTTTTGAGAGCGTGGGTGGCACACGTTGCCCACCATCCCCTTCGATCACGGCGTGGCTTCACTCTCGGCAGGCAGTTCAAAAAAATCTTCAAATGTGTGTGAAATCTTATGGGACTTAACTGCTAAGGTCATCAGTTCAAAAATGTTCAAATGGCTCTGAGCACTATGGGACTCAACTGCTGAGGTCATTAGTCCCCTAGAACTTAGAACTAGTTAAACCTAACTAACCTAAGGACATCACAAACATCCATGCCCGAGGCAGGATTCGAACCTGCGACCGTAGCGGTCTTGCGGTTCCAGACTGCAGCGCCTTTAACCGCACGGCCACTTCGGCCGGCTAAGGTCATCAGTCCCTAAGCTTACACACTACTTAACCTAAATTATCCTAAGGACACACATATACACACACACCCATGCCCGAGAGAGGACTCGAACCTCCGCCGGGACCAGCCGCACAGTCGATGACTGCAGCTTCTTAAGACCGCTCGGCTAATCCCGCGCGGCGCAGGCAGTTCCATCGCTTGCCGTTACGTATGTGAGATATCGCTGAGTGTCATCCAACAGGTTCGTGGCCCCTTCCACGTGTCTAAGAAACCTGTGTCATTATGCAGCATGAGGCGTAGTGGTGAATAATGGAAACGCATCGAAGATGCGCGCAATGCAGCTTCGCAGCCTATGCACATGCAAGTGAGAGCCACGTGGCCACACAAACCGTGCGGGCGGATGTGTCATTAGCTGGCCACACACGAGCGGATGTAAGAGATGGCCACGGATATTTTCAACGGATTCTGCAAATCCCACAGGCACCGTCTGCGCGTTGGTGGAGCCATGATGCGTTACCCGCAGTTCACGGAAGTGGCGATCCCGCCACTCCAGCTGGGCACTCCCGTGCGGATTTCTGCGACGGGACACTGTGGGGCGGCGGGTGGCATAAATTTACTGTTGTATAATTTGTTTGGAATGTAGAAACACTGCATTTCCCGGCCGATGCACCATATGTGGGGGCGGCGGGTGGAATTATTTACTGTTTATATAAATGTTTGTTTTTCCCAGCCGATGCACCATATGTGGGGCGGCGGGTGGAATAATGTTGTTTAAAATGTTTGTAGAATGTAGTTTATGCTGTCTTTCGCCGTTCTCAACACTGGCTCTCTAACTACAATATTGGCAACCAGAAAGTGATTAGCAAAACGTGAAGCCTGTAATTATAATTCCTAGTGCCCACTTCGTCTGAGAATACACTTATAGTTACAGCTTATAGCTCTGAGGAATTTAGGAGATTGTCCGGGATTTATAATCAAAAACGGTCGTGAAAAAAAAGCGTTCTGTATTCTGAAAGTCACAGATGAAAACAAAAGAATCCACACAATCTAACTAACAGAGCAGTTCAGAGTCTAATGCGCTGATGCAACTATAACTGTCCAAATTAAATGTTTAAATGAATGCTCGCCATAATTTGATGATTAGGTTCATCAAAAGCCACGCTAAATAATGGTAGAATGTTTGTCCCGCGGCGGCACGTGAAAATACGACATACGCAAACTGAAGATAGATAATTAAAGTCATCCCAGAATTAACACTTCACTCGAAAATGATTTCATGGTTACGCGTATTCCGAGTAACTTGATACGGCATCCGAGGCTGTTTGTAGCAATGATACCGACGCGACGCGACTTCCGACACAGATGGCGTGCTATTCAGCGTCTGGAGAGAACTGGGGCCTTCCTTCCTCGCGCTGCGTTCTTATATATAAAGCCGCGGTGCGGACGGCTAAGGGAACGCCTGATCAAATCGGCCCTCCCGACTAGCCGCTGGGCTAGTAATGCACCACATTAAGTTATTGAATAAATCATAGCTTCTTTTGCTGATGGCCGATGAAGCTCTCAATTTAAATGTGCATTCAGCACACAGGTAAGTAATCATAATAAAAGATTGACGCGGCTAAGTTAAATATTTTGGGCGAGAGAATTAATTTAATTACACTGCACGCAGTATACGAGCTCTGAACTGGCCCTTTGGAGATACGCTATCGCTATAGTTTTATAGGTATTCAAATGAAACTTCTCACATCCTTATGGTGATAGCGGATCTCCATTCTACTTAAATATAAACATCCTAGCCTTATTTATTAGCCTACTTAATCTATCTTGCTTCCTTAAGTTTTAAGACGAAAACCAGAAAATCATGAATTTCCACTAAAATTTTAATTTGTGAAATCCAAAGTACTGTTTTTATTAAATAATTATGAAAAATGAATCTAATTATAAATTTTTAACTCTCTAGCTCTTTTCTGTTGCGCCAATGATTTTTACAGAAAAACGTCCAAATTTCGAAAATGGCTAAAGTTATCGAACTGATATTCAACACACATTAATTTAGTATTACTCCTGACATGCTAGAAATGTTTTAGGTTATTTGCTTGATTTTTAAAGTATTGCGCAACATTTATGACGTCAGAGCTAGTTACAGCAGACTGTCTGGCACACAATGGAAAGATTGATGTGAATTTACTACAGCGTGAGTAGGCTGCTTCCCTACAACGTCGCTGAGTTTTCCTGTGGTGTTTGCTGGCAGCAAGTTTTAGTCACTGCAAATACAATGAGGTAAAAAAGAAGTCATTGAATACCACCTACCATCGTATCGAACCTCCTATTTCGCGGCGTATGGCAGCAACTCGACGTAGCAGGTACTGAAGAAGTCGTTGGAAGTCCTGAAAGACTATCGTTAATAATGTAAGAGATCCTGGCAGGGAACGCCAAATGAAAAGCTTCTACTTATGTTTCTAATTTAGACTGTGACAATAAAATGGGAAGGAACTTTTAATCAGAACTCAGGGAGAAGTTGTGATCTAAATGACACTAGATTTATTCATTCTTAACATTACAAGACAACAAAAGTGACGAAAGAAACATTACACAAACATTTTTTATTTAACAAACGCTTTCACTAGCATGGATTCTATGGTGTACAAAGCGATCACCTGGGGACCGACACACGACGCTAACCAGAACACTAATAGCTTTATCTAACTTCATACGCGTGAATGCGGGTTATCGCACAAAACTACGCCAGCACCAAGCATCTATACTCTACTACTCAAAAAGAAAAATATGGTTCGAAAGAACAGGGTGCCGAGAAACATATATTAGAGCCCTATACCGCAGCAGCGAATACTTTGCCCTCCTTCTGATCAAGGTGGCACACCATGATGCGTTAGGCAACTGAAGTCGTGGACGGCGGCAATCTGTTATTAATGGCGCGTTCCGGAAAAATGTAAGTACGCGGTCTCGCGTTCGGTTAATTCGGAACCCAGATACTTCCCCATGGGCCTCTGAAACCCCAGTGGATTCCAGAGTGCAGGTGAACCCGTTTCCTGCTCTGCCAAAGCAATTTGACTCCGTGCGTGACGGAATATGTCAAATGTTTAGACGGCCGACTCAAGACAAATAAGTACACCCACACATCACTTCTTGCGTGCGTGATGCTAGAAGCAGTACCTTTGATGGTTCAGAAGGTGGATGGCAAAGGCTCTAAGTGGCACACTAGCAAATGACCCAAGTCTCACCATTTAGGTAGAGACCTGCAGTTCTTTACTAGCGAAGCGCCAGTACAAGAGTGACTTCTTCCTTTCTGCTCGCTTCCTCCTCAGCTCAGTACCAAAAGAACATTTACATTTTAGACTCCCCCCACTTTTGCACAAGCCAATCACAAGCTAGAGGCCGGCATTCTTAGCTAGGAGAGCGGCCTTTGGTCTGCAAACACCGATTTGACCAATCAGAGACTTTAAAGTTAATTGCGACAAAAGGGAAATAAAGATTCAGCTTCGCAGCCGCTTTCCCACTCGTTTGCCGTGTCTTTTGCCAACAAAATGCTCCGTATGGACGCACAGCCCTCCATAAACAGCTTGTTATCTCCCCTGTTGTGTCCATTTCAAAGTTTCCAAAAAAACGGCCATAATTTCGCTAAAAGCCTCTTGCTTTCACAAATATGTTTTAAAACAGTCTGGACGTCTGGGCGCCAGTCGCACTGTCCTACGTTCACAGTTCTTTTGTCGGCTTCCTCCCTAACAATGCCCCATCCTCTGCTTTACTGCCAGTCTACAATGCGCTGGCCAGTGCAGCAGCTACTTCTCGGCGCTAGTTTCTACACCTGGACGCGCCTGCCCCCCATCCAGCACCAACTGAATGTGTCTTCACAATGAGACTGCAGAACTCGGCCATCCGGAAATGTCTCCAGACGTTCAGCAGAAAAAAATTCGCTTTGCTGGGTCCACCATCGCTGCAGCTTTTACTGCAGTCGTTTAAATCAGCACCCTGTTCCTTTGAATTGAGGTATGTTTGAAGTCAAATCGCAGTAAAGATCATATTCCGTAAGAATATGAAGCGGCATAACACCGAATCAGAAGTGAGAGTGCCCGGCAATCTCTCAGTCCTCTGCAAAAATGCTGGGCCACGCTGCCTCTAAGCCGTCCATAATTGCGAAATTTTTACCAGTGTCCGGCTTTGTGCTCGAACTGGCCTCTTGGTTATGTCCCATAATTGTTCGATGGGCCGATTCGAGTCGCCAACCAATTTGCTCGAATTGTCCAGAAAGTTTTCAGACCAACTGCGAACAACTGTGGCCAGTGATGTGAAGCATTGTCATCCGTAAAAATTCCATTGTTTGGGACAAGAAGTCCATGAATGGCTACAAATGGTCTCTAACAAGGGAACCTCCCCATCGCACCCCCCTCAGGTTTAGTTATACGTTGGCACAGTGGATAGGCCTTGAAAAACTGAACACAGATCAATCGAGAAAACAGGAAGAAGTTGTGTGGAACTATGAAAAAAATTAGTAAAATATACAAATTGAGTAGTCCATGGGTAGCATAGGCAACATCAAGGAGACTGTAAGCGCAGAAGCGCCATGGGCCCGTGGTTAAAGTAAGTAACCGCGGGACAAGAGGACCTTGGTTCAATTCTTCGCTCGACTGAAAATTTTACTTTGTTTATTTTCGCAAAGTTATGATCTGTCCGTTCGTTCATCGACGTCTCTGTTCACTGTAATAAGTTTAGTGTCTGTGTTTTGCGACCGCACCGCAAAACCGTGCGATTAGTAGACGAAAGGACGTGCCTCTCCAATGGGAACCGAAAACATTTGATCGCATGGTCATGGGTCAACCGATTCCTCCACAGGAAAACACATCTGATATATTCTACATGACACTGGTGACGGCATGTGCGTCACATGACAGGAATATGTTGTCGACCCACCTAACTTGTACACTTAGCGAATGGGTGAAAAGATTCTTCTACCTTGCCCGATTTAGGTTTTCTTGTGGATGTGATAAACACTCCCAAAAAAGTGATGAAAACATAAGAGTTTGTCACATAAACTGAAAATAAAAAATTAAAATTTTCAGTCGGTTGTAGACTTGATCCTAGGACCTCTCGTTCCGCAGCTGCTCTCGCTAACCACGGGACCACGACGCTCGTTGACTGCCATCGTCCTTGATGTTGCCTGTCTTCGCATTGACTACTCAGTTTGTACATTTTACTAATTTTTTCATAGTTCCACATAACTTCTTCCTGTTTTCTCGATTGATCTGTGTTCAGTTTTTCAAGGCCTATCCACTGTGCCAAATTATAACTAAATCTGAGGGGGTTGCGATGGGGAGGTTCCCTTGTAAGTAGCCCAATATCTAGAGGACGCAGTCCACTCCATGTAAACACACGCCACACCATTATGAAGCCACCACCAGCTTGCACAATGCCGTGTTGACAACTTAGGTCCATGCCTTCGTGGGGTCTGCATCATACTTGAACCTTACCATCAGCTCTTACCAACTAAACTGACGAGGTCACCGTTTTCGAGTCATCTGGAGCCATATCGATATGGTCACGAGTCCAGGAGAGGAGCTGTAGGCGATGTGTTGCTAGCAAAGATACTCACGTGGGTCATTTGCTGCCATAGCCCAGTAACGCCAGATATCGCCTCGCTGTATTAACAGATACGTTCGTCGTACGGCCTAGACTGATTTCTGTAGTTATTTCAAGCAGTGCTGCTTGTCTTTTAGCACTGATCCGTCTATGCTCATTTCGCTGTTCTCGTTCGTTAAGTCGTCCTCGGAAAGAGGTAATGCCTGCAATGTGATTTCTCTGCACACCCTTGACACTTTGAGTAGCAGAATATTGAATTTCATAACGATTTCCGATATTGAGTGCCCCATACGTCTCGCTCCACCTACCATTTCGCGTTCAAAGTCTGCCAATTTCCATCGTGCGGTCATAATCACGTCGGAAACCGTTTCACATGATTCAACTGAGTAAAACTGACAGCTGCGCCAATACAATGCCCATGAATGCTTTGTATAATCGATACTACCGCCGTCCTTATAGGTGCATATCACTATCCCATGACTTCCGTCGCCTCGCTGTGTAGTGAAGGAGTGGAGCAATGACCACATTGAAAAAGTTATATAATTGTTCTGCGAAATATCTTGTTTGTGAAAATTGACGCTTGATCATCCGACAAACAAAAAGTTAACAATAGGGCGAACAAAGAGATGACTGAAAAATTCCTATCTGTGAACCAAATCGTAATAACATCTAAGCTACAAAATTTGAAATAAAATTTCGCAAAAGGAGTTCTTCATTTGTGTGACCATATTATCTGTAGTTGCATTATAATGAATGAAAATATTTTAATTCCGTCTTTGCAACGACGAAAAAGTGCGTATTTTTGTCAAGAAATGCGATTCGTGCTATTGAAATAAAACATCAGTTGTCTGTAATGAAACATACACTCCTGGAAATGGAAAAAAGAACACATTGACACCGGTGTGTCAGACCCACCATACTTGCTCCGGACACTGCGAGAGGGCTGTACAAGCAATGATCACACGCACGGCACAGTGGACACACCAGGAACCGCGGTGTTGGCCGTCGAATGGCGCTAGCTGCGCAGCATTTGTGCACCGCCGCCGTCAGTGTCAGCCAGTTTGCCGTGGCATACGGAGCTCCACCGCAGTCTTTAACACTGGTAGCATGCCGCGACAGCGTGGACGTGAACCGTATGTGCAGTTGACGGACTTTGAGCGAGGGCGTATAGTGGGCATGCGGGAGGCCGGGTGGACGTACCGCCGAATTGCTCAACACGTGGGGCGTGAGGTCTCCACAGTACATCGATGTTGTCGCCAGTGGTCGGCGGAAGGTGCTCGTGCCCGTCGACCTGGGACCGGACCGCAGCGACGCACGGATGCACGCCAAGACCGTAGGATCCTACGCAGTGCCGTAGGGGACCGCACCGCCACTTCCCAGCAAATTAGGGACACTGTTGCTCCTGGGGTATCGGCGAGGACCATTCGCAACCGTCTCCATGAAGCTGGGCTACGGTCCCGCACACCGTTAGGCCGTCTTCCGCTCACGCCCCAACATCGTGCAGCCCGCCTCCAGTGGTGTCGCGACAGGCGTGAATGGAGGGACGAATGGAGACGTGTCGTCTTCAGCGATGAGAGTCGCTTCTGCCTTGGTGCCAATGATGGTCGTATGCGTGTTTGGCGCCGTGCAGGTGAGCGCCACAATCAGGACTGCATACGACCGAGGCACACAGGGCCAACACCCGGCATCATGGTGTGGGGAGCGATCTCCTACACTGGCCGTACACCACTGGTGATCGTCGAGGGGACACTGAATAGTGCACGGTACATCCAAACTGTCATCGAACCCATCGTTCTACCATTCCTAGACCGGCAAGGGAACTTGCTGTTCCAACAGGACAATGCACGTCCGCATGTATCCCGTGCCACCCAACGTGCTCTAGAAGGTGTAAGTCAACCACCCTGGCCAGCAAGATCTCCGGATCTGTCCCCCATTGAGCATGTTTGGGACTGGATGAAGCGTCGTCTCACGCGGTCTGCACGTCCAGCACGAACGCTGGTCCAACTGAGGCGCCAGGTGGAAATGGCATGGCAAGCCGTTCCACAGGACTACATCCAGCATCTCTACGATCGTCTCCATGGGAGAATAGCAGCCTGCATTGATGCGAAAGGTGGATATACACTGTACTAGTGCCGACATTGTGCATGCTCTGTTGCCTGTGTCTATGTGCCTGTGGTTCTGTCAGTGTGATCATGTGATGTATCTGACCCCAGGAATGTGTCAATAAAGTTTCCACTTCCTGGGACAATGAATTCGCGGTGTTCTTATTTCAATTTCCATGAGTGTATTTACAGTCTGGCTTGCTTTTTAAACCTAAAAATATTTCGCTAGAAACAGGACAACTTACGGTATTTCATGTCCGATTTTCCATCACCTTGTGTAACGTAATTGTGTAATTCTGAAAAGCATTGTAGAATTATGTGCAAAAACAACAGTATCAAGCTATGGAATACCCCAAATATGTGCAAGCAGACGGCGTTTCCTGATGTGACCGAAAATTGATAAGTAAAATCAACGTCTATTGTAACGAACTGTTTTCACATCTAGAAGGCAAGTCAAACCGTAAATATGTTTAATACCGGGCCACTGATGATGTTTTATTTCAACAGACCGAAACACGTCTGAAGACGAAAATATGCATAATGTTGTAGTTGCAAAGACGGATTTAAAATACTTTTAGTAATTTCAGAGAGCTAAGAAAGGTGCAGGCCTGGTGAAAGAAGTGGGAAAAGGAGGGGTGTGGATGAATTGTGTAAACCAACACTACGTAATGAGTTAATGTACTTCACAAAAGACCAAAAACTTCCTCATCTCAGCACATGAGACCTTCACGATTCTCAGAGTAATGCCCGCGATTTTGTATCAGATCGACATGTCTAGAATGTCGCTTTCCGGAATTTCATTTTTGACTCACTTTGTGTGATTCTTCTATCGAGAAATACATGAGTACATAGCGCAGAAATCGCCGGTGACTACCACATGTTTCTCCATTGTATAGTGAATACTAATTTTCTGTCGAGAATATAAACAAGTTACAAGATATGAAAGTGTACTACAATAAAACTGAGCCTGATAATTGCGCCACCAAATGCTGCAGATTGGAAGGTGTGGACTTCGGGTGATTTAAAATATCAAGCACATTAAAAGGAACAACACTTTTATTTCACACTCAGAATTTACAAGAATTGACAATGATGATTTCTGACCTTAACAAAGATCTGCAGACGAGCCAAGGTAATTTTAGATAGTTTAACAGTAAAGCCAGCTTCCCTAAAACGAACCAGGACCTGTTCTAAATGATGCAGGTGATTGGTGAAGGTAACGCTATAAACTAAGACATCTCCAAATAATTATACATAGATTTAAAGTTTAGATCACCCAACATATCATCTAATGGGCATGATAAAACAGCAGCTTCACTAGATGAACAGAAGGGAAAGTGGTTGAATTCATACAGATGTCAGTCTGTACGGAAAGTAGTAACGTGTTTAGTCTTCGGTCAACGGAATATGGTCGTGGCTGGTTGAGAACAAGACGGTAAACAAACATTCACCGGGAAACCATGTAAAACAACTATGCGGATCAGTCTGCTTGCACATATTTGGGGTATTCCCTCGCTCTGTTGTTTTTGCACTTAATTCTACAATTCTTTTCAGAATTACACAATTAAGTTACATTTGGTGATGGAAAATCGGACGTAAAATACCGTAAGTTGTCCCGTTTCTAGCGAAATATTTTTAGATATAAAAAGCAAGCCAGACTGTAAATATGTTTCATTACAGACAACTGATGTTTTATTTCAATCGCACGAAACGCATTTCGTGACAAAAATACGTACTTTCTCGTCGTTGCAAAGACGGAATTAAAATATTTTCAATCATTATAATGGAACTACGGGCAATTTAGTCACACAAATGAAGAACTCCTATTGTGAAATTTTGTAGCTTAGAGATTATTACTATTTGGTCCACAGCTGCAATACCGTCTAGGAATTTTTCAGTCATCTCTGTGTATGCCCCAGTGTTTACCTTTTGTTTGCGGGATGATCAAGCGTCATATTCTAAGATAACCGTCTCATTTAATTCTCTATAGTCCGCAAGCACTTGTTAGTCCCCTGCTTACCCATTTGGAACTAAAAATATCAGGGAGGCATACGGGGATGTTGAATGTCTGACAGCCTCGTCACCGAGCATGCCGTTCGCCAGCCCACACAAGACCCTCATCTTAGGAGGTGAAAGTATGTGCAGAGACTGACAAACGGGAACATCATCCGCTAGGCTGATCTTGCATTTCATGTTGCTAGTAACGCCCAGCTTGTTAGTATGTATGTCGGAGAACTGACCTAGAATGTCAGAATACAAACCAGCTTCAACTGATTCCGGATGACTACTCTGAAAGTCTGAGTCGAGAGACCGGACACTACCTACCCTCTGAAGACCTTGACAAGAACATAACCCAAACCTCTAAGGAGGGAAAAATTTAAATAAGAAACCGCGTCCGAGTAATTAAGGACCAATCCTGTCCCCTGTATGAAGGCAGAATCCGCAAGAAGATTGACACACAGATTCTTAACTACAAATAAATCAATAGGCCATGAGAACTTCTGACATCGAAACTTACCGCGCAAACCATCCACCAGAGATAACATCTGTCCGTTGACAGTTCAACATCTCTGAAATGAAGCCCGCAAGGAGGACAACTTACACATTCCTCTACATTCCAGATACCAGTCATCATCCAGCAGAGAAACAGTGCTGCCGGAATCAAGCACGACACACACTGGTTCATAGTTAAATTCTGCACAAACACAGGGAAAAACATGACTAGTTTGCGGAATAATGTGACCACATCACCTCGGTGGTTTAGGCTACGCCCTGCGCCCTGCTGAACATTTCTGGTGACGTCAGCTGTTCGGCCGAGCGCCACGCTTTACCGGACACTCAGTCACAAAATGTTCATCCTAGCCACACCTAGATTTACTAGGCGGATGTCCTCAAGTTCCCTCTGATTAACATCTCGGCATGGTAAAGCTCTTCAGGCCCTTCGCGCTGGTCATCAGCGAACCTCAGACCTTCCATTGGTTTGGGTTGTTTGGGGGAGGAGACCAGACAGAGAGGTCATCGGTCTTGTCGGATTAGGGAAGGACGGGGAAGGAAATCGGCCGTGGCCTTTCAAAGGAACCATCCCGGCATTTGCCTGGAGCGATTTAGGCAAATCACGGAAAACCTAAATCAGGATGGCCGGACTCGGGATTGAACCGTCGTCCTCCCGAATGCGAGTCCAGTGTGATAGCCACTGCGCCAGCTCGCTCGGTCAGTCCTTCCATGGGAGGGACTGAGGCATCTAGCGCCGTAAAAGTAGCGGATTTCCCCTAAACAATCACGCAAAAACGGTCGTCTGGTTTCATGCCTTATAGTATGTTTTCCACCACTTCGCCTCTTGTAACCTACAATTCCAAGGCATATTTCTTCAGTATACTGCACCAAAAATGTTTACGCACAAGTTCACTTTTAATCCTGTGGGACAAGTTAAGTTGGATAATCCGTCTCCTCAGGTCGCGCAAGGACAACACTTCCTGCAAAAGTTCCGAAAAATCCTGCTGAATAACCCACGAGTTAATGAGTACAGTATCTGGAGAATGGCACAATGCGAAATGGCAAAGGCATCGGCGTGACACTCAAAACGGACAGTTAATCACCCTACCTGACCAATCTGTTCAGTGTAAAGTTCCTCGATTCCCTGAAGTAAATGGACAACAGGATTAAGCAATCCGGCATAAGACTGAATGACGAATCTAATTCCTGTCTCCTGTCCCTCATGATCATACACTGCACTATCTAGCTAACGGCTGAACTACACTCATCACACCCACATCATCCAAACCCAGAACACTTACCCAAATGTACAGGTCCTTAAGTTGAAAAAGTAACGGACCAATAACACTGGCCTGTTCTTCACTAACTAGCTGTTGTCTTCAGCCAATAAGACGGTCAGCCCAATATACGAGGGCAGTTCAATAAGTAATGCAACACATTTTTTTTCTGAAACAGGGGTTGTTTTATTCAGCATTGAAATACACCAGGTTATTCCCCAATCTTTTAGCTACACAACACTATTTTTCAACGTAATCTCCATTCAATGCTACGGCCTTACGCCACCTTGAAATGAGGGCCTGTATGCCTGCACGGTACCATTCCACTGGTCGATGTCGGAGCCAACGTCGTACTGCATCAATAACTTCTTCATCATCCGCGTAGTGCCTCCCACGGATTGCGTCCTTCATTGGGTCAAAAGATATGGAAATCCGATGGTGCGAGATCGGGGCTGTAGGGTGCATGAGGAAGAACAGTCCACTGAAGTTTTGTGAGCTCCTCTCGGGTGCGAAGACTTGTGTGAGGCCTTGCGTTGTCATGAAGAAGGAGAAGTTAGTTCAGATTTTTGTGCCTACGAACACGCTGAAGTCGTTTCTTCAATTTCTGAAGAGTAGCACAATACACTTCAGAGTTGATCGTTTGACCATGGGGAAGGACATCGAACAGAATAACCCCTTCAGCGTCCCAGAAGACTGTAACCATGACTTTACCGGCTGAGGGTATGGCTTTAAACTTTTTCTTGGTAGGGGAGTGGTGTGGCGCCACTCCATTGATTGCCGTTTTGTTTCAGGTTCGAAGTGATGAACCCATGTTTCATCGCCTGTAACAATCTTTGACAAGAAATTGTCACCCTCAGCCACATGACGAGCAAGCAATTCCGCACAGATGGTTCTCCTTTGCTCTTTATGGTGTTCGGTTACACAACGAGGGACCCAGTGGGAACAAACCTTTGAATATCCCAACTGGTGAACAATTGTGACAGCACTACCAACAGAGATGTCAAGTTGAGCACTGAGTTGTTTGATGGTGATCCGTCGATCATCTCGAACGAGTGTGTTCGCACGCTCCGCCATTGCAGGAGTCACAGCTGTGCACAGCCGGCCCGCACGCGGGAGTTCAGACAGTCTTGCTTGACCTTGCGGCGATGATGACACACGCTTTACCCAACGACTCACCGTGCTTTTGTCCACTGCCAGATCACCGTAGACATTCTGCAAGCGCCTAGGAATATCTGAGATGCCCTGGTTTTCCGCCAAAAGAAACTCGATCACTGCCTGTTGTTTGCAACGCACATCCGTTACAGACGCCATTTTAACAGCTCCGTACAGCGCTGCCACCTGTCGGAAGTCAATGAAACTATACGAGACGAAGCGGGAATGTTTGAAAATATTCCACAAGAAATTTCCGTTTTTTTCAACCAAAATTGGCCGAGAAAAAAAAATGTGTTGCATTACTTATTGAACTGCCCTCGTATTTGTTAAGGTTGGGCACTGTACACATGTTTTCGGTTAGGACTGCTGCCCTCAAGGAAATCAACGTTCTCATACAAACCGACAAGAGCCATAGAACAAGTATTAAGGGCTAAACCAACCTCGCCAATACTGCAAGCCGTGGGTCTCAAATGTATATGCAACACGTCGCGTAAGCAGACCGCCAGTTCCACTACGCTTCTGTCGCCACTTGTTCAAGAATTCCACACTGAGGCGACTGAAGTTATGGAAATTGGAAAAATTCTGGTAAAGTCTTATGGGACCAAACTGCTGAGGTCATCGGTCCCTAAGCCTACACACTATTTACTCTAACTTAAACTATCTTACGCTATGGACAACACACACACCCAAGCCCGAGGGAAGACCCGAACCTCCAACGGGAGGAGCCGCAAGGACCGTGACAAGGCGCCTCAGAACGCGCGGCCAGAAGTTATGCGTTAGCGATATGCACAGATACAGATAGCGCTAGTGTCGGTTAGAACGTCAGCGAGAGCGCACCGCTAGTTCCTGCTACCAATAAGGCGAGTACATCTACATCTACATGACTACTCTGCAATTCACATTTAAGTGCTTGGCAGAGGGTTCATCGAACCACAATCATACTATCTCTCTACCATTCCACTCCCGAACAGCGCGCGGGAAAAACGAACACCTAAACCTTTCTGTTCGAGCTCTGATTTCTCTTATTTTATTTAGATGATCATTCCTACCTATGTAGGTTGGGCTCAACAAAATATTTTCGCATTCGGAAGAGAAAGTTGGTGACTGAAATTTCGTAAATAGATCTCGCCGCGACGAAAAACGTCTTTGCTGTAATGACTTCCATCCCAATTCGCGTATCATATCTGCCACACTCTCTCCCCTACTACGTGATAATACAAAACGAGCTGCCCTTTTTTGCACCCTTTCGATGTCCTCCGTCAATCCCACCTGGTAAGGATCCCACACCGCGCAGCAATATTCTAACAGAGGACGAACGAGTGTAGTGTAAGCTGTCTCTTTAGTGGACTTGTTGCATCTTCTAAGTGTCCTGCCAATGAAACGCAACCTTTGGCTCGCCTTCCCCACAATATTATCTATGTGGTCTTTCCAACTGAAGTTGTTCGTAATTTTAACACCCAGGTACTTAGTTGAATTGACAGCCTTGAAAATTGTACTATTTATTGAGTAATTCCAACGGATTTCTTTTGGAACTCATGTGGATCACCTCACACTTTTCGTTATTTAGCGTCAACTGCCACCTGCCACACCATACAGCAATCTTTTCTAAATCGCTTTGCAACTGATACTGGTCTTCGGATGACCTTACTAGACGGTAAATTACAGCATCATCTGCGAACAACCTAAGAACTGCTCAGATTGTCACCCAGATCATTTATATAGATCAGGAACAGCAGAGGTCCCAGGACGCTTCCCTGGGGAACACCTGATATCACTTCAATTTTACTCGATGATTTGCCGTCCCTTCCCCCATGAACCATGGACCTTGCCGTTGGTGGGGAGGCTTGCGTGCCTCAGCGATACAGATGGCCGTACCATAGGTGCAACCACAACGGAGGGGTATCTGCTGAGAGGCCAGACAAACATGTGGTTCCTGAAGAGGGGCAGCAGCCTTTTCAGTAGTTGCAGGGTCAACAGTCTGGATGATTGACTGATCTGGCCTTGTAACATTAACCAAAACGGCCTTGCTGTGCTGGTACTGCGAACGGCTGAAAGCAAGGGGAAACTACAGCCGTAATTTTTCCCGAGGACATGCAGCTTTACTGTATGATTAAATGATGATGGCGTCCTCTTGGGTAAAATATTCCGGAGGTAAAATAGTCCCCCATTCGGATCTCCGGGCGGGGACTACTCAATAGGACGTCGTTATAGGGAGAAAGAAAACTGGCATTCTACGGATCGGAGCGTGGAATGTCAGATCCCTTAATCGGGCAGGTAGGTTAGAAAATTTAAAAAGGGAAATGGATAGGTTAAAGTTAGATATAGTGGGAATTAGTGAAGTTCGGTGGCAGGAGGAACAAGACTTTTGGTCAGGTGATTACAGGGTTATAAATACAAAATCAAATAGGGGTAATGCAGGAGTAGGTTTAATAATGAATAAAAAAATAGGAGTGCGGGTTAGCTACTACAAACAGCATAGTGAACGCATTATTGTGGCCAAGATAGACACAAAGCCCATGCCTACTACAGTAGTACAAGTTTATATGCCAACTAGCTCTGCAGATGATGAAGAAATTGATGAAATGTATGACGAGATAAAAGAAATTATTCAGGTAGTGAAGGGAGACGAAAATTTAATAGTCATGGGTGACTGGAATTCGTCAGTAGGAAAAGGGAGAGAAGGAAACATAGTAGGTGAATATGGATTGGGGGGAAGAAATGAAAGAGGAAGCCGCCTTGTAGAATTTTGCACAGAGCATAACTTAATCATAGCTAACACTTGGTTCAAGAATCATAAAAGAAGGTTGTATACCTGGAAGAATCCTGGAGATACTAATAGGTATCAAATAGATTATATAATGGTAAGACAGAGATTTAGGAACCAGGTTTTAAATTGTAAGACATTTCCAGGGGCAGATGTGGATTCTGACCACAATCTATTGGTTATGAACTGCAGATTGAAACTGAAGAAATTGCAAAAAGGTGGGAATTTAAGGAGATGGGACCTGGATAAACTGAAAGAACCAGAGGTTGTAGAGAGTTTCAGGGAGAGCATAAGGGAACAATTGACAGGAATGGGGGAAAGAAATACAGTAGAAGAAGATTGGGTAGCTCTGAGGGATGCAGTAGTGAAGGCAGCAGAGGATCAAGTAGGTAAAAAGACGAGGGCTAATAGAAATCCTTGGGTAACAGAAGAAATATTGAATTTAATTGATGAAAGGAGAAAATATAAAAATGCAGTAAATGAAGCAGGCAAAAGGGAATACAAACGTCTCAAAAATGAGATCGACAGAAAGTGCAAAATGGCTAAGCAGGGATGGCTAGAGGACAAATGTAAGGATGTAGAGGCTTGTCTCACTAGGGGTAAGATAGATACTGCCTACAGGAAAATTAAAGAGACCTTTGGAGAGAAGAAAACCACTTGTATGAATATCAAGAGCTCAGATGGCAACCCAGTTCTAAGCAAAGAAGGGAAGGCAGAAAGGTGGAAGGAGTATATAGAGGGTTTATACAAGGGCGATGTACTTGAGGACAATATTATGGAAATGGAAGAGGATGTAAATGAAGATGAAATGGGAGATAAGATACTGCGTGAAGAGTTTGACAGAGCACTGAAAGACCTGAGTCGAAACAAGGCCCCGGGAGTAGACAACATTCCATTAGAACTACTGATGGCCTTGGGAGAGCCAGTCCTGACAAAACTCTACCATCTGGTGAGCAAAATGTATGAGACAGGCGAAATACCCTCAGACTTCAAGAAGAATATGATAATTCCAATACCAAAGAAAGCAGGTGTTGACAGATGTGAAAATTACCGAACTATCAGTTTAATAAGTCACAGCTGCAAAATACTAACGCGAATTCTTTACAGACGAATGGAAAAACTGGTAGAAGCGGATCTCGGGGAAGATCAGTTTGGATTCCGTAGAAATGTTGGAACACGTGAGGCAATACTAACCTTACGACTTATCTTAGAAGAAAGATTAAGAAAAGGCAAACCTACGTTTCTAGCATTTGTAGACTTAGAGAAAGCTTTTGACAACGTTAACTGGAATGCTCTCTATCAAATTCTGAAGGTGGCAGGGGTAAAATACAGGGAGCGAAAGGCTATTTACAATTTGTACAGAAACCAGATGGCAGTTATAAGAGTTGAGGGGCATGAAAGGGAAGCAGTGGTTGGGAAAGGAGTGAGACAGGGTTGTAGCCCCTCCCCGATGTTATTCAATCTGTATATTGAGCAAGCAGTAAAGGAAACAAAAGAAAAATTCGGAGTAGGTATTAAAATTCACGGAGAAGAAGTAAAAACTTTGAGGTTCGCCGATGACATCGTAATTCTGTCAGAGACAGCAAAGGACTTGGAAGAGCAGTTGAACGGAATGGACAGTGTCTTGAAAGGAGGATATAAGATGAACATCAACAAAAGCAAAACGAGGATAATGGAATGTAGTCAAATTAAATCGGGTGATGCTGAGGGGATTAGATTAGGAAATGAGACACTTAAAGTAGTAAAGGAGTTTTGCTATTTAGGGAGTAAAATAACTGATGATGGTCGAAGTAGAGAGGATATAAAATGTAGACTGGCAATGGCAAGGAAATCGTTTCTGAAGAAGAGAAATTTGTTAACATCGAGTATAGATTTAAGTGTGAGGAAGTCGTTTCTGAAAGTATTTGTATGGAGTGTAGCCATGTATGGAAGTGAAACATGGACGATAACCAGTTTGGACAAGAAGAGAATAGAAGCTTTCGAAATGTGGTGCTACAGAAGAATGCTGAAGATAAGGTGGGTAGATCACGTAACTAATGAGGAGGTATTGAATAGGATTGGGGAGAAGAGAAGTTTGTGGCACAACTTGACTAGAAGAAGGGATCGATTGGTAGGACATGTTTTGAGGCATCAAGGGATCACAAATTTAGCATTGGAGGGCAGCGTGGAGGGTAAAAATCGTAGAGGGAGACCAAGAGATCAATACACTAAGCAGATTCAGAAGGATGTAGGTTGCAGTGGGTACTGTGAGATGAAGAAGCTTGCACAGGATAGAGTAGCTTGGAGAGCTGCATCAAACCAGTCTCAGGACTGAAGACCACAACAACAACAACGATTTGCCGTCCATTACTACGAACTGCGACCTTCCTGACAGGAAATCACGAATCCATTCGCACAACTGAGGCGATACCCCATAGGCCCGCAGCTTGATTAGAAGTCGCTTGTGAGGAACGGTATCAAAAGCTTTCCGTAAATCTAGAAATACGGAATCAACTTGAGATCCCCTGTCGATAGCGGCCATTACTTCGTGCAAATATCAATAGATCGTTCCCTTCGAGGTGATTCATAATGTTTGAATACAGTATATGCTCCAAAACCCTAATGCAAACCGACGTCAGTGATATAGGTCTGTAGTTAGATGGATTACTCCTACTACCCTTCTTAAACACTGGTGCGACCTGCGCAACTTTCCAGTCTGCAGGTACAGATCTATCGGTGAGCGAGCGGTTGTATATGAGTGCTAAGTAGGGAGCTATTGTATCAGCGTAATCTGAAAGGAACCTAATCGGTATACAATATGGATCTGAAGACTTGCCCGTATCAAGCGATTTGAGTTTCTTCGCAACCCCTAAGGTATCTACTTCTAAGAAACTCATGCTAGCAGCTGTTCGTGTTTCAAATTCTGGAATATTCCATTCATCTTCCCTTGTGAAGGAATTTCGGAAAACTGCGTTCAATAACTCCGCTTTAGCGGCACAGTCGTCGGTAACAGTACCATCGGCACTGCGCAGCGAAGGTATTGACTGCGTCTTACCGCTTGTGTACTTTACATACGACCAGAATTTCTTCGGATTTTCTACCAAATTTCGAGACAATGTTTCGTTGTGGAACCTATTAAAGGCATCTCACATTGAAGTCCGTGCCAAATTTCGCGCGTCTGTAAATTTTAGCCAATGTTCGGGATTTCGCGTTCTTCTGAACTTCGCATGCTTTTTCCGTTGCCTCTGCAACAGAGTTCGCTTTTTACATATTTTTACGAGATTCAAACAGGAGCGACCTATTTTCAGTTATATGGGTAGTTACTAGTTTATTTTTGTAATTTCTTGCGTGTTTGAGTGCTTACTAGGCACAACCTTTTATTTGAATGACAGTGTAGTGTACAGTACCGCCGTTGCTATCGACTGTTGTTTCGACCCTCGTATCGTACAGGCTTTTTTTTGTTTGGTTAGAACAGCTCGGTGTCGGTTAGACCGTCAGTGAGCGAGCACTTCGATTTCCCGCTGCTAATAAGGCGAGTACACCGTTTGTTGCATATTTTTACGAGCTTCAAACAGGAGCGACTACAGTAATTGATAGGAACTGTGATTGTTGTGTACAGATGCGAGCTTAGTTGGCGACCCTTCGCTCACAGCTCAAGGCTGCTTTGGCTTCCGTCACACAGCTTGAGGCTGCTGCCAAGAGGCGTCACTGTGGGGGATCGAACGCCGGGATGCAAGGGACGTCGAGCACGTCCCACGTGTCCTCCAATCGGTCCACTACTGTGGCCGCCCCGGGTACTGCCTGCACTGAGGTTGACGCCTCATCGTTGGTCGAGTGGGAGATCATTCCAAAGTCTTCAGTAATTAAAACTTCCGGGCTAAAAGGCCGTGGTCCAATAGTAGAAATACTTCTCCCTGACGTTTCGTTGCCAGCTGCGGGCAACATCATCTGAGGTGAGTCTACGACTGGCTGTGGACGACACTTTTGTCATATGGAATCACGGTGAAGAAGAACTGAACCGTTTTTTGAAGCATTTGAATAGCATTAATTCAAAAATACAATTCACTATGGAGACAGAAAGTAATGGACAGATAAATTTTTTGGACGTCTCAGTAATTAAACGAGCAGATGGAACTCTGGGTCACAAAGTCTACAGAAAAGATACGCATACCGAGCGTTATCTTCATAAGCATTCAAACCATCATCCCAGGCAGAAGAGAGGTATTATCAAGACATTGGTGGACAGGGCTAATAAAATCTGTGAGCCAGCTTGTTTGCAAGAGGAACTAAACCACTTGCGAACCGCTTTCCCGAAAAGTGGGTACGCTGGCAAGGAGATAGATAGAGCACTCCATCCCAGAAGAAAAATGTCCGAAAACGCCGGCCGCGGTGGTCTCGCGGTTCTAGGCGCGCAGTCCGGAACCGTGCGACTGCTACGGTTGCAGGTTCGAATCCTGCCTCGGGCATGGATGTGTGTGATGTCGTTAGGTTAGTTAGGTTTAAGTAGTTCTAAGTTCTAGGGGACTTATGACCACAGTAGTTGAGTCCCATAGTGCTCAGAGCCATTTGAATCATTTTGTCCGAAAACGTGCAACAACAACAACCATCGGTGGGGAAAGTTTTTCTTCCATTCATCCACAATGTTACGGACCGTATCGGGAAAGTGCTGGCCAAGTTCAGAGTTGAAACAATCTTCAGACCCACCAAGAAGATTAGTGAATGCTTAAGATCGGCGAAAGATGCACGACACCCTCTAGCTACTCCTGGTGTCTATAAGATTCCGTGTAGTTGTGGGAAGGTTTACATTGGAACCACAAAAAGAAGCATCAATACTCGCCTAACTGAACATAAAAGGAACTGTCGACTGGGACACACGGACAAATCGGCTGTAGCGGAACATGTTTTTGAAACGGGTGACCATGAAATAAAATTTAGTGAGACGAGCGTGCTAGCTAAGACATCGCATTATTATGCACGTATGTATAGAGAGGCTGTAGAGATTTTTAAACACCACAATAATTTTAACAGGAAAGAAGAAGGCTTGAAGCTAGATAAGATATGGCGATCGACTCTGTACCAAAGATGTGACAATCGATTACCTTCGATCGAGAGTAATGACGCCAGCCAGAGATAGTTTTACTGTTGACAACACGTGACGAGTGGTGGCGCCCTCTACGCGCTCTATATAAACAGGACCTCCACGGCCTAGCAGCCAGTCGTAGACTCACCTCAGATGATGTTGCCCGCAGCTGGCAACGAAACGTCAGGGAGAAGTATTTCTACTATTGGACCACGGCCTTTTAGCCCGGAAGTTTTAATTACTGAAGACGCCGGCCGTGAAAGCCTACACGCCATGATTCCAAAGTCTGGCAGGCAGCGAAAAACTTTCTGAGGGGGCGATCGTAGGGCCTCCCCGGTTCGTTTGAGGAACAGGTTTCGGGCTGACGATGTCTCTGTGCAGGATGCAGTCGTTCACGCTGTTCCATAGGAAGCTTCTCGGCCCGCAAGGTCTGGGCATTCACAGGGGATGGGTTTGCTGGTAGTTGGGAGCTCCAACGTTAGGCGTGTAATGGGGCCCCTTAGGAGCATGGCTACCAAGGATGGGAAGGAAGCCAGTGTGCACTCCGTGTGCATTTCGGGGGGAGTCATTCGGGATGCCATGAAGAGTACAGGGTGCAGCCAGCTGCAGGTGGTGGCTCATGTCGGTACCAATGTCGTGTGTCGCTTTGGATCGGAGCAGATTCTGTCTGGTTTCGCGCGGCTAGCGGAAATGGTAAGGACTGCCAGTCTTGCTTCCGAGATTAAGGCGGAGCTCACCATCTACAGCATCGTCGATAGTCCTGAGTGTGGTCCTTTGGTGCAGAGCCGAGTGGAGGGTCTGAATCAGAGGCTCAGGCAGTTCTGTGACCGTGTAGGCTGTAGATCTCTTGACTTGCGCCATCGGGTGGTGGGTTTCCGGGTTCCGCTTAATAGGTCAGGAGTCCACTACACACAGGAGGCGGCTACACGATAAGCGGGGGCTGCGTGGGAGGGACTGGGCGTTTTTTTTAGGTTAGAGGGTCTCAGGGAACCACAGAAGGGACGTCCGTCTAAAGGAAAACAGGTAAAACACAGTAAGGTAGTTGTAGAAACGATTGGTATTGTAGTTGTAAATTGTCGTAGTTGTGTTGGGAAAGAACCAGAGCTCCAAGCCCTAACAGAAAGCACTGAAGCTCAAATAGTTGTAGGTACAGAGAGCTGGCTGAAGCCGGAAATAAGTTCAGCCGAAATTTTTTCAAACCATCTAGCAGTGTTTAGAAAGGATAGATTAAATACAGTTGGTGGTGGAGTGTTTATTGCTGTCAGAGGTAGTTTGCCTTGTAGCGGAATTGAAGTAGATAGTTCGTGTGAAATAGTATGGGTAGACGTTATACCTGACAATCGGACTAAACTACTAATTGGATCGTTTTACCGACCCCCCCCCCCCCCCCCGACTCAGAAGATATAGTTGCTGAACAGTTCAAAGAAAACTTTAGTCTCATTTCAAATATGTACCCCGCTCATACAATTATAGTCGGTGGTGACTTCAATCTACCCTCGATATGCTGGAAAAATTATACGTTTAAAGCCGGAAAGCCGGCGGTGGGCATAAAACGTCATCCGAAATTGTACTGAATGCTTTCTCAGAAAATTATTTTGAACAATTAGTTCATGAGCCTACTCGAAGCGTAAATGGTTGCGAAAGCATACTTGACCTTTTAGCAACAAATAATCCCGGACAAATAGTGAGTATTGTGACGAATACAGGGATTAGCGACCACAAGGCAGTTGCTGCTAGGCTGAATACCATAACACCTACAACCATCAAAAACAAAGGTAAAGTATATCTATTTAAAAAAAAAAAAGCTCATAAAAAAGATCTTCACTCCTTTTTAAGAGACAGTCTTCACTCCTTCCAATCTGATCATGTAAGTGTAGAAAAGGTACGGAATGCTGTCAGATATTATCGACAGCAACTGAGAGATATATACCACATAAATTAATAAGTGATGGTACTGATCCCCCATGGTACCCAAAACGGGTCAAATCGTTGTTGCAGAAGCAACAAAAAAAGCGTGCCAAATTTAAAAGAACGGAAAATCTCCAAGATTGGCAAAGTTTTACAGGAGTTCGAAATATGGCGCCTACTTCAATGCGAGATGCTTTTAATAATTTCCACAATGAAATTCTGTCTCGAAATCTGGCAGAAAACCCAAAGAGATTCTGGTCATACATAAAGCACACCAGACACAATCAATACCTTCACTGCGCGATAACAAGGGTGAAGTCACTGATAACAGTGCCACTAAAGCAGAGTTATTAAACAGGGTTTTCCGAAACTCCTTCACCAAAGAAGACGAAATAAATATATCTGAATTCCAATCAAGAACGACTGCCAAGATGAAAAACATAGAAGCAGATATCCTCAGTGTGACGAAGCAGCTTAAGTCACTCAATAAAGGCAAGGCCTCTGGTCCAGATTGTATACTAGTCACCTTCCTCTCAGAGTATGCTGATAAAATAGCTCCATATTTAGCAATTACATTCAACCACTCCGTACCTAAAGACTGGAAAATTGCTCAGGTCACACCAATACCCAAAAAGGGAATCTAGGAGTAATCCGCTGAATTAAAGGTCTGTATCACTAACGTCGATTTGCAGTAGGGTTTTGGAACATTTACTGTATTCGAAGATAATGAAGTACCTCGAAGAAAACGATTTATTGACACATAGTCAGTACGGTTTCAGAAAATATCATTCTTGTGAAACACAACTAGCTCTTTATACTCATGAAGTGATACTCATGAAGTGATAAATGCTATCGACTGGGGATGTCAAACTGATTCCACATTTTTAGATTTCCAGAAGGCTTTCGACAAACTGCGTGCCTACGGAGTATCGCCTCAGTTGTGCGACTGGATTCGAGATTTCCTGTCAGAAAGATCACAGTTAGAAGTAACACACGGAAAGTCATCGAGTAAAACAGAAGTAATATCCGGCGTTCCCCAAGGAATTGTTATAGGCCCTCTATTGTTCCTGATCTATATAGGAGACGATCTGACTAGCCGTCTTATATTGTTTGCAGATGATGCTGTCATTTACCGTCTTGTAAAGTCATCAGATGATCAAAACGACTTGCAAAATGATTTAGAGAAGGTATCTGTATGGTGCGAAAAGTGGCAATTGACCTTGAATAAGGAAAAGTGTGAAGTTATTCACATAAGTACTAAAAGAAATCAACTAAATTTCGATTACGCGGTAAATCACACAAATTTGAAGGCTGTAAATTCAACTAAATACTTAGGGATTACAATTACAAACTACCTAAATTGGAACGATCACATAGATGATATTGTGGATAGAGCAAACTGAAGACTGCGATTCATTGGCAGAATACTTAGAAGGTGCAACAGGTCTACTAAAGAGACTGCGTGCACCCCGCCTGTCCGCCCTATTCTGCAGTATTGCTGTGCGGTGTGGGAGTGACGGATGACATCGAAAAAGTACAAAGAAGAGAAGCTCGTTTTGTATTATCGCGAAATAGGGGAGATAGTGCCACAGACATGATACGTGAATTGGAGTGGCAATCATTCAAACAAATCCATTTTTCGTTGCGACGGGGTCTTCCCATGAAATTTCAATCATCAGTTTTCTCCTCCGATTGCGAAAACATTCTGTTGGCACCCACATACATAGGGAGACATGATCATCACAATAAAAAAAAGAGAAATCAGGGCTCGCACGGAAAAATTTTAGTGCTCGTTTTTCCCGCGTGTCTTTCGAGAGTGGAACGGTAGAAAAATGGTTCAAATGGCTCTGAGCACTATGAGACTTAACATCTTAGGTCATCAGTCCCCTAGAACTTAGAACTACTTAAACCTAACTAACCTAAGGACACATCCATGCCCGAAGCAGGATTCGAACCTGCGACCGTAGCAGTCCCACGGTTCCGGACTGCAGCGCCAGAACCGCACGGCCACCGCGGCCGGCGGAACGGTAGAGAGACAGCTTGAAGGTGGTTCATTGAACCATCTGCCAGGCACTTTATTGTGAACAGCAGAGTAATAATGAGATTTAGATGTACACAAGGTATAAAAAGGACAGTGAATTGTCGGAATTCATGTGAAAAGTTGTCTGACGTGGATTATGGTTACACGACGGGACTAATAGGCTTTGAACTTGGAATTTTATTCCGAGCTAGACACATAGACAGTCCCTTTCGGAAATCGTTAGGGCATTCAATATTCCATATCAAGGGTGTGTCGAAATGGTGAACTATGTTTATTTCAGCAAGGGAAACCTCCCCCACCCCTTTTTTTTTGCCCATACTTCCACGTCTCAAATAACCAATTGAGCCTAGTAAGGGCGCCTAAGTCTGCGCCAGCAAATGCTGTTGAATGGAAGGACTGGATCTCAGGTAATTTAAAACATCGATCACCATTAAAAGGAGCAACACCTATAACTTACATTTAGAATTTTAAAGAATTGACAATAACCATTTCGGTCTTCAATAAAGTTAAAAATTTTCTTTTTACTTTACTGTCCAAGAAAACACTGACTCAAATTTAAGCAGCTTGCAGTTACATGAGCAACCTTTTAACTGTTCAAGTGAACAATAACTGACATCAACTTTATAACAGCTCGAGGTAAGGCCTCAGTAAAATAAACTAACAGTATGAAACAATCAAAATACTAATCCATGGAGAAAAGTAGCGCTTAAGATTCAAACAAATGAAAGAAACAAAAAGCAGTTGTAAAATTACAAGACTTTTAAAATTAGATAAACACTTAACTCCTTTAGTTGTCACAACGGGGCAGCCAAAAAGTACTAATTTGCAGAATACACGCAGCCCAAGCTGCCTGAAACGATGGCTGGTACTCCTATCACATTTGCTGTCCTTGTCCAAACTTCAAGGTGGTGGTCTAAACTGGTCGGCAGTACTGAACGCTATCCGTGGCTGCAAAACAAAATCCAATGTTGAGATAGGTCAAAACACAGTAACAAAATAATCTACATCGAGCCTCTAATAAGGAACGTGTGCCCAGGCGCACCTGTAGTGCAGGCAACATACAATTATTACTTAACGTATAGTAAGTACCAGATTCATTACGAATTGGAAAGTGGAATGGGCAGGTTTAAAAAAAGTCAGTTAAGCAAGCTACAAATAATAGAAATACCGCAAGTTTAGAATGTAATCCCTAACTTTGTTTATTATTGTGACAATAGTCAGCAACATTTATAGATTAATTCAGAGAAACTGTATCAATTAGGGTTGGCCTAAGCACAAGCTACACTTTGAATCAGGTGTTAATGACATTTATCAGCAGAAAAAATACGTAACAATAGTGCATGTTGAAGTTTGTTGCCTTAGCGACACAATAAACCAATGACAGTGATTTCATATAATACCTTGTCATGCATTCTGTGAGGGATTGCTAATCAAAAGGTAGTTACTCGAAACAAACAGCTCTAAAAATATTAGTGCTACGAACTAGCAGTAGCCTTCAGAGGAGCTCAACAATCGAAATTGAAATAAGCGACATTTAAATAGTCAAAGGCATTTAGAGGCGTGCTACTTTTAAGTATCAAAATTACTTACTGTTTTCAGACTGCTTTTATTCACCCAGTAGACGGGCTAGTACAAGCAGTGACCAAAGCGTCAGACGCAGCATTCGGACCGTACCCTAGCATTCGACTCTTACAAGGGGAGGCCGCCAATTGTGAAATTCAGATTCGATCCATACTGCGCATAATAAAAGCTCATGGCCAGAGATGTAATGTGGCAAAGCACCAAGATGCACTTTTCAGCCGTTGTCGAGAAAATCGACAGTTAAAAGAAACCGTAGTGGTGAAACACTCTCTACGATTCATAGTCTTGTATAGCGTCGTGGCGCAGCGGTAAGCGCTCGGATTCGTAATCCGAAGGTCGCTGGATCCAATCTCGCGCCATGCAACTTTTTTTTTTTTTTTTAGTGTTTGTGTTTTGTAATTCAAATCTGTGTACACACACACACACACACACTCACACACACATATATATATATATATATATATATATATATATATATATATATATATATATATATAAAATTCTCGGTAATCAGTTGCAACAATTATGCATATAATAAGTTGTTGAAAGTCGTTTGTCGTGGAAAAACTGGCGACTTCGAACATCATTATGTTTTCCACAAACAAAATTGTATTTCAAAATGTTATTAATTATCTTCATAATGTTAACCACGTATAGTTAACGGAAGACGTAGAAACGATATTCCGAAACGAATACGTATAGCGTAAGTCAAACGTTCGAATTAGAATAGAGACCCCACGAACACAAATTTGCTGTGGCAGGTATGAAATATAAACTCCGTTACTCGCTCGTTACACTTGAAGGACAGATGTTGAATGGGCCGAAACGAGCAGCCGCATAACAGCGTAGTTGCCTGCTAACTTCGAAAGAAGGTAGATGCGGTCCCTAGCGCAACTTATAACATCGTCGAAAATCAGTGCGGACGTGAGAGCTTTGGTACACCCTGTTAAACAAACGCAAAAATGGAGGCGGTACAATTGGAGAGCGATCCGCCTTCACCAACATGCATAAGCAATTCATTAATAGTATATATATATATATATATATATATATATATATATATATAGTTTGAATTACAAAAAACTGATAATAAAAAAATGCTGCATGGCGCGAGATTCGATCCGGCGACCTTCGGATTACGAACCCCGAGCGCTTACCGCTGCGCCACGAGGCTATAGAAAACTATGAATCGTAGAGAGTGTTTCACCGCAATGGTTTCTTTTAACTGTCGATTTTCTCGACAACGGCTGAAAAGTGCATCTTGGTGCTTTGCCACATTACACCTCTGGCCATGAGCTTTTATTATGCGCAGTATGGATCGAATCTGAATTTCGCAATTGGCGGCCTCCCCTTGTTAGCGGCACTCGAAGGAAAGATAACTAAAACATATTAAAGCCTTAATATTAGAAAGAAAGGAAAATGGTAGCACACAGTTTACTCTCAATATCGTAAAGGGAGCTCCTTTCTTTTCATGATCAAGTTTACGGCAGCTCAACAGGCAGCTTAAATAGCACTCACAAAGAAACCAGCTGCACCTTTTTCCTTTTCTTTTTTTAAACGAACAGCGCAACAAATAAAACCAGAAGCAATTGGAATGCATGGAATGAGAGATTACCCACATATAAACCGCCAACGTCTCAACTTCCAGCTAGCCAAGAAGCAAATCGTTGATGAAGGCGAAGGCAGAAGAAAACCATCTTCCACAACATGGATGCGCCGAAGAAGGCGCTACGGCAGGACCATCACGAGCCCCGGGCACTTCAGACTACGGCCTAGCAAACGCCAAATCCAACTGCCCGGTCGTACGGAGAAGTACTCCGTGTGTCTACTCGCTTCACGTCCACTTCCTCACTAACCGCCCGTCGTCGCCACATCCTGCCGCCACCGCACACTACCTAGCCGGAAACAAAAGTGCGCGAAATCTATCCAAAATAGAATCGATACGAGTCGCCACACTTCAAAACAATATCCAATAGCGTGGCACTGTACAACGCGCTTTCAGCGAGACACAGTCGGAAGTACTGAAATCCGTCCCCTGTGGCTTCTGGCCTGCCGAGCGTACACCACAGTCCTGTGTCAGCGGACAAATCGCGAAAATCCGCCGATTTACGCCACACATGTAGGGACCCTGCCTCCTGGCAAATCTGAGACACTGGGTCGCAGGGGCTCGGCCTGTACGTTAGTGGCAACATCCGGGTCAGGCCAGTCAAAACTATCCGCCCACTGCTCTGCGATCTGGCCCGTCGCAGAAATCCGCTCATGTATGGCCAGATATTAGCCGAGGTAATATCGGCCATCTTCGGCAATTTCCGCCAAGCTACGCGAAATTTATTCGCCGCACTACAGCCGACTGAATACCACAAGGATCTGACACATGCCTTCGGAGCTCTACGTCTACATCTACATCTACAGTCATACTCCGCAAGCCACCTGGCGGTGTGTGGCGGACGGTACTTTGAGTACCTCTATCGGTTCTCCCTTCTATTCCAGTCTGTATTGTTCGTGGAAAGAAAGATTGTCGGTATGCCTCTGTGTGGGCTCTAATCTCTCTGATTTTATCCTCATGGTCTCTTCGCGAGATATACATAGGAGGGAGCAATAACTGACTCCTTGGTGAAAATATGTTCTGGAAACTTCAACAAAAGCTCGTACGGAGCTACTGAGTGCCTCTCTTGCAGAGTCCTCCACTGTAGTTTATCTGTCATCTGCGTAACGCTTTCGCGATTACTAAATTATCCTGTAACGAAGCGCGCTGCTCTCCGTTGGATCTTCTCTATTTCTTCTATCAACCCTATCTGGCACGGATCCCACACCGGTGAGCAGTATTCAAGCAGTGGGCCAACAAGTGTACTGTAACCTACTTCCTTTGTTTTCGGATTGCATTTCCTTAGGATTCTTCCAATCAATCTCAGACTGGCATCTGCTTTACAGACGATTAGTTTTATATGGTCATTCCATTTTAAATCACTCCTAATGCCTACTCCCAGATAATTTATGGAATTAACTGCTTCCAGTTGCTGACCTGCTATATTGTAGCTAAATGATAAAGGATCTTTCTTTCGATATATTCGCAGCACATTACACTTGTCTACATTGAGATTCAATTGCCATTCCCTGCACCATGCGTCAATTCGTTGCAGATCCTCCTGCATTTCAGTACAATTTTCCATTGTTACAACCTCTCGATGTACTACAGCATCATCCGCAGAAAGCCTCAGTGAACTTCCGATGTTATCCACAACGTCATTAATATATATTGTGAATAGCAACGGTCCTACGACACTCCCATGCGGCACACCTGAAATCACACTTACATCGGAAGACTTCTCTCCATTGAGAATGACATCCTGCGTTCTGTTATCTAGGAACTCTTCAATTCAATCACACAACAATGTAAATCATAGTTAAGTGTTTGTCGTAGGGTTCACACAACCATTTTCTGATCGTTTATATACCGTTCTCCCGTTGAGCAGAAGATGGGAAAAATGAACATTTGCCACTTTCTGTTCCCTGATTTCTCTCATTTTATTACTGTGGTCGTTTCTTCCTATGTAAGTGGGGGACAACAAAGTATTTTCGCATTCGGAAGAGAAAGTTCGAAATCTCATAAAGAAATGTAGTCAATACAGATACCGCTATTGCTTTAATGACTGTCACCCAACACCGTGACACTCTGTCCCCTGTTTAGAGAGTGGCTTTCAATACGTAATGAACCACATTTTTTTCTGAAATCAGTTCAGTTTTATTCATGATCCAATAAAGCATATTATTCCCCTCTCTTTTCACTACGAAAGTGTATTTTTCAACGTAAGACCTGATCAATGCAACAGCCTTCTGTCACGTTACTGCATTGTACCTCATTACTGGCCGACATCGGAGCCAACGTCAATTAACCCCCCCCCCCCCCCATCCAATCATCCACCTACTGCTTCGCACGTAGTGCATCTACCGGTGGACTAAACAAGTGGAATTCGCAAGGTCCAAGATCCGGGCTGTGGGGTGGATGAGGAAGAACAGTCCAGTGAAGTCTTATGAGCTCCTCTCGGGAGCAGCAAGGTGTCTGATTGTGATTCGCCCATCACCTCGAATGAGACTGTCAGCACGTTCCAACACTGCTGGAGTCACGGCTGTGCGCGGCTGGCTGGCATGTGGGAGATCGGACAGGTTGGTGCGACCTTGTTGCGACGGTGACAGACGGCTCACCCAAACGATTGGCTGTGCTTTTGTACACTGCCATATCTCCACAGATATTCTATGGATAACTGTGATACTCTAGTTCTCCGCGGAAAGAAACTCAATGACAGCTCTCTGTTTAGAACGCACCTCCTTTACAGACGCCACTTTGAAGCCTGCGTATAGCTCCGACACCTATCGGAACCGCATGGAACTATAGAGGCTGAAGCAGGAATATTCCTCGATGTCCCACAGGAAGTTCCACACATTTTCAACAGAAATTTTCCGAGGAAAAGAAATGTGTTGCATTACTCATTTAACGCCCCTCGTACAAAATGAGCCGCCCTTCACTGAACTTCCTGGATATCTTCCGAAAATTATTTCTGGTAAGGATCCCACACCGTGCAACGATAATACAGAAGAGGTCAGACAAGCAGATGGTAGTCTGTCTCTTTTGCATTTATTTTGTATGTTCTATGTGTTCTGTCAATGAAGCGCAGACTTTGATTCCTCATCCTTACAAAATTATTAAGTGATGGTTCCAGTTTAAGTTCTTCTTAATTGTAATCCCGAGATGTTTAGGTATGGTGAGAACCGTTAAAATAGTGTGATTTGTCGTGTAACAGAAATTTACCGGATGTCTTTTTACTCTTGAGGAGGACCTTACACTTCTTATTGTTCAAGGTCACTTGCATTTTTCGCACCATACAGATATTGTGTCCAATTTGTTTGTAATTCATTTCGATCTTCTGGCTATTTTACTAGACGATGAACGGCAGAATCATCCGCAAAAAATTAAGGGGGTTGCTTAGATTATTCCCAAATTGTTTACGTAGATTAAGAACAGCAGAGGGCGTATAACACTTCGTTGGAGAAACCCAGGTATAATTTCGGTTTAACTAGATGACATTCCAACTGTTATTACGCACTGTGACCTTTGTGACTGGAAGCCATGAATCCGATCATACAGTTGAGGCGATACTCCACAGGCGCGCAATGTTATTAGAAGCTGTTTTTGAGAAAATCTGTCCAGTCTTTTAGAAAGCTGAAAATATGAAATCACCTTGTGATCCTCAGTTAATAGCACTCATTACTTCAAGTGAACTAAAAGCCAATTCTAAAAATATTTGCTGAAACCTTTCGTGTTACGTGTTAATAGATCGTTTTCATCCAGATATTTCGCAATGTTAGAAAAAGGCATGTGTTCAAAAATCCTACTTCAAATTGACGTCAAAGATACGGGTTTGTGATTCAGCGACTTTGCTCCATTCCCTTTCTTGCATGTTGACATGGCCTATACAACTTTCCAGTCCTTAGGTACGAATGTTTCGTCGACAGAATGACTGCTGAAAATGCTATTTCAGCAGCAGACTCCGAAAGGAACATCATTGGTATACAATCTGGACCGGGAGACTTGGCTTTATTAAGTGAATAAAGCTGCCTCCCCACACACAAAAGACATCTACTTCTAACTTACATTAGCAGCTACTCTCGATTCGAATTCTGTAATTTTTACGGCAGCTTCTTTGGTGAACGAATTTCTGAAAATCGTGTTTAGTAATTTCGCTTCAATTACGCTGTCATTGGAAATGTTACTATTTCATAGTGCCGTGAATGTGTTGATTGGGTTTTGCAGATTATATACTTCACATACGAGCAAAATCTCTATGGGTTTTCAACCAATTTCGAGGCAGAATTTCGTTGGGAAAACTACGAGTATTTGAAGTGAGTTGCATTGAAGTCCGTTTTAAGTTTTGAGCTTCTATATACGATTCGCCTGTCTTGGAGATTTTGTGTCCTTTTACATATGGCATCTTGTTTCGTTGCTTCCGCAACAGTGTCCTGACCTAGTATATATACCAACGGGGATCTGTTCCGTCCCTTGTTAATTTAGTGGAAATAACATTCTCAGTTGCCGTCGACTATTTCTTTGAACTGGAACCGTATTTAGTCGATGCTTACGTAGTTATTTTGTAAGGAATGGAGACTGTCATTTAAGAAGGCGTCAAGCAAATTTTTTATGCGTACATAAACAGATGCAGAAGGTGTTCCACAGTTTATGTTACACACTTCTAGAAGGTGTAGAGGGGACGTAGCAGATCAAGTTTTACATAGACACTCATCCCTGACGTCATCCACCAACAGTACAAAGCGTCGGAGTTACACACGTCGGTACCTGTAAATGTGTGATTCCGTGATGATGTTGCGGAGTTTCTAGTATGATGGGAAAAGATAAATACATAAATTTGAGGTAAGTGTCCCTGTACCGGAAACGTACGAAACGAAAGTGAACGACTCGAAAGTTATGAGTAAAAGCCTTTCTGATATCTCTTGACAGAGGAAAACACGCACTGGTACTGTTTTTGCTAAGATTGTATGAGAGGCAACTTTCAGAGGTGGTAGTATGGACCAAAACGAGAAAAAAGTGTATAGTAAACGAGGACTCTAAAATGCATACCTTAAGAGCTAAGAGCACTTTTCAATAGAGGAGTTGTGTTTCACACTAGCGAAGATGAACAAGTGCTCATAGCTCCTTTGGTATGCATTTTAGAGCTCATGTTTAGTGGAAATTTGTTCTTGTTTTGGTCCATACTACCACCTTTCAAAGTTGTCTAGCTACAGTCTTAGCAACAATAGCACCAGTACACATATTCTATTGTTAGAGGTATCAGAACGGTTTTCGCTTATAACTTTCGACTTGTTCGTTTCTGGCACAGGGACCCTTACCTCAAGTTTACACATTTATCCTTCCCTATCATACTAGAAATCTTGTAACATCGTAACGGACACACCCTGTATATACATAAATTTACAGGCGCGGCGCCTATAACTTTGACGCTCTGTGGCGTAGTTGGATGTCGTTTCCGGACACGGGTTCCTTGCTCTACTAAGTACCCTGTACAGTCTCTAAAGTGTGTAATATGAACTGTGAAACACCCTTTATATTGCGATTATTTTTTATAGATCTGGATGTAACTGTATTCAGTTTTGTTACGACAAGCTCGTGGACACTAATTTGTTCATTTGTCATTATGCTATCCATTCGTTCACGTTTGTTTGTCGCTAAGATGTCTAGTACCTTACCACAACCATTTATACTTTGTGTGGACTCTTGAAGCAATTGTTTAAATCAATATTCAGAGCCGGCCGGAGTGGCCGTGCGGTTCTAGGCGCTACAGTCTGGAACCGAGCGACCACTACGGTCGCAGGTTCGAATCCTGCCTCGGGCATGGATGTGTGTGACGTCCTTAGGTTAGGTTTAATTAGTTCTAAGTTCTAGGCGACTGATGACCTCAGAAGTTAAGTCGCATAGTGCTCAGAGCCATTTGAACCAATATTCAGAGGAAGCATTTAGTACAATTGTCTACGCAACGTATAAGGTGGTGATGAACTCACGTCTAACTGTAATTGTATGATTCAAGCGCCTATTTGAAATGAGACCCAAATTTGCTTAAACCATTCAGCAATTACATCACCTGAATAGATGAGTCAGTAAAAGGTGTGAGTGCATTTGGCCAGAGTAAAGTAGTTAGGCAATCCACGCCATAAGCTTCGGGGCAACTATGCTGTAGCGTAATCATTAAGTACAGAATGATGGTAAATTCAAATAGTAGTGGAGCAGTGAAGATTCTGGACCAATGGTCCCATTGTTTTCCTTCTGTAAACCAACTGGTCCCTTGGCTTATGCTCTAATGTAAACAGATGGTTGTAATTTATGACCCTAATGTAAACAAACTGGGTATGTGTACTCTCAGTTATGTTAATGCAACTTTAATTTATGACTAAATTCTTGTAGCCTAATCCTGATGACCATAATTTATGACTCATGATAATAGAATGTTGCTTTCAGTATTATCTTAATTATCATAGCTCACAACCCAATATGGTAACTGAACCTCTCCTACTCCATTAGTCCAATTGGGTGATGTGTAATATCAAGTTGGGCTGAGTAATCTTAATTACTGTGATTTATGAACCAAAAATTGACGTCTTTGACAGTGTAGTGGATGTGGGAAAAATAGTCTTGCATTAATTTGTTTGCTGAATTACTGCAATTTAATGATGTCACAGCTGAACAATGTCATTTTCTGCAAGTTATGGTCACCTTCAGTTTCTATTTGCCATTTTGAGCTTATTAGATACAATTTGTCGATTTTCTCCCAGTACTCCAGATATCCTCTTCTTGTCATAGTTATGCACAGATACACATAGGTATAAGACTTCAAATGTTTAATAGTTACAATCACAGTACAGTAGTTAAACAAACACACTCTTGCTATTTATCAGGTCTATGACCCACTGTAGGGAAACTTGCCCCTGCATTATTAGTATGTTGAAAGAAATAGTCTATACCGTATGAAATCTAATATGATAATCTATTGTGAATGTGTAAAAATAGTGAGAAACAACATAAAAGAAAAATAAATGTAGGATCATTTCTAGAGGCATGTATAGACACATATGTCACATTGTTAAATTACACTAATACCCTACACGTATGTTATTACCACCAACATCGGTATAGTGTGAGAATGGCAGAATTATTTAAAACAAGCAAAAATATATTTTGTGATCTTTTCTGAAAAATGCATGTGACCTGTGCCCTGTTTGTCCAGGCTGCTTCCACATGAGGGTTACTACACGTCTGACAATGTAGTTGCACATACTAACCACTTCCGGATATTTTTCAGTGTCACCCAACTACTTTTTAATATCATCATCCAAAGACACATGTACATAACTGTAATTTTGAGACTTGTAATGTTTAAGCAATCGCTTTTGCCTTTGTGTCATAGGACGGGGCAGTACAGGAATGTTTATACACAAAAAAAGTTTGATTTCATACTGATCTGCTGATCAAACACTGATAGAAACCTTGGAGTAAGCCAGGGGCCCCCAATAGGGTAAATGCACTACAACACTCTGGGCATGACAGCATAAACACGTGCATTGCGTGTTACGGTCCTGGAACTGCAATGTCGAACTACTCTTAACCCTTTGACTATTGTGGATGAGTTACTCATCATGCTCCGCCCCTAACAGGTGCAGAGGCGTTTTGAAGCGTAGCATCTGGGTTTTCCTGAAGTGGTGTTGACATGTTTATGCATCCTGTTTCGTAGACCATCTCAGTGCTGCAGATGAATTACTTCCCTATCTTGGTGAATAAAAGTGTTTCGAGTATTTATCATACTACGTACGTGCCTCTTTCTGTGCTATCATTTCAAAAAATCCTCGCTTCAATATCTTGAACCATTTATGAAATATAACTATTGTTATGACCACATGAATCCTGATGAACATGAATGGAATTGGACTAGCCAAGCGGATGTCTACCAGATATAAAAATCAATGTCTAAAGAATGAAACGGGATATCTTTCTGCTGTCAGTTTTAAATAAAATTTCGATGGCAATGTATGAGATAAAATCAACAATATGGAAAGTCTACCCCTCCAAACTCTACAAAAGTTAGTGCAATACATTACTTAATTTGATTCAGCTCAATAACTATGATGAATAATGGAAAGAACTTCGGCCCTTTATTGGTTGGGCGAATATATCAGATAGTAAGATGTGGAAAACTTTTTTTTTTGTCATCAACTAATTTTCTTAAAATCGGATGATAAGTATTTCATAGTGTCCAGAACGCCATCGCTCAGAGGAGGTAGCAGCATTAGGCGAGTAGTACAGTGACAAGAAAGCCACACTTAGCACGGAATGCAGAGAGCATATCTATAGCAGTCAATGGGTCAACAGTGCAGCTGCTGGCTCCCATCCATTACCAGCACAACAATAGTTTATTAATAGCTCCTGAAACTCAGTACGCCACAGGGTCAAACGACGACAGTTGCTATGCAGCTGTCAACTACCTTATTTAACAAATTAAACATTCAGGGGATGTGACCCACATCCATTCACCTCTAGAGCTCTTTAAAAGACATGTGTATAGCAGTAATTAATTGTCAGGACGTTTGTAGTTTCCAAGTGTTGATACAATTACATTATTATAAAGTCTGTATCCTATTCTGCCTGCCACTGCATAGAGTAAACTATTGACTCACTCAGACTAATGTATCCACCATACACAGATGTGTCTGTTCACTGCGGCCCCTTCACAATGAGAAAAATATCACACTAACCTACATAAAAAAATTCACCATCACACAAGATTTCTTATCATAGGTCCATAAAACTGTACTGTTTTACGTATTATAAAGGTACACACAGGCAGGAAACTGATACTAAACAGAGGCTAAACAAATGCACACGAGCAGCCACCAGCCATCACCTCCAGCTGAGTCGATCTCTTCCCCATTCTCATCCCTTATGCATGATCCATCACAGTCGCACCGAGTGGACCGTGTGCACATATGATAACATGTTACCTCCGATGCCAACCTGGAAAACAGCACCAGGGTCAATGAATTTACTGCCCAGCCCAGCAAACAATGCTTCTATACTTCTTATTATTACGATGAAAAGTAATGGTGCCTCTAAATGTCCCCAGCTAAATCACAGAGCTGTGCTGCAATCCTCTGCTGATTCTCTCAAAATCCCATCATGTCGTGACACCACTGTTCTATTGGATAGAAGGCACTCCCTGTGAAGAGTGTAGTGTAAGCAACAACTGTTACTTAACCTATAATAAGTACCAGATTGATTACGAATTAGAGAGTAGAGTAGGTAGGTTTCAAAAAGTCAATTGAAGAAAGCTACAAATAATAGAAATAAGGCAGCTCCAAAATTTAATCACTAACTTTCATCATTATTTTGACAATAGTTCATTAACAACCTTTATGGCTGAATTAAAAGAAAATGTATCAAATAGGGTTGGCCTGAGTACAAGCTACATTTTGAATCAACTGTTAATGACACTTATCAGCAGATAAAATACGTAACAATACTGCATGTTAAAATTTGTTGCCTTAGCGACACAATAAACCAATGGTAGCGATTTCTTATAATACATACGTAGTTATGCATTCTGTGAGAGAAACCTCGAGTACTTCAACAGGTATCAAACATGAAGTATAAAGAACTTCCAACACACTGTTTCAGAA
Organism: Schistocerca nitens; assembly: GCF_023898315.1. NCBI lineage: Eukaryota > Metazoa > Arthropoda > Insecta > Orthoptera > Acrididae > Schistocerca > Schistocerca nitens. Next base: position 500,006,133 of record NC_064621.1, read on the forward strand.
TTTCCCATTACTGTGGACTGCGACTGAATTGATTGTAAAGTCGCTGAACGATTTAAAAACACTAACTGCGTCATGGCAACTCTCAGATGCACATTATGACTGTAACAACAACACAGAGAAAAATTGTGCAAGAGGATTCTACTGCAGAAAATGTGTCTGAGCTCTTTTACAAGCCCCTCTTATTTCTGTTGTCATAATCTGGTGCACAGCATTCATTATTTGAATTAAGTAACAAGTGTTACTTGAATTAAATGTGCAATAGCAACTCCTGTTTACTGATTACAGCCTACAAATTCCAAAAACCGTTCATTTATTTCATATTCACAAATTAATCATTGAAGCATACGTGGTATGCTAAAAATGTCGCGAGAAACTTCGAAGGGTTGTAGAGGATGTCTTGAGGAACAAATCGAGGATAGGAACCCATGTCCAGAAACGTCATCCAACGACGCTACAGAGCTTCGAAGTCATAGGCGCTGGCACTTGCTATAATCAACTCCTTGAGAAGGAAATGTGACTTCGTGCACTGTCGGATCATACGTGCAATGTTTTGCAATGTTGTATGTTATTCAGTAACAACAGTTGATTGCCACGATAGCCACTAGAGAAGATGGAGATGGTTCAAATGGCTCTGAGCACTATGGTACTTAACTTCTGAGGTCATCAGTCCCCTAGAACTTAGAACTACTTAAACCTAACTAACCTAAGGACATCACACACATCCATGCCCGAGGCAGGATTCGAACCTGCGACCGTAGGAAGATGGAGATAGCTGCTGCGGAGAAAGGCCTTGTCTCCTACGAATGTGATGCTCTGTTGCCTCAATGGACAACTGGTTTGGACACTGGTTTCCATCTGAAGTTTATTTTTCTCCTGAGTACCAGAAAATATTGGAGATTTTAGAGGATTCCAGGAGAAAAATAAATGGCAAATGGAAACCCTTGTCTGAAACTGTCATTTGCTGAGGCAACAGAGCATCGCATTCATGGGGGGACAAATCCTTTCTCCATAGCAACTAGCTCCATCTTCTCTACTGGAGGTCGTGGCAATCAGTCATGGTCACTGAGCAGCAAACAATATTGCGAGACGTTCTGCATATGCTCCAAATGCGTACACAGTCACCTTTGTTGCCAAAGGGGTAGCCTAGTGGCAGGCGCTGGCGTCTATAATTATGACGGGCGTCTATAATTATGACGTTGGTTGACATTTCTGGACATGGGCTCCTACCCCCGATTTGTTCCCTAAGACACCCTGTACAACTACATGACATTTTTCACAACATTTCTGGGACAACCTGTAGATAACACAGAATGAATGTTATCTGTTCAGCATGATCTGAATTAGAAGCTGCATAGACAATAAATGAATAAGGGGCACTCAAGAAGTTTCTGTTTGAAATCTGTACAGTCGAGAATCGGTATACCAATGAAGCAAAATCGCCATGAGTATTGAGACAATCATTCCACTGGAACACCAAGTTGAAGGTACCCATTCGGTAAAATACAATGTTCTGCTGCATGAAGAAGCCCTTAGGGAGTTACATACACATCCCTGTTCGACAGGAATCGTCGACTTACAATGTCTTTTCTACGGGATTGAAGGCGTTGTAATCGGATGGAGAGAGACCAGGACCATATGGCAGGGCTCAAGTGTCTCCCACTTCAGATGGCGTAAGTTCCGAACACCAAAATCTGTGGTATGGGGCATGCCCTATCATGAAGCAGCACGGAACTTGGCATACCATTCCACAATAGTGATTTTTCAAAGGCATCTGGCTCCATACACATTCTCCATTCTCCAATTAATGTCTACTGGTTTTTATCCTTCAGCAACCAAGAAAATAATGACAACACATTGGTCCTGTTTGTATGTATTTGGCAATAATGTCGCCATTGTTCACACTTCCATATTTACCACCATGCTTGTCAGAAAGACAAGAATGCCACACTAATCCCATGCTTACTTATCAGTGCTTATATACCCACACCGGAGTACTACTATGTTGCATATATGCTGAAGCAATGTCCTCAACTGGAATTTTTCTTGTCAACCTTATACAAGGTTCATTCAAATGAAAACCTTTAAACTGCTATAATATTTTTAACTGCAACAGTGAACAAAAAATTTACATGTTATTTTTCGATGTAGAGTCCCTGATGCTGAATGCGCATATTCCACCACTTCAGAAGTGCATGCATACCACGACGAAAAAACCCCTTTGGTCTTGTGTGAAGCTAGTTGTACTCAACGGTTTTCATCTTTTCTCTGGTTTTCACCTTTTCGTCACTTCTGAAATGCCTGCCTCTCATTCCTTCTTTGAGTGCACTGAACAGATGAATGTCACTAGGAGCGAGGTCTGGTGAATATGGAGGATGTACCAGACATTCAAATTTAGTTTTCTGAATTGTCTTAACTGACTTATGGGCTGTATGCGGTAGGGTGTTGTCACGCTACAGCAGTACTCCTGAAGTCAGAAGTCAGACAGTTGTGTGCAGAATGTTTTGGTTTCGGCCATGTGGTTTCTAGTTGGTGATAGTGAACCTGAATTTCATCGCCTGTAACAATTTTTTTCCAGAATTGAATCACTTTTGATGTGGAAATGATGTAACCGTTCTTCAAAACCATCGTCACGACGGTCTTTTGGTTCGGCAGTCAACTGACATAGCACTCATCTTGCAGACACTTTATGCAAGTTCAGTTAATTGAGAACACTACTCTTCCATGAACCAATAATAGTCATCAAACTTGTGTTCATTTCGTTGAGAGATAACGTGTCCACTCTCCTTTACAGGCTTCTCCACTAACGCTATGTTCTCGTCCGTCACTAAACTGTGAGCGTGCCCTGATCTCGGGGCATCCTCCACAGAAGTTACGCACTTTTTAAACTTCCTACGCTACTCGCACACTTGCTACGAGAAACACGCATCACTGCACTGCGCTGTCATTCTACAACGAATTTCGATTCGTTTGACACTTTCACTACACACAACACGCATCACAGGTCGCTGCTCAATTGCGGTACATTTTGACAATGGGGTGGCCATTTTGCTGTGGATGGTGCTGCCATCTCCTGGGCTCTAGCATAACTCTGCCACCTGTCTGTTACTTTCTGAACCTCAAGGAACACTACTGTCACCTACCAACTCCATCTCACATTTTTTCGAAATTATATGGAAGTTTTCTGGTTTTCGGTTGAATCGCCTTCCTACTTCGCATTTTTCCTCTGTTCCAAGATAAGACTGCTGATATGATGGGCACAACTAGAAATGAGTTCATTCTGACTGTTATTAGACAATGTATCTGTAAACTATTTCCAGCTTCTTGTCTATCTCTGATATTGCTAATGAGTTATGCAAGGTACATAAAAAGAGAGCTAAGAAATTAAGAATAAAGTTTAAGGGAGAGGAATGCGGAAGAGTATGTGGGGAAATAGAGCATTTCCTTGGATATGGAGATCGATAGAGGCATGAAGAACGATAAGGAAGATGAAGATGGATAGCAGTCCTTCATCCATAATTCATCCTATGTCTATTGGGCAGTGTAAAATTCACTTTGAAGAATTTCTGGTACAAAAAAGGGACCACGGGACAGAAGTCTACAACAAAAGAAACTTTTAGCCTTGGAAAAATAAGTGAGAAGGTGTATTCTGAGGGTCAGGATTTGTGGTTTTAGAAAAAGTGTATGATTCTGTATCCATCTGCGGGCTATGGGAAGAAAAGGAGTACGCAGAAGTAGAACCAGAAGGGTATCCCTGATTCAAAGAACATATCACCACCAGTACATTGCAGTTTAAGTGGGGGGAAAGTTGAGTGGGAGATTCCAAACATCGAAAGGACTTGGAAAGGGCTGCAGTATGTCCCAGACCCTATTTAAAATATACATACAATATATATTGGAACGGTGGAAATAATCATGCAGAGGTATGGGATTTTATTTCTAGCTTGTACTACGGACTCATTGTTATTTGCCGATTATCAGGTACTGATAGCACAAAGTAGAGAGGATATCAAATAAATAATAAGTTAACGGAAGCTTTTAAACGAGGCAGGATTAGAATAAATATGAGCAAAAGAGAATATCTGGTAGTGAGAGGAGATGGGAGGGATACAGTACAGCCGCAAGGAAATATTAAAAGTGTAAAATCATTTGAATACTAAAGATCGATTGTCTATTTCTTGCGAAGCTGTGAAACAGATGTGGAACGTGGGATCCAGCAGGAAGGAGGAGCACCTAAAACGCTAAATGAAGTTCTATGGGGCCAGACAATACCAACAGAAACAAAGGAAAGGATTCTGCAAACAGTAGTGAAAAGTATATTAACATACGGTGCAAAAGGAGGGCACTAGGAAGCCCGGCAGAGAAGCAGAGTACAGGCAGCAGATACGGATGGAGTAACGAGGGCAGTCAAGCTATCCTGGACAGAGCGGAGAAGAAGAGGGGAAAATAGGGAGATAATGGATATGGAAAAACCAGTCGTGCAAAGAATTGAGAATAGATCTCTTCAATGGTATGGCTGTTGTTGTTGTTGTGGTCTTCAGTCCTGAGACTGGTTTGATGCAGCTCTCCATGCTAATCTATCCTATGCAAGCTCCTTCATCTCCCAGTACCTACAGCAACCTACATCCTTCTGAATCTGCTTAGTGTATTCATCTCTTGGTCTCCATCTACGATTTTTACCCTCCACGCTGCCCTCCAATGCTAAATTTGTGATACCTTGATGCCTCAGGACATGTCCTATCAACCGATCCCTTCTTCTAGTCAAGTTGTGCCACAAACTTCTCTTCTCCCCAACCCTATTCAATACCTCCTCATTAGTTACGTGATCTACCCACCCAATCTTCAATATTCTTCTGTAGCACCACATTTCGAAAGCTTCTATTCTCTTCTTTTCCAAACAATTTATTGTCCATGTTTCACTTCCATTTCATCTTCATCTACACTCCATACAAATACTTTCAGAAATGACTTCCTGACACTTAAATCTATACTCGATGTTAACAAATTTCTCTTCTTCAGAAACGCTTTCCTTGCCATTGCCAGTCTGCATTTTTTATCCTCTCTACTTTGACCATCATCAGTTATTTTGCTCCCCAAATAGCGAAACTCCTTTACTACTTTAAGTGTCTCATTTCCTAATCTAATTCCCTCAGCATCACCCGACTTAATTCGACTACATTCCATTATCCTCGTTTTGCTTTTGTTGATGTTCATCTTATATCCTCCTTTCAAGACACTGTCCATTCCGTTCAACTGTTGTTCCAAGTCCTTTGCTGTCTCTGATAGAATTACAATGTCATCGGCGAACCTCAAAGTTTTTATTTCTTCTCCCTGGATTTTAATACCTACTCCAAATTTACGTTTGTTTCCTTTACTGCTTGCTCAATATACAGATTGAATAACATCGGGGAGAGGCTACAACCCTGTCTCACTCCCTTCCCAACCACTGCTTCCCTTTCATGCCCCTCGACTCTTATAACTACAATCTGGTTTCTGTACAAATTGCAAATAGCCTGTCGCTCCCTGTATTTTACCCCTGCCACCTTTAGAATTTGAAAGACAGTATTCCAGTCAACATTGTCAAAAGCTTTCTCTAAGTCTACAAATGCTAGAAACGTAGGTTTGCATTTCCTTAATCTTTCTTCTAAGATAAGTCGTAAGGTCAGTATTGCCTCACGTGTTCCAACATTTCTACGGAATCCATACTGATCTTCCCCGAGGTCGGCTTCTACAAGTTTTTCCATTCGTCTGTAAAGAATTCGCGTTAGTATTTTGCAGCTGTGGCTTATTAAACTGATAGTTCGGTAATTTTCACATCTGTCAACACCTGCTTTCTTTGGGATTGGAATTATTATATTCTTCTTGAAGTCTGAGGGTATTTCGCCTGTCTCGTACATCTTGCTCACCAGATGGTAGAGTTTTGTCAGGACTGGCTCTCCCAAGGCCGTCAGTAGTTCTAATGGAATGTTGTCTAGTCCCGGGGCCTTGTTTCGACTCAGGTCTTTCAGTGCTCTGTCAGACTCTTCACGCAGTATCGTATCTCCCATTTCATCTTCATCTACATCCTCTTCCATTTCCATAATATTGTCCTCAAGTACATCGCCCTTGTATAGACCCTCTATATACTCCTTCCACCTTTCTGCTTTCCCCTCTTTGCTTAGAACTTGGTTTCCATCTGAGCTCTTGATATTCATACAAGTGGCTCTCTTTTCTCCAAAGGTCTCTTTAATTTTCCTGTAGACAGTATCTACCTTACCCCTAGTGAGATAAGCCTCTACATCCTTGCATTTGTCCTCTAACCATCCCTGCTTAGCCATTTTGCACTTCCTGTCGATCTCATTTCTGAGACGTTTGTGTTCCTTTTTGCCTGCTTCATTTACTGCATTTTTATATTTTCTCCTTTCATCAATTAAATTCAATATTTCTTCTGTTACCCAAGGATTTCTACTAGACCTCGTCTTTTTACCTACTTGATCCTCTGCTGCCTTCACTACTTCATCCTTCAGAGCTACCCATTCGTCCTCTACTGTATTTCTTTCCCCCATTCTTGTCAATTGTTCCCTTATGCTGTCCCTGAAACTCTGTACAACCTCTGGTTTAATCAGTTTATCCAAGTCCCATCTCCTTAAATTCCCACCTTTTTGCAATTTCTTCAATTTTAATCTACAGTTCATAACCAATAGATTGTGGTCAGAGTCCACATCTGCCCCTGGAAATGTCCTACAATTTAAAACCTGGTTCCTAAATCTCTGCCTTACCATTATATAATCTATCTGATACCTTTTAGTGTCTCTAGGATTCTTCCATGTATACAACCTTCTTTTATGATTCTTGAACCAAGTGTTAGCTATGATTAAGTTATACTCTGTGCAAAATTCTTCAAGGCGGCTTCCTCTTTCATTTCTTAGCCCCAATCCATATTCACCCACTATGTTTCCTTCTCTCCCTTTTCCTACTGTCGAATTCCAGTCACCCATGACTATTAAATTTTCGTCTCCCTTCACTACCTGAATAATTTCTTTTATCTCATCATACATTTATTCGTCATCTGCAGAGCTAGTTGGCATATAAACTTGTACTACTGTAGTAGGCATGGCCTTCGTGTCTATCTTGGCCACTATAATACGTTCACTATGCTGTTTCTAGTAGCTTACCCGCATTCCTACTTTTTATTCATTATTAAACCTACTCCTGCATTACCCCTATTTGATTTTGTATTTATAGCCCTGTATTCACCTGACCAGAAGTCTTGTTCCTCCTGCCACCGAACTTCACTAATTCCCACTATATCTAACTTTAACCTATCCATTTTCCTTTTTAAATTTTCTAACCTACCTGCCCGATTAAGGGATCTGACTTTCCACGCTCCGATCCGTAGAACGCCAGTTTTCTTTCTCCTGATAACGACGTCCTCCTGAGGAGACCCCGCCCGGAGATCCGAATGGGGGACTATTTTACCTCCGGAATATTTTACCGAAGAGGAGGCCATCATCATTTATCCGTACAGTAAAGCTGCATGGCCTCGGGAAAAATTACGGCTGTAGTTTCCCCTTGCTTTCAGCCGTTCGCAGTACCACAACAGCAAGGCCGCTTTGGTTACTGTTACAAGGACAGATCAGTCAATCATCCAGACTGTTGCCCCTCCAACTACTGAAAAGGCTGCTGCCCCTCTTCAGGAACCACACGTTTGTCTGGCCTCTCAACAGATACCCCTCCGTTGTGGTTGCACCTACGGTACGGCTTTCTATATCGTTGGGCACGCAAGCCTCCCCACCAACGGCAAGGTTCATGGTTCATTGGGGGAGGCCATGTGCGGTGAATGTAGCAAGGACGATGGCCAGAAACAATCCTGGAATGATCGTCGCCAGGAAAGAGGCAGCATGGAAGGCCGAGATTAACATGAAGGGCGGACGTAATTGGAATAATGAGAAAGAGAGATCGGAATGAGGAAGACTCCCACGTTTGTGAAAGATGGCGAATAGGAACATAGAGCAACTGCTGAAGAGTGAAAAAGCCTTTAAAAGTAAAGTAACTTATTTTTGCAAGAACTGCATCGTAGTGACTCACGGGCTCAAATATTTTGAGGAAATTTCCATTATTTGGATCAATTTCCTGAGATGAACCTCTGAAGGCCAAGACTTTTTGACCACGAAATAATGTTGCATCAGGTAACCCTCTAACAGTCAGTATCTGTTTCCAAAGATATGCTTCATTTTCAGTCTGTTTCTCGATTCTGTGTTTTAAGTGAATTACAAAGTTTCACCATCTCAGATGCCATTCCTTATGGAGATTGCTAGATTCATGTTCTGGAATATTGTCACATTTTTTTTCCATTTTAATTTATATGAATATTCTCATTTTGAGGAGAACTACTACCGAACTGTTCCAGCCTGACTAGATAAAAGACGGCAAGAAAAAGAAAATAATGATTGCTAATTTTCACTCCAAACTAACTAGTCACGGGAGACACATTCAGTGTTCGTAAGTTAACCCTGAAGTAGAGGTATAGGAAATACGCTGGAGTTAACATCAGCTGAAAAATGTTTTGGAATTGGAGGCGTACTGCGGTTAGCTCTTGGTATCGGTATGTACAAAACCAGAGGGCCTTGTACTGTTACTACTCCTTGAGAGTTTCAACGTTCTGGGTACATCTGACAGGTATTAGCGAGGATGGCGCTCTTTTGATCAATAGCAAGGAGAATCCTGGATATGTCATAATTACAGTAATTATTTACTTCGGCACTGGCGAATGCTGTTTGCCATTGATTTGAAGAGAACTGAAGAATACGGATGGGAAAAACATACCGGTTTTTCAGTCTTATTAACCAGTTTCTTTGTTTGGTTATTTGCCTCAGTTTAATACTGATAACTGGGAAAATAAAACCAGCAAACGTCAACTTGCCTTATCTAACTCTCTCTCCGTCCGAACAGGCCTCGAGGGGCCCGACGGCACCGACCTACCGCCGTGTCATCCTCAGTTGAGAGGTACCACGGGATGCGTATATGAAGGGGCAAGCCATTGTCAGCTTTCAGGAGCAGAGCCTCTACTTCTCGTTCAGATAGCTCCTCCACTGGCCTCAAAAGGGCTGAGTGCATCCCGCTATCCAACAGCGCTCGACAAACGCATACCGTGACCCATCCAGGTACTAGCCAAGCCCGACAGCGCTTAATTTCGCTAATCTGACGGGAATCGGTGTTACCACTGTGGAAGGCCGTTCACAATTTGCCTTATTAGTGTTGCTTAAATTTGCAGCTTCTAAATAAAATGTTTCCATTGGTAAAATTTCCATGGGTTTCAAATACGGGTTATCAAAAACAAAGTGAAGTAAGCTGTGCTCGTTTAATAACATTCTCGAGCAACAGTCACATGACACAAGAAGCGGTACAGGCGAGATGTTCTGCAAACATAACCGGTCCCACGAGGCAGTCACCAATAATTATTTAGACAATTGGTATTTGCGGCTGACTGAGGAACGATTCTCTTGCCGCCAACCTACATCTCGCATAAGAACCACGAAGAAAAGTCAACAGAAATTAGGGATTGTAAAGAGGCGTATGAACAGTCGTTTATCCCTAGCTCCATTTACGAGTGTAACAAGAAAGCGGATTACTACCGTGACGCACAGGGGGTGTTGTGATCGTTGATCAACCACCCCTCGTGAATAGGATGGAGGATGTGGTATGCTAAGGATCAGCAACAGAACCGTTCCTGTGGAGGCAAGGGTGTAGGAAATAAGGCGTGCACGCACGTTATGTAAGTCTTTAACACGACTACGAAATTCATTTCAGACTTCATCAGTACTGGATTTAAATCACGAAAATTTTACTTCCTCATATTCCTGGTTCAATTCGCACTAACCTGGGAAATTACATTCGTTTCCTTTTTGTGCTGTATCCGACTTTTCTCAGTGTTACGTGACAAATTAGTTGTTTTAAATTATTCATCGTCATCGTGGTAACCAAATGCTTTGCTGTTTATGTTGGAGATTTTTTCACTATTATGTCATTGGTGTACTTCCGCTAGTTTTAACCATACCACATACGACGCAGTTAAACTCTTCTTTAACAGTGGATGATTCAAGTAACTTTGTCACCTCTTGTTTTAGCTTATCCAGCGGAGTATGGTGTTGCTCCCATCTGGATATAAGTGGCAAAGGCTACAACGTTTTGTTTTATTTTTCACTTGAGAATAGCTGCCCGAAATTCTACTGCTACTGCTTTTTAGCAATGTAATTTTACGGCTTAGCAACTGTTCATTCTGATGAAGACACCCTTGGTAGGTGTCGAAAACCTAGGTCTATTACCTAACGTTTACGTGCAACCGGTTGAAGGTTTAATCTTATACTGAAACTAGTATACGTTTGCTGAATAACAGCGATGTTCAAAACTGTAAAATTATCCACTGAAGCACATCGTTCGTCATGAAAGTAACGCCTGCGTTTTGTTTTAACGTTAGCATTTTTTATGTATTAAACATCGGGTTTTTTTCATCAAAATTGCGTACCAAAAGTTTCTTAATGCCCTGTTCCTCATTGAAAATACGGTCTCTGGTATTCTTTCTTTGCAAACTTCTTAAGAATTGTACTACAGAAATAACCACGGTGATTATCAGAATCAATATCCAGAATAATAGCCACAATAATAACCAAAACGAAAATCTGAGTGATAGCACAATAGTAAGGAGAGTAAATCTCAACAAAACACCGTAAGCAAGTGGACTAGCGAAACGGCGATGCCTCTTAGAAGTCGGATAGTGAGTGAAGGTGCTAGGGCCTATGCGCTGAGGAAATAGTCAAAGAGACTCTGCCCCTCTCGATTTCTCTTATGGAGCGAAAGTGCTCACAGGAGGGGAATAGCTTTGCGAGTCACAGTTTGTCAGGTCTGTTCTACAAGGTCCTCAGGCTTACCCCACCCATCCTGCTGGGCCACCTGCTAGTGCAGATACCGGGATCACTGACAATGATCTTTTATCTCCACTTCAAGTGGGAGTATATCGGAAGGGTAGAAAAATTTAGTGACTCGGGTAAAATCAGAGTTGCACAGGGTTCAGTTTCGGGTCCACTGATGCTCCTTACATATTTGAATGACTTTCTAATTAATATTCAAGAAGCAAAATCGGAACTTTTTTCAGAAGATACTAGTGTTATAGTAAATCTCATTAGACAGAAAGCAAGAAAAGGATCAGCAAATTTTGAAAAAAAAACCACTCTACGTTCATTTCTGTACAACAAACAGAGTCGTATGAAAAATTGCTGTAGTACATGGACAGGAGATAGTAAGGTTGGTAGAATATTTCAAATTTTTGGATGTACATAGGGATAAAAACTTGAGCTGGAAGAAGCACATTACTGAGCCTTACAAACAATTAAGTTCAGCTGATTTTTATCTTCATATAATTGCCAATCTTGGAAACAAACATATCAACCTCCTGACGTATTTTGCAGTTTCCACTCAATAAAGTCGTACAAAATAATATTCTGGTGTAGTTAATGACTTGGAAAGAAAATATTAATTGCACAAAAGCGAGCAGGAAGAACAATATGTGATCTTCACTCACAGATATCCTGTAGCCACTTCTTCAAGGAGCTAGACATTTTAAATGCACCGCCACAATACATATTCTTGCTAATGAAATTCTTCATAAACAATCCACCACAAATTGAGAAGAACATTTATGTACAAAATGGTTCAAATGGCTCTGAGCACTATGGGACTTAACATCTGAGATCATCAGTCCCCTAGAACTTAGAACTACTTAAACCTAATTAACCTAAGGACATCACACACATCCATGCCCGAGGCAGGAATCGAACCTGCGGCCGTAGCGGTCGCGCGGTTCCAGACTGAAGCGCCTAGAACCGCTCGGCCACACCGGCCGGCATTTATGTACATACCTACAACAGTAGAGGGAAGAATTGTCTTTATTATCCATTGTTAAAGCTGTCAGTGGCTCATAGAAGACTTCAATACGCAGCAATAAAAACGTTTTGAGCATTTACTCAATAACATAAAATCTCTGACAGGTAGCGAAGCGATTTTCAAATCTAATTTGATATCATTTCTACTGGACAACTCCCTCTAATGCACTGACGAATTTCTTCTTAAAAACTGGTACCTAATAAAAATTAAAATAAAATATAAACAAAAATAAGAACAAACAAATTCTTGTTTTTAAGTGAGGATACTTGAGTAGGAATAAAATGAGAATGCGTTCATTAATGTTAGAACTAATCATGTATACATATCCTGTAAACCGATTTGTTTCACATCATTTCCATAAAAGAATAGTTCAACTGATCTATGGAATATGTAACGAACTAACATCCTTTGGAAGACATTTTCTGCCATATGTCCAAATGTCATTTTTTGTTCATTGTCCTCTCCCGGTCGTTTCCTCTAGTTTGTTCCCATTTACCAAAATCACTTTCGATATGATGAGGTCCCATACTCCGAGGAGCGTAGGGGACGATGCGTGAGACCCGCACGGCCGACGAGGCAAGGTCCTAGCGGAGGTGGCTTGCCATTGCTTTCCTCCGACCTTAATGGGGATGAATGATGATACAACACCATCCAGTCATCTCGAGGGAGGGAAAATCCCTGACCCCGCCGGGAATCGAACCCGGGACCTAGCGCGCGGGAAGCGAGAACTTACCGCAAGACCACGAACCTGCAGACCACCTCGGATAAACACACGGAAAATTTGAGATTAAATTACTGATTGGGCAACAGCGGTGACCGACCGTTTTATGATATTTAAGTCCAGTATGTGTGTAAATACCTTAGAGACAGGTGCGTAGTGCCCGTGACTGTAGCAGAAAATAGCTTTATACCGTGATTAAAATTGCTTTGTGATTGACGTTTCCAGGAGTCGAGTGGCAACGGCCAGCCGCCGGCCAGTCACAATTCTTTCCCCAAGCACCACGTGCCCGTTGTATTGCATGTTTCGTAGGCACGTGCAGTGCCTTGCGAAGCGTGGTTTTCAGTGTTCTGCCGGGCGTTCATGCATGCGCAGTCGCCGCACGTAAGACGCAGCCACCGCCTTCTCGAGCACCGTGTGACAACGCTCCAGTTGCGGCAGTGCCGCATATTTCGAAGTACTCAAAGTGGGGGCGCCACAAGAGATGCAGCAGTCATACCCCCGGAGTCGACGGAGCCAATCAGGAAGCAGCCCACGTGATTAAGTCGCGTCGTCGCGGCCCGGAAGGGTAGTTCTCTGGAGTACGTAGCAGGTCTCCTCTGAGTCGCGACGCTGTCACTGTGATAGTGTTTACGGGAGATGAAGTTTGGCTGCGGACCTGGACACTGGATGCGAGTGATTAAGCTCAGTAATCTTTCACCTTGTTTTCAGAATAAATATTTTAACATGCAATTAATTGCACCTTTCCATTCGGTAATTTGTACCTGGGGCAACACGTTCAGCACGCCGGCAACACTGCCGCCCCCCACCCCCACCCCACCTCTGCGATCTGTCAAGCACAAAATAATTTTAATGGGAGTACAGTAATAGGCTAGGCGCAAATTGAGACGCGTATAGCGAGTGTGGCGCGACGCAGCGCAGCGCGCATTTTTGTAACTTCACAGGTTCAAATGGGACCGCGCAAATTGCGACGCGACTCGACTGGGACGCGACACGCGCCAGCGCCAGGTCGCGCGGCGTTGTGGTTGTGGCACAGTTTCTCGCGCCGCGGGGAGCGGGAAAGTAGCCCGGCCATATGCTCACATCGGAACGGCGCATATGAACAGTAGTAGTATTGCCCATACGATAAATTTTGCCTTACTGTGTACTAAATTTCACTGCCTTTGGGTAGTGTTTCGTTTTTCCCCATTTAAACGCTCTAGCTTTCTTCCTTACTACATTATAATTTTCTTTTACTTATATCTGTATAGATTTGTTTTGTTTCTCTTCTGTCATGAAAAATGCATACTTCAGTAACTGATGAGCCATTGCCCCCTGGAATTGTATCAGATGCCTCCGCGATGTTTTCAGATTGCAAGAAGGAACAGAGGGTTGTGAATAAGGAAGCAAGGAACATCATAAAATCATGTGATTAAGAAGCAAGGCAGGAAAGTAAAACAAGGTTTCCAGAATGAGATTTTCACTCTGCAGCGGAGTGTGAGCTGATATGAAACTTCCTGGCAGATTAAAACTGTGTGCCCGACCGAGATTCGAACTCGGTACCTCTGCCTTTCGCGGGCAAGTGCTCTACCAACTGAGCTACCGAAGCACGACTCAGGCCCGGTACTCACAGCTTTAGTTCTGCCAGTACCTCGTCTCCTACCTTCAAACTTTACAGAAGCTCTCCTGCGAACCTTGCAGAACTAGCACTCCTGAAAGAAAGGAAACATCCCCCAGGCTGTGGCTAAGCCATGTCTCCGCAATATCCTTTCTTTCAGGAGTGCTAGTTCTGCAAGGTTCGCAGGAGAGCTTCTGTAAAGTTTGGAAGGTAGGAGACGAGGTACTGGCAGAAGTGAAGCTGTGAGTACCGGGCGTTAGTCGTGCTTCGGTAGCTCAGTTGGTAGAGCACTTGCCCGCGAAAGGCAAAGGTCCCGAGCTCGAGTCTCGCTCGGGCACACAGTTTTAATCTGCCAGGAAGTTTCATGTCAGCGCACACTCCGCTGCAGAGTGAAAATCTCATTCTGGAAACATCCCCCAGGCTGTGGCCAAGCCATGTCTCCGCAATATCCTTTCTTTCAGGTGTGCTAGTTCTGCAAGGTTCGCAGGAGAGCTTCTGTAAAGTTTGGAAGGTAGGAGACGAGGTACTGGCAGAAGTAAAGCTGTGAGTACCGGGCCTGAGTCGTGCTTAGGTAGCTCAGTTGGTAGAGCACTTGCCCGCAAATGGGAAAGGTCCCGAGTTCGAATCTCGGTCGGGCACACAGTTTTAATCTGCCAGGAAGTTTCATATCAGCGCACACTCCGCTGCAGAGTGAAAATCTCATTCTGGAAACATCCCCCATGCTGTGGCTAAGCCATGTCTCCGCAATATCCTTTCTTTCAGGAGTGCTAGTTCTGCAAGGTTCGCAGGAGAGCTTCTGTAAAGTTTGGAAGGTAGGAGACGAGGTACTGCCAGAAGTAAAGCTGTGAGTACCGGGCGTGAGTCGTGCTTCGGTAGCTCAGTTGGTAGAGCACTTGCCCGCGAAAGGCAAAGGTCCCGAGTTCGAGTCTCGGTCGGGCACACAGTTTTAATCTGCCAGGAAGTTTCGTTTTAAAACAAGGTTATCTCTTCGCTGCCTAGTATGCTGGCGTATCCGTACGATCTGTTACAAAAATTTAGAAAAGGATAATCTCCACAGGTGTGATCCCTTTCTGCTCCTGGTAAAAATCGTCCATGATCTGAAGTACAGAAGTCTGACTGTGATTACTTGGATATGGATGTAATAGCTCGAAACAGTCGAAAAGCAGTCACAAATAACAATGTTTTAATTGGTTCGCCGTGCACATTATCAGCATTAATAAACTAATTATACAACAGCTACACAAATGAAGGAAATGGACGGTATTATTACGAAAGTAGGAATATCCTAAAAGATTGTTACGATTAGATATATTTAATTTGTTGAAATGTACTGCTGACAAAGGCAGATCTACATTCATGACAATCTTTTTCGAACTACAACTCACAAGGCACACATGGCTAGCTTGTGCATTCCTGTCGCACGCATTATCCTCCGCTGCTGACAATACACTGACCATTGTGTTGTGCGACAGATCAATTGTTTATTTTTCTCAGTAACTATTTTATTCGCGGCTCACACATTGTCAGTTTGGCAAGCCGTAGATGAGTAACTAGCACCTGGCATGTGCCTGTCATTCCGCCTGACGGAACGCTCGTCATTATTTTAATATTGCTCACATCACGAGAAGGAATAAAATCCTTTGGTAAGTTTCCATTCCAGTCGCTCAGTGTTAAAAATACGATGGGTTACGGGGATTCCACCAAAATTCCAACAGAATTGGCAATCTATTTTTGTGTGAGTTGTTAACCTTTTCTCATTCGAAGAAGCATCACCGTCTTGGTGACTGGTTTAATTGTACTTCCTTTGTCACAGTGTAATTTGCCAAACTCATCTCACAGCAGCTATTACGATAGAATTCCGAAACGGAGTGCCTCATTAATTGGCAATGACAGAGCTCAATAGCTTACGAAAAACCTCGTAGTGTCGGTTTGTAGCAACATGAAAGAAGAAATTTCATGTTTATTTTCATACCAGGAAGCTCTTGTTTCACTAGATGTCGATAACTCTAAAAAGATTACAGTCACTGGAGTAAAATAAATAAAAAGGGAAGTACTGATAAATCGCCATAAATAAGAAAGTTCGGTGTGTTCAGGAATTGGCAAAACACTCTCCTCCTTGTGTGCTATCATTCGCCAAACTTTCGTTTCGATGTCTCGAGCGGTTTAGGAGGTATGAGAGATATTGCGAGTATTTCATTCTCGAGGGTGTCAGATCGGAAGTGAGCGCGCTACATGGGATCCATTTTCTCGAGATCGGAGGCAGATAGAGACCTACTCCCAAGTCTAAACAAAAATTCAATATGTTTGCTAAATTTCATACGCAGCAACATATGGTGTAATATGCACCAAACGCAAAATCATAGCGACCCCTTATTTTTCGTTGCAACCTTTTTAGTTTTGCGTAATGTTTTACTAAAATGTGTACATCACAATAAGAATGGCCATTAGCGAGATGATGTGTACTTCGCCAGGAAGTAAGGCAAAAATCAAATATTTTCAGTGAATAGTTTCTGTAAAATCGTTTGAGAAAGGTAACAGGTTGGGCGCGCTTCGGTTCTGTCAGTGCAGAGCGTCGCTAGTCGGCGCGTGCGAAGTATGGTGTACGCGTCGCAATATGCGCTGGACCAACACCGACTCAAAGGAAGGCCTCGGCGCTTGTTGCTGACGTCACGTCAGCTAGGTACGGCGAACGGCAGGTCTGTTGCAGGCAGAAACGCCTGGGCGTGCTTATCACTATAAATCTCTTATTTTTGGACAAAATGTTTGGTATTGTTTTGGATTCTGCAGTTTAATTTAGATGAAAGATTTTCTTACAATCGTAAAGCGACAAGTGAAGATCATAGTTCTGTATTACTGAATCCTGTCGAAACAAACGTAGATCAATATGAGAAGATGCTTTGCCCCATTGCAAGCTTCGGAAATTTTACATTCAAGTAACTATATTTACTTGATGCATTTTGGTATCGAAAGTTACCCCCAACTCCCTTACAATTAACTCGTGCTTTTATTTATTTATTTATTTTCGTTTGTCATCGTCACTGGAAATGTGAACTAATTTACATGTGTAAATGTCCAACTGTTGCCAGTCATTAGATTACATTCGTTTTCAACGAAAGGAATTCTAAACAGGAAACAAAATAGCTTCATACATGGAAAATACTGCTGAGCTTAAACTTTTTTAAACATGCACATTAGAAAAGATAAATATTCCCCTCTTGCAACTGAAAGGAGAAACTTTATAAGATAAAAAAAATTTATTTGATAAAACAAGTATCTCTCTTTTGCCTCTTCTTCTGTCCCGCAACCCCTCGCCCAACCTGTACAATTGCAAGATATTTCATTAACATTCAGTGCTCCTCACCTCATAGTCAACCAAGATACCTAAAGAAGAGCACCAATATGTTGACAGTGTCTTGTTAAAGCAACTCAGTACAAACGTAACTTCCTCAGATTTACAAATAAGGTAAAGATGCACGAATTCTGTTGCTGCTGGACGATGAAGTTGTTTTTGTATGTCAATCCTTAAAACAGGTGGAAATTTAAGTTCAGGAGTACACTGTTTGTTAAGAAGTGTAATGAATTGCACAATTAATTGATTGCAGAAATCTTTCAGAAGAAAGCGTGTTGGTCAACTACCGCCAATAGTTTCAAATTTTCCTGTGTCAGAGAGGGAGACACCACCATTATGAGTACGCCTGCAACAGACCTGGCGTTCGCCGTGCCTACCTGGCGTGACGTCACGAACAAGCGCCGAGGCCTTCCTTTGAGTCGGTGTTGGCTGGACCCGCGCGGCTCGTACGGCACGTGCGTGTCGCTCTGTAGTGTCGTGTCACGTCACACGTGCTATACGCGTCTCAATTTGCGCTTAGCCTAAACTCGTCAGCCCCGTCGGAGGTTCGAGTCCTCCCTCGGGCATGGGTGTGTATGTCGTCCTTAGCGTAAGTCAGTTTAAGTTAGATTAAGTAGTGTGTAACCTTAGGGACCGATGACCTCGACAGTTTGGTCCCATAAGCCCTTACCACAAACTTCCAAATTTGTGCTGAGCGCGCCGTGTCTGCGGTTGCAGGCAGCGGCGCGGCCGGCGGCCCGCCTCGCGCTACGCAGCCGCAGCTGGCGGTGCTGGTGTTCGAGCGCCAGCTGGACGTCTCTCGGCTGCGCAACCTGGTGGCGGCGCGCGTGCTGCCCGCCTGCCCCCGCTTGCGCCGGCTGCCTGTCTCCACGCCCGGAGTGCCTTCCCCCCGCTGGACGCCGGACCGCGCTTTCAGCATCGAGCGGCACGTCTTCGCCGCGCCACCCCTCGCTTCGGAACAGCAACTGCAGGCAAGTCCCTCCAGCTTGCCTTAAGCCTCCCGTCCAAAGGCCGACGAGTCGACCAACCCTCTGCCCCTTCCCCTCGTCCCACCTCCACGACAGCGTGGCAGACCACTACCTGCGCCATTGTGGATTAGTTTTCAACAGGCCAAAACGGAAGGGAAAATTATGGAGTCTGGGGGTGACAGGTAGAGGTCGTGGCTAGCAGGACCGGCGCACATGGACGTTGGACTTGACCACTATAAAATGGTACACCATAAAGGCGCATGTATGGCAGTAGACTCGTTCTGCTGGGGCAGTTGGCTGACTGGTCACTCTGTGAATGGGTGGTTTTAGGCCTAATAAGTTGGTTGGTTGGTTGATTTTGGGGAGGGTACCAAACAGCAAGGTCACCGGTCCCATGTCACTGCTCAGCCTGTGTAATTTTAGATGGTTTAAGAGTAAACCCAGTTCCCCTAAGACGAAGCAGTATCTATTCTAAATGATGCAGGTGGTTGGTAAAGGTAGCGCTGTGGACTACCACATCGTCCAAGCAATTATACATAGATTTAAATTTTAGATCGTCCGACACATTATGTAATCGGCATGACAAAATAGCAGCTCCACTTAGTGACCAGAAGCTTGGTTGGTTGGCTCATTGGTTGGTTGATTTAGGTGAGGGGACCAAACAGTAAGGTCATCGGTCCCATCGGATTAGGTAAGGATGAGGAAGGAAGTTGGCCATGCATTTTTTCTATGGATACACTCAGGCATTTGCCTGATGCGATTTAGGAAAATCACAGAAAAATCAGGATGGCCAGATGTGAGTTTGAGCTGTCCTCCTCCCGAATGCGAGTCCAGTGTGCTAACCACTGCGCCACCTCGCTCGGTTGGCCTAACAAGTATTCACACCCAAACTCCTTTTATGGTGGGAACTAGGGGGGGGGGGGGGGTGGCGGCTGACAGTGGCGTCCTCAACTTTCTGATATTTAATGTAGCCCGTCATGACTTCATTTCCTGTCCCTACGTCTTGATCTCGATTAGCACTACATTTAGAGCCATACTCTTCAAACCGCTGAAAAGCAGATGGCAGAAGGTCCTTCCCAGCGTACCAGTTTCATGGTCCAGTCACATACATGTGACCACCATCTGTCTTCAACGTCAATGTGCAATAATCACTCACAGATGATATGTGGCAGTACTAGCAGTGAAGGGTGTATAAAGCTTAGTAGGGGACGTGGAAATCAGTGCAGTCTTGTTGTAATGTGGAATCAGGACGATTTATCTGATGTCTAAAAGGGAGTGATCATTGGCATCCGGGCCAAGGGTGGAAGCATTTACAAAATGACTAAGTTTGTAAACTGTTTATATGCCCTCATGATTAAAGTATACCGTGCATGGCAACATTGCGCTATGCAAAACTGGTGCCGAGACAACTGTGATCAACCAAGGGCCATAGATGACCGATGTGACCAATGGCTACTGAGCAAACAGATCTGCAACTGTTGAGCAACTGACCACTCATACAAAGCAAGGGCTACCAACAGTGACTTCTCAGCGGTCGTTCAGAGGACGTTGCTGCGTATGGGCCCTCACAGCAGGTGCGTGGTTCATACTTACACTGATGTCTACTGCTGGTCATCTATGATAAAGGCTAGAATTCGCACACAAATACCTCAAATAATCCACTGAGCGGCGACGGGTGACAATTTCAAGTGAATCACGTTTTATGCTCCTGTCAACAGAAAGTAAACATCCTGCAATAATCGTTGTAAGGTTCCAGGCTGGGGGAGGGAGTATTGTGGTCTGCGGAATGTTTTCGTGGCATTATCTGAATGATCTCGTCATTCTGGAAGGCGCAGTGGATCCACACAGGTATGCGTCTATCCGTGGGGACTATGGACCATGTCCATCCCTACATGCGGTGTACTTTTCGTCAGCATGATGGCATCTACCAGCAGGACAATGCAACGTGTTGTAACGTATTACTATCTTTACGACGTTTCTCATCGAGCCATATACGTTATCTCGCATTTCTAGCTACTTCTCTCAAACAAATAATGATAAAAATTCAGAAATCAGGGTCACCACCAGCCCAAGCCCTCCCTAACCATTTAGAAAAAAACGGAGCTGGAAAATTATTAGTTTAATTACTTTAATCATTTAATTACAAGTATTCAAATTTCTTTAAGTAGCCAGATAACAGTACTCCGTGTCGTGCATGAAGCAACTTGATCAATTCAGGATTGGAAATCGGAGTAAGTGGGTAATATCAACACCACAGAATTTATCTTTCACGTAGATTATTTATTGTATCTAAGCATTTGGTTTTAACATCCTAACTACACATAACTGGTGCCTGACTAGAAATATTTAGGTAAGAATTACATGAGAATGTAACAGAGCTCAATTTAACTACAACAAGAAGAAACACAGAAAACGGGGGTGGGAAACATTGATACTATCATCTCCTTTGCATTCATTACCATAAAAATATCTCCGTGAGATTCGCATTACGATTCTACGCATGCACTATTTTGGACAGAGGTTTAACCAATGCACGAGGTTGTGCGATAATTATTCAACATACTAACTGCGTCTGCTGCTTGCACACGGCCAAACTAGAGCAGGTGGTGCATTGCGAATCAAACTGTTGTGTTGCTTTGTAGAAAGCGCACGAAAGAACAGATATTTTTGTAGAAATTATAGCTCGTTAAAAAAGCAAACTGTTAAGATAAAGGCCGTGCGGTTCTAGGCGCTACAGTCTGGAGCCGCGTGACCGCTACGGTCGCAGGTTCGAATCCTGCCTCGGGCATGGATATGTGTGATGTCCTTAGGTTAGTTAGGTTTAAGTAGTTCTAAGTTCTAGGGGACTGATGACCACAGCAGTTAAGTCCCATAGTGCTGAGAGCCATTTGAACCATTTGTTAAGACAAAGCCTATTGCGGTGCCGTGGTGGACCAGAAGGGTCATTGATTACCAAACACGTGGCACACAATCGACACACAAAGACAAAAGCAACTTCCACATATCATTAAAAATAATTAATCGCTTCGACACAGTATTACACTCATGTACGGTTGAAGTGATCCTAACCAGCTTTTCCTAATCAGATTTACCGTTTGAAATTCTACTTCATCGTTGTTCAAAATGAACAAAGTAACTTCCACACTTTTAACTCAAACACCCAAAAATCGCCTATTTGAAGCAATATAATTATGGCACATTCGGAAAAATAACTCGCTTCACACGCTTCAGTTAAGCTGAAGTTCTTAAGTATTTCAACAGTTAAACATAATGAAGTCCTAACTCAACCTGCTTCCTATCACCTGACCACCCCCCCCCCCCCCATAAGAGCTACGATTCCGTACTCACCAAGCGTTCACCGAAGAGTGCCGCTTTCTCTTTCGCGATTACCTAGCTCCCCGTGCAGCGGAAGTTACCAGAGGGGTAGCCCTCCGTCCCCAACCTCACACACAAAAACAGCCTTCGACTAAGATGGGTAAACCTCTCTGTTCAGGTATTGGAAACCTAAGTTGGTCATCCTGTGCTCTCCTTCGAACGAGAAGCAGCATCGTCTGCTGGAAGCAGACGAAGACCAACTCAGCGATTCCCACAAAACAAAAGCGAAACCCCACATTAAAACACACATATAATATTCAATAGGCCTTATTTGAGTGCTCAGTCTTTCTGGAAGAGTTCATGAATTGAGCTAAAATCAGGTAGTAAAGTGAATAAGTTGTACCGAATTCGATAAGCGTCTTATGAAACGACTTCACATAGACGTTTCAGTGTCATATAGCTCGTAGTGTATGTGCATGGTTTGAAGAGCATTAGGATGAGTTTACCTTACTCCTTTGGCCACCAGACTTCCCAGATTTAAACCTAATCGACAATCTGTGGGACAATTTCCATCGGTCTGCTCGTGCCATGGATCTTTAAGCTAGAAACCTAGCGCAGTTGACCGCAGCAGTTCAGTTGGCATGGCTGCACATCCCTGTCGGTACCTTCCAGAATCTCACTGACTCTCTTCCTGCACGTCTCGCAGCAGTCCCCGCTGCAGAAGATGGTTAGTCAGGATTTTGTGACTGGACAGTGTATTAGGCCGCCAATAAATGGTATAATGCGAGAAGGATTCATTATGAACAGGAAGGTAGGGCAGAGAGTGAGTATCTATGAACAGTTCAGTCACAGACTTGATCTCATCTCATTCGACAGCAAACTAATGCTGACAACAATAGCTCAGTTATATATGCCGACATTGCAAGCAGAAGATGAAGACGGAAGATGAAGAGACAGAGAATCTCTTTAAATTGCCATAATAAATGGGAATTGGAATTTGGTTCTAGGAGAAGCAGCAGAAGAAAGGGTTACCGCAGAATATGGGGGGTTTCGTATTAGGAATGAGAGAGGAGAAAGGCCAATTAAGTTCTGCTAGTAATAGCGAATATTCAATTCAAGAGTCACAAGACGAGGAGATATGCTTGGAAAAGACCTGGAGACACGAAAAGACTCCAGCTGTATTACATCATATACACTCCCGGAAATTGAAATAAGAACACCGTGAATTCATTGTTCCAGGAAGGGGAAACGTTATTGACACATTCCTGGGGTCAGATACATCACATGATCACACTGACAGAACCACAGGCACATAGACACAGGCAACAGAGCATGCACAATGTCGGCACTAGTACAGTGTATATCCACCTTTCGCAGCAATGCAGGCTGCTATTCTCCCATGGAGACGATCGTAGAGATGCTGGATGTAGTCCTGTGGACCGGCTTGCCATGCCATTTCCACCTGGCGCCTCAGTTGGACCAGCGTTCGTGCTGGACGTGCAGACCGCGTGATACGACGCTTCATCCAGTCCCAAACATGCTCAATGGGGGACAGATCCGGAGATCGTGCTGGCCAGGGTAGTTGACTTACACCTTCTAGAGCACGTTGGGTGGCACGGGATACATTCGGACGTGCATTGTCCTGTTGGAACAGCAAGTTCCCTTGCCGGTCTAGGAATGGTAGAACGATGGGTTCGATGACGGTTTGGATGTACCGTGCACTATTCAGTGTCCCCTCGACGATCACCAGTGGTGTACGGCCAGTGTAGGAGATCGCTCCCCACACCATGATGCCGGGTGTTGGCCCTGTGTGCCTCGGTCGTATGCAGTCCTGATTGTGGCGCTCACCTGCACGGCGCCAAACACGCATACGACCATCATTGGCACCAAGGCAGAAGCGACTCTCATCGCTGAAGCGACACGTCTCCATTCGTCCCTCCATTCACGCCTGTCGCGTCACCACTGGAGGCGGGCTGCACGATGTTGGGGAGTGAGCGGAAGACGGCCTAACGGTGTGCGGGACCGTAGCCCAGCTTCATGGAGACGGTTGCGAATGGTCCTCGCCGATACCCCAGGAGCAACAGTGTCCCTAATTTGCTGGGAAGTGGCGGTGCTGTCCCCTACGGCACTGCGTAGGATCCTACGGTCTTGGCGTGCATCCGTGCGTCGCTGCGGTCCGGTCCCAGGTCGACGGGCACGTGCACCTTCCGCCGACCACTGGCGACAACATCGATGTACTGTGGAGACCTCACGCCCCACGTGTTGAGCAATTCGGCGGTACGTCCACCCGGTCTCCCGTATGCCCACTATACGCCCTCGCTCAAAGTCCGTCAACTGCACATACGGTTCACGTCCACGCTGTCGCGGCATGCTACCAGTGTTAAAGACTGCGATGGAGCTCCGTATGCCACGGCAAACTGGCTGACACTGACGGCGGCGGTGCACAAATGCTGCGCAGCTAGCGCCATTCGACGGCCAACACCGCGGTTCCTGGTGTGTCCGCTGTGCCGTGCGTGTGATCATTGCTTGTACAGCCCTCTCGCAGTGTCCGGAGCAAGTATGGTGGGTCTGACACACCGGTGTCAATGTGTTCTTTTTTCCATTTCCAGGAGTGTAGATAGACTACGAAATCAGATACTGGATTGTAAGGAGCCCTCAGGAACAGTTATGGACTCAGACCAAAATTTAGTAATAAGAAAGAGCACACTAAACTTTAAGAGAACTGTACAGAAAAATCAATGGGGAAGGAAGTGGGATACTGAATTACTGTGGAGTAACGAGACAAGTTTGCTAAAGACGTGAATATTGCGAGAAGGAACACCGCAGCAGGAACTTCAGTTGAAGTGGAGTATAAAACTCTCAAAAGAGTAATCATTGGTGCTGGAAAGACAAAAATAGGTACTATGAAAGTAACTGTGAAGAAACAATACTTCAATTGATCGACGAAAGTAGAAAGTACAAAAATGTTCATCGAAAGATAGGAATACAACAACGTAAAACACTTAGAAACGAAATAAATAGGAAGCACAGGAACTCCAAGACGAAATGGCTGCAGGAAAAATGCATAGAAATCGAAAAAAGTGAACGTGGGAAGGACTGACGCAATATATAGAAAACTCATAACAATCTTCGGTGAAACTAAAAGCAACGGCGGCAACATTATGAGTGGAATGGAAATTCGACTCTTAAACGCAGAGGAGAGAGCGGATAAATGGGAAGGATACATCGAAGATCTCTGTGAGGGGAGTGGGTCTTGTTTGATGACGTGATAGGTGAAAACGTTGGAGTCGATACGGAACACGCAGGGGATGCAGTGTTAGAGTCAGCTCTGGAAGACCTGACTTTAAATAAATCAGCAGGGATATGTAACATTCCACCGGAAATTCTAAAATCATTGGTGGAATTAGCAACCAAATGAATATTCAAAGGGTAGGCAGAATCTATGACACTGGCGACGTACCATCAGACTCTCGGAAAAAATATACACAGAATTCCGAAGATAGCATGAGCAAATAAGTGCGAGAACTATCGTACAATCAGCTTACAACTCCATAACCAGTACGTTAGTGCAGCGTCTGTACTGAACAGCGCCTGTAAAGTTGGATGCAATATTCCCTCGGACACGCATGCTTGTCCAGAGAAAAAAGACCACAGCTAACGATCGATAGCCGTATTAAATTGTGTATTCGCAAATTGCGAATACGGGACCACCACAGCTATGCAGTTCACTGGAAACAAATGAAAGATTGTGCCAGAGCGGGACTCGAACCCGGGTTTCCTGCTTTACGTGAGCGGTTGTCTTAACCGCTTTTTTCCGGATTTACCGCTTCTGATGCTCGATTCCTTAACTTTTTTGTTTTTGACAAGGTGAATAATGTGCAGTACAATTTGAAAAAAGAAAAATTTCACTACAAGTTTTCCTTTTGCGACGCTAACCTTTTTTTCACTTCGTCTCTCCGTGCACACTTCACGGATTGTCCGAAACCTGTTAGTCGCGCGGGATTAGCCTAGCGGTATCAGGCGCTGCAGTCATGGACTGTGCGGCTGGTCCCGGCGAAGGTTCGAGTCCTCCCTCGGGCATGGGTGTGTGTGTTTGTCCTTAGGATAATTTAGGTTAAGTAGTGTGTAAGCTTAGGGACTGATGACCTTAGCAGTTAAGTCCCATGAGATTTCACACACATTAGATTTTTTTTTTCACCTGTTACCGAAGGGAACATATTCGCTCTGTGGTAATGTAACACATCGTGCTATGTATCCCCACAAGAACATCACGTGCCGTCACGAGAGTGTAGGCGGCCACGCAAGGCCGACAATAATTAATAATTATCGAATCAAGTGAGAGCTTCTGCACCTGGACCTTTTGATGATGAACAAACCGCAACTTTATTCATAATTTATCAGTTTTATTTCGAAATACAGGGTGACACAACAGTCTGTTAACATTTGAAAATGCTTTAACTCCCGCAATAATGTAGATAGAGGTAAAACTTGACACAGATACCTGAAATACATAGGATTTTATTAGAAGCAGAAACGAGTGCAAAAACTGGCCAGCAGACGGCACTAGACAGCAACACGTCAGTGACTCCGCATGAGAACATCCACAACTGCAGAATTTGGTCTACCTAAAATCGTAGAACTGTCGTGAAAACGCCGTTGTATGACGAGAAAGTCACGGTTTTCTGTGGATTTATCAAATCAGTCGTGATCTGACCCATTTTCTTTGAAGAAATGCGAGATACTGCTTTCCAAACGGTCAGAGTGTCGGGCGCGAGGGACGCCGATATGTTACAGAATAGCATAATACCAAACGTGTCTGATATACACCTGTTGAAAGGTACGACTTTTATGCAGGATGGCGCTCCACCACTTGTTGCTACACGTTTGAAAGATCTCTTGCTCAAATCGTTTGGTGAGGATAGCGTGCTTAGCAGCCACATCGCCGTGCATGTCCTCCTAGTTCCCAGACCTCAGTCCATGGGATTGTTGGTTGTCGAAAGTCTAAAGTCTACAGCGATCGTCAGACCTCGTTAGGGATGGTAAAAGACAACATCCGACGGCGATTTCTCACTACACCTACTGTTAAGCCATACAATGCTGTTCGTAACTTTGTCAGTTGACTATAGGTAGTGTTGATGAATGACGGCCGACATGTTCAGCATTGCTTATAAAGTATCATCGTCTTTGCTAAAAATCAGTTGTTCTGCTAATTATTGCTTTTTTTATCGAATTAAACGCCATCTAATGGTCATTTTGTGCACAATTTTTTTTGGTTTCATTATCCCCAAGTCATTTCAAGCATATCAGTTTTCAAATGTTAACAGACTTTTGAGTCATAATGTATCTGAAAAAATCAACCGCGAATTAAAGAATTAAAGTAATATTACGGAAAGGAAAGAAACCTTGTAATAATAATTCCCGACATACAGATTTCGGCTGCCCTCATTTTGAGAGGAAGTAATAATGTGTTCAAGAAGGCGGCGACCGTTAAAAAGATTCAGCTTTGAAAGAAACAGCTTGTTGTTCATGAAATGTCTAGGATCACAGAAAAGCCCGCAGTTCTAAGGGTTGTAAGGCGACTGAGGAGGAAACCTCTAGGGCCAAAAGGACGAGGCGCAGCAGGCGAGACCTAGCCGCTGGCCCGCTCAGTTGGTTGGAACCAGTCCTATTTTTTGAAGAAGTAGGTATACTAATGTGAATCACCGACAAGCTAACAAGAACGCTGACAGCCCCTCCCTCCCCTTACCGGCCCATTTTGTAAGATCTTCTCATTAGGACCAGTTTTTTTTATGTTGGCTTATGACAAGTCCTATATCATTGTACATGATAAAATGGATAATCAATAAATGAAATAGGGTGAAATGAAACTATAACCACACAACATCTAAAATAGTGGAACAATGATCTGTGCCTACACGATCAATTGGAAAATAAATGATGAAGCAGCCACCTTAGAAACACCACTAAGAAGGCAGGACATCACACAGAATCTTAAAACGTGAACCACACTCAATTCATCATCGCCTTAAATAGAGAGCAGCTCAACTAGAAAGTTGATTGCTGAAATCATGGCGTGGTATAAGATGCATTCAGTTAAAATGTGGCGTGCAGAAATCTGTACACTGCAAGTATCGCATATCCGTGGGTCTTCCTGCCGAAAGATGAATCCGTGCGTCAGAGAACAGTGTAATACCCAGGTGCGCGTTACAATTATTTGTTTCCATCACAGTGGCCGTAGGGAGAAACACCACAGTCGTCTTGTTGGTTTCACGGGCCTCAGCATGTTGTTCTCCAACCCTAACCACTTCTCCTCCCACAGAAACATGACGTTGTGTCTCAATAACGAGGTAACTGCATGGACAACGGCGGCACATTCAGGTATTGTAACTTCCAAACACCTTTCCTTAGATCCTCATCTGCTGCTTCATTACCCGGAATGTCAACCTGCCCTGATACTCAACAGAATGACCCATCCTTTCCCTGCCTCTGTAAGTGGAAAAGGGTATCAAGAATCACTAGAAGACACTTTTCAGCTGGATACATGTAATCACCTGAAGGACATTTAGGGAGCCGGTACAGATGAGAAATTTGGTAGTATCAAGGCACTGCATCTTCTCCGGTGCCCTCAAGATCGCATATAATTCAGCATCTCACACTGTAAACGTACCAGATAAGCAAATGTTGACGACACGTTCTGGAAGTAACACAGCACAGCTGACAGAATTATCCTTCGTAGATCCGTCAGTGTAAACGACCACACAGCCACAGTGCTCAGCTAAAATTCTGTAAAACATCGATTTAAAAACAGAGGCCAGAGTTAAAATCTTCTTGCACACTGAGAGATGTAAAATAATCCTGGGTCTCCATATTAAACCAGGGTGCGAACAATTCCAAGTGCGATGAAACACAGAAATATTGTCTGCAGCAAGAGTCACGAAGTCCTGCTGCACTCGAATGCCGAATGGCGTCGTTGCTCATGGCCTATTTCTAAATAGTAAATAGTCTCCCCCCCCCTCCTCCGCCCCCAGCCGCGCCTTTGCTATAGGCAGTCACCGCTATGTATCAGAAAATCCACTCTTCAGTACTTTGCACAGAGTGTAGTAATGTCACTAGGATTCGTTTCTCGTTTCGCTAGCTTGCCAATCGCGAGTATGTGGTGATACAACGATGTAGGAGTGGCGTCACCCATGCCGCAAGGTTCGCCGAAGTTCGTCCCCCACCCCCTTTTGTTTCCCAACTTGATTCTCAAGGTTCAGCATTTTCTCTCCAATGTGTTCTCAGATAGATGGCCGGCCGTGGTGGCCGATCGGTTCTAAGCACTTCAGTTCGGAACCGCGCGATTGCTACGGTCGCAGGTTCGAATCCTGCCTCGGGCATGGATGTGTGTGATGTCTTTAGGTTTAAGTAGGTTTAAGTCTAGGGGACTGATGACCTCAGATGTTAAGTCCCATAGTGCTCACAAGGGAACCTCCCCATCGCACCCCCCTCAGATTTAGTTATAAATTGACACAGTGGATAGGCCTTGAAAAACTGAACACAGATCAATCGAGAAAACAGGAAGAAGTTGTGTGGAACTATGAAAAAATAAACAAAATATACAAACTGAGTAGTCCAAGTGTAACATATCCAACATCTAGGAGTATGTAACACGAAGAGCGCCGTGGTCCCGTGGTTAGAGTGAGCAACTGCGAAACGAGAGGTCCTTGGTTCGAGTCCTCCCTCGAGCAGAAATTTTACTTACTTTATTTTCGCAAAGTTACGATCTGACCGTTCATTCATTGACGTCTCTGTTCACTGTAATAAGTTTAGTGTCTGTGTTTTGCGACCGCACCACAAAACCGTGCGATTAGTAGACGAAAGGACGTGCCTCTCCAATAGGAACCGAAAACATTTGATCGCAAATTCATAGGTCAACCGATTCCTCCACAGGAAAACACGTCTGAAATATTCTATACGACACTGGTTACGGCATGTGCGTCACATTACAGGAATATGTTGTCGACCCACCTAACTTGCACACTTGGCGAATGGGTAAAAAGATTCTTCTACCTTGCCCGATTTAGGTTTTCTTGTGGATGTGATAATCACTCCCAAAAAAGTGATGAAAACATTGAGTTTGTCGCATAAACGGCAACAAATGAATGCAACAGTTTCACAGTCGCACAGTTTTCCCTGTGCTCTGTCAAAACAAACGTTTTTAACGTTTTCAAGTTTTTCCGTGTGTAGACCGTCAAATCCTGCATGTGTCCAAGCAAATCTGAACATGTCCTGGAATTTTGGAGAGCAAAGTTGATCATGTCTGAGTGCATGAACTTTGATAATTGTCTGAAAATAAAAAATTAAAACTTTTCACTCGAGGGAGGGTTGAACCAGAGACCTTCCATTCCGTAGCTGCTCACGGTAACCACGGGACCACCGCGCTCCTCAGTGAACAGGTACCCTAATGTGACATATCTTGCACACGGACTACTCAGTTTGTATATTTTGCTTATTTTTTTCATAGTTCCATACAACTTCTTCCTGTTTTCTCGATTGATCTGTGTTCAGTTTTTCATGGCCTATCCCTGTGCCAACTTATAACTAAATCTGAGGGGGGTGCGATGGGGAGGTTCCCTTGTCAGAACCAGATATGTGGGTGGAGGTCCAGTTCACTACACGTGCTCAGTGTCGTTTTGCGATTGAGTTTATGTCAGAAAGGCTGCCCTCGGTTAAATAGTAACTTGTTGTGTTTGGATTTCAGAATACATCTCAGCTCATACATTTTCTAAATCCTTTATTTTTCTCTTCACACGAATGATTGGCCCTTTGCAAGTACAGACGTAGTCAATGATTTGCCACAGTATGATGCTGGACCGTAAATTAATCTGAGATCACGACGGTTTATTAATATTTATCTGTCCACGAATTGGGAAAGATCTTTTCTTACATGCCGTTCGGAACATCAGATAATGTCACATATAATATAGACATGGTGGTGTTTCACTGAGGGATCTGTCTATGTAGCTGCAACAGTGACGATCGAATGTGCTTCAGGACAGCGTCTGGAGTACGTATGGTTGAATAACACAACTCTGGAGAGAGTTTGGTTCCGCCTACAGTCGTCTTTCGAGTACTGTAAACGTCATGTTGAGTACCACTATGCGTCATTTCTTTGATTATTTATTTCACCTTATGACGCCTGTGGGTTGATAATGACAAGGCGGCCGGTCGGTACCGCTGGGCCTTCAAGGCGTGTTCGGATGGAGTTTAGTTTTATTTAACCTTATGGATCTGTCGTTTGCATTTGTTTTGTGGTTATCAACTACTTCTCGTTGCTGTAATCTTCATGGTAAACGAAATACTCTATCCAGCCACATGCATGTGAGTACCTGTCAGAAGCCTAAGTAACCATCTTTTGCAGCGCGGACTGCTGCGAGACGTGCAGGAAGAGTGTCAAGAGTCAGTGAGGTTCTGGAAGGTACCGACTGGGATGTGGAGTCATGCCGACTCCAATGCCACCGGAGTACGGTAAATTCATCCTCGTGCTCTTCGAATTATGAACGTTCTTTGAGGGCCATGTGACACGTTGCATTGT
The DNA here is from genome assembly GCF_023898315.1 of Schistocerca nitens. Classification (NCBI taxonomy): domain Eukaryota; kingdom Metazoa; phylum Arthropoda; class Insecta; order Orthoptera; family Acrididae; genus Schistocerca; species Schistocerca nitens. Next base: position 500,037,570 of record NC_064621.1, read on the forward strand.
CCTCGTGATAGATGCTATCGTCCAGAGGAAAAACAAACTGCATGTAGCAGTGGACATGGTCCCCAAGGATAGGTGCAAAGTTGTGTTGACCCATTGTGCCTTCCAGAATGACGATATCATCCAGGGAATGCCACGAAAACATTCCTCAGACCATAACGTTCCCTCCCCGAGCCTGGATCTGTCTGGCGTTTGTTGCATAATTTTTTCCTTCAGACGTTTCACGCCATACATGCCAACAGCAGTAAGATCGGTAGAGCATAAAACGTTATTCATCTGTGAAGGCCACCTGTCGCCACTCAGTGGACGTCGAGTTGCGACATTGCTGTGCAAATTCCAGCCTTCGTCGCCCATCAGTAGCAATCACCATGAGTGCATGAACGAGAAGCGTGCTGCGGAGGCCCATACGCAGCAGAGTTCGCTGAATTACCTTTGAAGAGACACTGTAGGTGGACCCTTGGTTCATCTTGGCGGTCAGATGCTCATCAGCTGCACCAGTATTCGCTCATACACATCTCACCAGTCGTCGTTCACCCCTGTCATCCATGACACGTGGTGGGCCACAGTTTCCTTGACGTCAGTTTTGGATGCGCCATCTTCCCGTACACGGAATACTTTAACCACAGCGGTGAGTGAACAATTTACAAACTTAGCCGTTCCGCTGATGTTTCCATCCTTCGCCCGTTAGTCGACAATCATACAGTTTTGGACGTCAGATAAATCACTCTGTTTCCACAGTAGCAACAACGACTGCACTGTGTATCTGTGTCCCCCCCCCCTGCCTCCCCCCAGACAGTCTTTTATATACTCTCCACTACTAGTGCTGCCAACTGCCGTCTGTGAGCCGGCCGGGGTGGCCGTGAGGTTCTAGGCGCTACAGCCTGGAACCGCGTGACCGCTACGGTCGCAGGTTCGAATCCTGCCTCGGTCATGGATGTGTGTGATGTCCTTAGGTTAGTTAGGTTTAAGTAGTTCTAAGTTCTAGGGGACTGATGACCTTAGAAGTTAAGTCCCATAGTGCTCGGAGCCATTTGAACCATTTGCCGTCTGTGAGTCGTTATTGCACTTTTATGTCGAATATGGGTGGTGTTCAAATAAACGTGACTGAATCGTTCATATTCAAAAATATGTTCCAAAATAATAGGAAATTTTTTGTAGACTGAAGTTTAAATTTTTCTTCATTCTTAAATCGTTCCTGCGAACGTATAAATAGCTGTCAGCCTCGAAGATCATTCAAAGTCATACTTCTCTTTAATATAACAGGGTTGTGGAATTGCGTAAAATGTTATTCCGAAAGTGGCTTAGATGGAGGCAACTTGTAAAACAGTTTCATCTGCTTAAGTTGGTAACTACACTCATTTTAATAAAAATTATGAAATTTGCTGTCGTGAAAATGTCTCCTACGTAACGGTTTTGCTTGAGGTTTCGAGAGACCGATGCTCCTGCGGCCTATTAGGGCTTTGCACATCTTCCGGTATCTCGTTACTCACTAACTTCATTAGAAACAACTAATTAAACCGTTTTTCTGGTAATATTCGCACCTATCAGCAACTGTCTTCTCTTAACTGGGATTGAATTCTTAGGATATTTCACCAATCTCATGTCTTTTGAGTACCTAGTAGAACAGTTTCATCGTGGTTGGATTCTCCCAAGGATCTAAGTAATTCTGAGTGACTGTCATCCCCTTCAGTTGCCTTGTTTCTACTTTCGTCCTTCAATGCCCTCTCAGATTCCCCTCGAAGTATCATATCTCTCATCTCCTCGCCATCTACTTCCTCCCCCCTTTCCACTACATTGTCTTCAAGTTCCTTTCCTTTGTGAAGCCAATCCATATATTCCTTCCACCTTTCAGTTTTCTTCCAATGCTTCGTATTAATATTCTAACTGAACTGTTGATGTTCATATACAGGGTTGGACAAAAATATGGAAGCACCGCGAGAAATGCGTGCTTGAATATAAATGCAGATGCTAGCAGGTTGCGCTAGTGTACTTCACTACGCACGGCGTCTGTGCTATGTCCTCATATTGTCGCATGTGTTCTGTGTAATTGTGACTGCATTATGGAGGACCTAACTCACTTCGAACGTGTGTAAATTGTTCGTGCTCATATGGTGGGTGCTTCCGTAACCAAGGCATCCGAAGTGGTCGGTATTTAAAGAGGCACCGTATCGAAGATTTATATCGGGAAACCGGATAAACTTCATCCACTAAGTCACAACGCGGACGAAACTTGAGTGATCGTGACAGACTGTCACTGAAGAGCATTGTGGCAGAAAATAAGGTGACAGCAGCTGCAAAAGTCACCTGTTCCTTATTTGGCTCAAATGGCTCTGAGCACTATGGGACTCAACTGCTGAGGTCATTAGTCCCCTAGAACTTAGAACTAGTTAAACCTAACTAACCTAAGGACATCACAAACATCCATGCCCGAGGCAGGATTCGAACCTGCGACCGTAGCGGTCTTGCGGTTCCAGACTGCAGCGCCTTTAACCGCACGGCCACTTCGGCCGGCTGTTCCTTATTTATACAAATGATATGCCCTCTACTATTACAGGTAATTCTAAAACATTTATGTTAGCTGATGACACTAGCTTGTGGTAAAGGACGTTGTGTGCAGCATTGGTTCGGTTTCAAATAGCGCAGTTCATGACATAAGTTCATGGCTTGTAAAAAATAAATTAACGCCAAATCACAGTAAGACTCGGGTTTTAGAGGTTCTAACACACAGTTCAACAAAACCCGACGTTTTAATCTTACATAATGAGCATATGATAGTGAAACTGAACAGTTCAAATTTCTAGGTGTTCATATAGACAGAAAACTGTCGTGTAAAGCCCACATTCAGGATCTTGTTGAAAAACTGAATGCTGCCATATTTACTATTCGAACGGTATCTGCAGTAAGCGACCGGTCGACACGAAAACTAGTCTTCTTTTCATTCGCTTATGTCATATGATATTTTATTTTTGGGTAACTCTTCCCATTCTCAAAGGATATTTTTGGCTCAGAAACGGGCAGTTCGGGCAGTAAGTGGTGTAAGTTCGCGAGCGTCTTGTCGACCCCTGTTCATTAGTCTGGGTATTCTGATATTGGTCTCTCAGTACACATATTCTTTACTGTCGTTTTTTGTTAACAATATCAGCTTATTCACATGAATTAGCAGCTTTCACTCAGTTAATACAACGCAGAAATCCAATCTGTATTTGGATCGCACTTCCTTAACTCTTGTGCAGAAAGGTGTGCAGTATACTGCTGCATACATTTTCAATAAGCTGCCACAAGAATTCAAATATCTTAGCAGTGATCCACGCGCTTTCAAATCGAAACTGAAGAGTTTCCTCATGGGTCAATCCTTCAATTCTGTCGAGGAGTTCGCCGGCCGCGGTGGTCTAGCGGTTCTAGGCGCTCAGTCAGGAACCGCGCGACTGCTACGGTCGCAGGTTCGAATCCTGCCTCGGGCATGGATATGTGTGATGTCCTTAGGTTAGTTAGGTTTAAGTAGTTCTAAGTTCTAGGGGACTTATGACCACAGATGTTGAGTCCCATAGTGCTCAGAGCCATTTGAACCTTTTTTTTTTTTTTTTTTTTTTTTTTGTCGAGGAGTTCCTTGAAAACTTAGAGTGATTGTTGTTGTATTGTTGACTGCGTGTACTTAAGCTGATGGCTTGACTTTTTTGAGTTCATAAACATCTTATTTTATCTGTTATTACTTTTATGTTATAATTTCTTGTACTAACACTTTCCTTGGCCTTGGAGATTTGCTCCTTGAGTTGGTTCTACGGAACTAGACGTGTAAATAAATAAATAAAAACTGAATGTCGCACTCGTGAACCCTCTCAGCTCCAAGATAGCACGAAGGGAGGTTCATAAGCAGAGATTCATGTTAAACAAAATTGCAGCAGCTATTGAATAATACAAGAATTATTACAATCGGTTTCAAAAATGGTTCAAATGGCTCTGAGCACTATGGGACTCAACTGCTGAGGTCATTAGTCCCCTAGAACTTAGAACTAGTTAAACCTAACTAACCTAAGGACATCACAAACATCCATGCCCGAGGCAGGATTCGAACCTGCGACCGTAGCGGTCTTGCGGTTCCAGACTGCAGCGCCTTTAGCCGCACGGCCACAATCGGTTTCGCAACTTAAAGTTTCGTCATCAGATACACATTCAAATCATTGACAATGAAACTTAGAGAATATTGGACGTCCCGATGTCTACGTTTTGCTGCAAATGATTTGAATATGTACCTGATGATGCAACTTTAGGTTGCGAAACCGCCCTTGCACTAACAAAGGATTACTCAACGGCTGCTGCAGTTTCGTTTAACAAGAATGCAGTCTTACAGTTGTGATGCCCACAATGTAAAGTGTGTTGCCCCAAGCAAGGAACTTCATGGCGAGTTAGAATTCCAATACCACTCATCACAGATGCAAATGTCCTCACCGGAAAAAGGTGCTGCTGAAGCCATGAAACCTGGACTATGGAGCAATGGGAGAATGCCATTTCTTCGGACAAGTTTTATTCATACTGCTTCTTACATCTGACCGAGTTTTCTTCCCAAGAGTGGAATATGGTGGATTCGGTTACGTTTTGAGCAGACATGTTATGGTATTCCATGGGTTCCATGGTTTCTCTGCAAGGTCGCCTTACTGCCACTGATTAGGTCGATCCCCTGGTACGACGTTTGTTCCCCAATGGTAAAGCTGTGTTCCAAGACCACACAGGCACTGTTCACGCAACTCACATCGTTCAGGAATTGTTTTGTGAACTTGAGAACAAATTGTCTTACGTCCACTGGTCTCCACTGTCACCAGATCTCAATATTACTGAGCCTTTGCTTACTTTGGAGAGAGGGCAGCGGGATCTCCACCCACTTCCATCATTGTTACCCGAACTTCCCGCTAATTTGAATAAAGAATGGTATATTAAAACCTTGAAAATCATATAGAACCTGTATTTATCCATTCCAAAATGTCTGGAAGCTGTTTTCCTACACCTATTAGATCTGGCAATATGTTGTGTATTTCTTGTTTCCATATTTTTGTCCAACCTCTGTAGCTGTTTCTCTATTCTTGACAGGTTTCCTCAATTTGATTTTCCTAGCCTACAATTGTGTATGCTCACACATTTTTCCTGTAGCTATTCCCCATATCCAGTTATCCACTTCCTGTCAGTCTCCTTAAAACGTCTATATTCCATTTTATCAGCTTCACTTTCTATACTTTTAAATGTTTCCCTTCTCCAGTTAAATTCAACATGTTGTCTGTTGTCCATTTTTTTTCTTTTTTTCATACCTCTGTCGTAGGAGCCGTAAACGTGTGCCATAAGGACGCTTTCTATACCGGTAACACAGGTGACTCTTGTACGATGACTCTAGTATGATTTTATTATTTATATTACTGACATACTCTGTGAGCCAAGGTCTCTTAGCCCTCAATATTTGTTCCTTTGTCTCCAACCTTTTTAAGTGGTTTCTTATGTTTATTCCGCTTACCGCTCAACATATTGTTATTTATTTCCGTAGGTGGATGTGTCCTGTAAATTTTATTGGATGACGTGCCATTTTTGGTGACTGCAGGACTATCTGTGCACTTGTCAATGGTCCTCGAGTATTTTTACCCCGTGAGTTTGTCTTTGGTTACTCTCTTTTCAAACCTTAGGTCGTGGTTTCCCAGTTGCTTTAACTGCCAACATAGCTTTATGCCTGATTCCTGGCTCATAAATTTGCAGTGAGGAAACTTGCTTCTTCCCCTAGATGTCCGATGATGCAATTGTGAGAGTGAAACGCGTCACAAATTAAATAAATAAAAAACCATTTTGCAACAGACTGCCTATTCTTTCTTGACCGATTTTGTTTCTTGATCTTGTCATTTTGCCTTCTTGATCCTAAAGCATATTATCGTGCTTTATCTTGCAAAATCTAGCTTGTTATGGACGCCCTGGTGACTAAACCGTTAATCCAGTACGTGAGTTTGCCTCTTGTGGCAATATTCAGATAATGGGACTGAATTACGGAGCTTGGCAATAACTCAAAGTAATGGCTGTTTCGTTCCGATATAGACCGCTAACATCGGCCACGGCCACTGGAACCACTAACGTAACTCCAATTTCCATTTCTGGCAATCAGCTACAGAACTAGATCTGATTGCCTCGAAGATATGCTTTACCTGTGACCTAATTCCTGTTGTAGATTCTCCTCATGAATACAGGTGCCTGTTAAGTTAACCACTTATTGAAAAAATAAAAATGAACTTCGAAATGAAACTGTTGTTGTTGTGGTCTTTAGTCCTGAAACTGGTTTGATGCAGCTCTCCATGCTACTCTATCCTGTGCAAGCCTCTTCATCTCCCAGTACTTACTGCAACCTACATCCTTCTGAATCTGCTTGGTATATTCATCTCTTGGTCTCCGTCTACGATTTTTACCCTCCACGCTGCCCTCCAATAGGAAATTGGTGATCCCTTGATGCCTCAGAACATGTCCTACCAACCGATCCCTTCTTCTAGTCAAGTTGTGCCACAAACGTCTCTTCTCCCCAATCCACTTCAACACCTCCTCATTAGTTATGTGATCTACCCATCTACAGCATTCTTCTGTAGCACCACATTTCGAAAGCTTCTATTCTCTTCTTGTCCAAACTATTTATCGTCCATGTTTCACTTCCATACATGGCTACACTCCATACAAATACTTTCAGAAATGACTTCCTGACACTTAAATCTATACTCGATGTTAACAAATTTCTCTTCTTCAGAAACGCTTTCTTTCCCATTGCCAGTCTACATTTTATATCCTCTCTACTTCGACCATCATCAGTTATTTTGCTCCCCAAATAGCAAAACTCCTTTACTACTTTAAGTGTCTAATTTCCTAATCTAATTCCCTCAGCATCACCCGACTTAATTCGACTACATTCCATTATCCTCGTTTTGCTTTTGTTGATGTTCATCTTATATCCTCCTTTCAGACACTGTCCATTCCGTTGATCTGCTCTTCCAAGTCCTTGGTTGTCTCTGACACAATTACAATGTCATCGGCGAACCTCAAAGTTTTTATTTGTTCTCCATGGATTTTAATACCTACTCCGAATTTTTCTTTTGTTTCCTTCACTGCTTGCTCAATATACAGATTGAATAACATCGGGGAGAGGCTACAACCCTGTCTCACTCCCTTCCCAACCACTGCTTCCCTTTCATGCCCCTCAACTCTTATGACTGCCATTTGGTTTCTATACGAATTGTAAATAGCCTTTCGCTCCCTATATTTTACCCCTTCCACCTTCAGAATTTGAAAGAGAAATGAAACTATATTTAATGATATGAATAAGATATTTTTTTCTTTGTCAGTCTGCACAGCTGTCTATAAACAGACGGAGCTACTTTCGCATTTATAGTATTAGTATGGATCGTTTCTCTGACTGCATTAACGACGTCTGTTTTGATGTAAGAGAGAGACTGAAGGTCCTAAACTTGCAAGGTGAAATCAGTGCATAAAAAACCAGTTCGTTTTCCAACGATTGATGACCTGCAGCTAAGCCGCTGCGGGCCCTCCTCCAGTAGGAGAATAAAAGGAGAAAAAAACACAAGAAATCAAAGAAATGTCGCAGCAGAACTGCTGCATTACTCCACTTTTTGCCCCCATCTCCCACTAGTGGAGAGAGAGCGCGCCTGCATGTGTATACCGAGCTGACGCTCTACCAGACTGCGGACTGCTGCAGGCGACTGGACGAGACGAGGGACGTCTGGCGAGAGAGCCCTTCAGGCGCTTCACAGCTGCAAATGTTTGTTCTGGACTGTCTCGAGCGGCGTCCATTAAACGAGCCTCTGTATCCAGACGTGACAAGATGCGTAGCTTCCAGAGAGCGTGCTGAAGCCAGATGAGACGAGTCACAGCCTCGTTCTGCGACAAGTAATACGCACACGAAAAAGAAATGCCTTTGTAGGAACAACAGAGTCGGGGATTACCTATAGGCAGTAAATGATCTCCATGTTACCTAGAAGCAGAATCACGCTAAACAGGAGAATTACAACAGAGATTAAAATAGACCACCTGTAGGAAGTAACTGATCTACAGTACCCAAAAGCAGAACGACGCTAAAATGCAGAATTGCTATGGAGTTTAATAAGGACCAACTCTTTATGATTCGCTATATCCATTTCTTCCCGTTTCCACCAAATTGTTCACCATGTGTTGCTGCTGTCTCTGATTTTTGACAAGCACTACCAGGTCGTCTCCGTACTTGATGGTGTTGATGAGACGTCCTCCTACTTTGAAGTTTCCGCATACTTTCAGCGCTTCTCTCGCCAGCATTTCTCCATACAGGTTGAAGAGACCTGGCGACAGACAATATCCTTGTCTCACTCCCCTTCCTATTTCCACACTGTTCGTTTCTCCATAGTTCAGTCGTACCTTTACCCTTTGTCCCAGGTACAGTGTCCTAATAAGTCTCCGATCTCTCCAGTTGATTCCTATTTCCTGAGGATGTTCATCAATATATTCCAATTGACTCTGTCGAAGGCCTTCTGCCAGTCTATAAAACAAGCGCAAACTTCTTTGTTAACGGCCAAAACTCTCATTGACAATATCCTCAAAATGCCACTGGAGTCTCTGGTCCCTTTTCCTTTCCTGAAGCCAAACTGGTCTTCTCCCATCACTTCTTCAATTTTGTTTTCCAACCGTCTATTTAGTATTCTTGCAATGATCTTTGCCACATGCAATATCAGACTAATCGTTCTATAATCACTACTCTTCTTGGCTCGTTTTTTCTTCTCATTCCGATTTCTTTAAGCAAATCCACTGGTATGTCGTCATCCCCTGTAGCTTTCCTACTCTCCATTTCCTTTATCGCCTTCTCTACTTCCCTTGTCAGTAGACTGGGCCCTTTTTCATCTTTGTCAATAGCTTCCTCTGGCTCTATGTCGATGTCATCTGGGTGATGTTCTGTATCATATAGTTTCCTTATATATTCTTCCCATGTTTTCAGCACTTCCACTTGTTCAGTAACCACTTGTCCTCTAGAATCTTCTATTCCGAACGTCCTTATACTTTTGTTCTCTCCTTCTCCCCGTTCCTTTGTTTACTGGCACATGAGGTCGTACCTTCCTCTGCTTTGTAGTTCTATTTCGTCACACATTTCTTCTAAGTACTTTTCCTTCGGCATGGAAATCAACATCGAAAAATCAAAAGTGATGCGCATATCAAAACGTGAGAAACACTTGAAGATAACTGTTGACAATCGGGAACTGGAAAATGTGAATCAGTTCAAGTACCTGGGAAGTTTTATCACGAAGGATACCCACTGCACCAACGAAATCCGAGCAAGAATCACCATGGCCAAAGCTCCTTTCAACAAGAAGAGGACTCTGCTGACCAGAAAGTTGAGTATGGCATTGAGGAAAAAACTGATAAAGTGCTACATTTGGAGCATTTCACTGTATGGAGCAGAGACATGGACTATGAGAAAGAAGGAGAAAAAATACTTAGAGAGCTTTGAAATGTGGTGCTGGAGGAGTACAGAAAAGATCAAGTGGACAGATCGCAAAAAAAAATGACGATGGAGCGCGAAGAGCAGGAGAGAAGAGAAGTATTCTGAGTACAATTCTTCAGAGAAAGGCCAACTGGATTGGACATGTACTTAGACACGAGGGACTCATACATGTTGTCATCGAAGGGAAACTCAGAGGAAACGCAGGAAGAGGAAGAAGAAGAATTCAGCATCTGGACGACATGAAAGATGGAAGGAGATACAACGGACAGAAGGAAGAAGCTGAAAACAGGGAACAGTGGAATCAGAAATTCTCCGTACGAAGACATGGGCCTGCCACTAGGCAGTATCCCACGTAATAATAATAATAATAATAATAATATCCATTTCTAAAGGGAAAGCTTAGCCTTAGATATTAACTTTCCGACGACACTGTGCTCGTAGGAGACTAAATACTGGATAATCAGGAAAACTATCGTGGAGCAAATTCCATGTGTCCTTGTTGAAGCAATCATCTAGGACTGCAGCTGAAATGATTAAAGAAAGCCGTGAAAAATAGCACAGAAATTTCGATTTTTATGAACGTCACGTTTCGACACATACTTCCTTCTGTCTTTTTGCGGTCTTTATGCCATATCTTTAAGGGGGAGGAGTGTTAATCTGGATGTGGCAATGTTATTATAGAGGGTGGCCAATTGCCCTGCCCGTCGCCACCTCTACCCCATGGAACGGACATGGGGCACCCCATAAATCTGCACCTTAGTGCTATCCCAAACGAAAGTTTCATAATGTTTCCGAAAAACTCAGTACGCCGCATCACATTTTATATTGATATTTCCTTTAGTGCGACGTGTTTCTACTTCACGCTGCGTCTATTAATTATACACTGTTTTGTAGTATGGGTAAATACCCCAGATGTATGATTTTTTTGTGTGTGCCAATGCCGTTAGGTGCCGACATTCTGCCGAGCAATTTACACTGAGCCACAAAACATGCTTTTTATTACTTTATCTTGGCATATTTTCATTGCGATAACCTATTACATAAGTTGAATATACACTCCTGGAAATGGAAAAAAGAACACATTGACACCGGTGTGTCAGACCCACCATACTTGCTCCGGACACTGCGAGAGGGCTGTACAAGCAATGATCACACGCACGGCACAGCGGACACACCAGGAACCGCGGTGTTGGCCGTCGAATGGCGCTAGCTGCGCAGCATTTGTGCACCGCCGCCGTCAGTGTCAGCCAGTTTGCCGTGGCATACGGAGCTCCATCGCAGTCTTTAACACTGGTAGCATGCCGCGACAGCGTGGACGTGAACCGTATGTGCAGTTGACGGACTTTGAGCGAGGGCATATAGTGGGCATGCGGGAGGCCAGGTGGACGTACCGCCGAATTGCTCAACACGTGGGGCGTGAGGTCTCCACAGTACATCGATGTTGTCGCCAGTGGTCGGCGGAATGTGCACGTGCCTGTCGACCTGGGACCGGACCGCAGCGACGCACGGATGCACGCCAAGACCGTAGGATCCTACGCAGTGCCGTAGGGGACCGCACCGCCACTTCCCAGCAAATTAGGGACACTGTTGCTCCTGGGGTATCGGCGAGGACCATTCGCAACCGTCTCCATGAAGCTGGGCTACGGTCCCGCACACCGTTAGGCCGTCTTCCGCTCACGCCCCAACATCGTGCAGCCCGCCTCCAGTGGTGTCGCGACAGGCGTGAATGGAGGGACGAATGGAGACGTGTCGTCTTCAGCGATGAGAGTCGCTTCTGCCTTGGTGCCAATGATGGTCGTATGCGTGTTTGGCGCCGTGCAGGTGAGCGCCACAATCAGGACTGCATACGACCGAGGCATACAGGGCCAACACCCGGCATCATGGTGTGGGAGCGATCTCCTACACTGGCCGTACACCACTGGTGATCGTCGAGGGGACACTGAATAGTGCACGGTACATCCAAACCGTCATCGAACCCATCGTTCTACCATTCCTAGACCGGCAAGGGAACTTGCTGTTCGAACAGGACAATGCACGTCCGCATGTATCCCGTGCCACCCAACGTGCTCTAGAAGGTGTAAGTCAACTACCCTGGCCAGCAAGATCTCCGGATCTGTCCCCCATTGAGCATGTTTGGGACTGGATGAAGCGTCGTCTCACGCAGTCTGCACGTCCAGCACGAACGCTGGTCCAACTGAGGCGCCAGGTGGAAATGGCATGGCAAGCCGTTCCACAGGACTACATCCAGCATCTCTACGATCGTCTCCATGGGAGAATAGCAGCCTGCATTGCTGCGAAAGGTGGATATACACTGTACTAGTGCCGACATTGTGCATGCTCTGTTGCCTGTGTCTATGTGCCTGTGGTTCTGTCAGTGTGATCATGTGATGTATCTGACCCCAGGAATGTGTCAATAAAGTTTCCCCTTCCTGGGACAATGAATTCACGGTGTTCTTATTTCAATTTCCAGGAGTGTATATTCCAGTTTACGGCACATAGATAACTAAACAAAAGCTACAACATCACTTACTGTTCCTCAGATTCACGTTTATCCTGGGGGCTGAGGTGACTATACTGGTAAGATATTAACTTATTGCTGTTGAACGTAGAGATCATTACATTTCATTTACACTAAAACAGTTATGACCACACTCTGAATATTTTATTTACAGTAATAGATAACATAAAATATTACATATACTAAAAAACATTTAATTTTGTTACGGAAAGGTTCACGAACTATATAGGTGTTTACGTCGTTACTCAAAATCAGCTGTGTCGAAGGACAATCCTGCAAGAAAATTTGCCTCGTATCCCTCCAATTTAGATAAATATTCTACACACCAAAAGGAAATCAGATTTCGTGTCTGCAAATATGTATGAATCACATGCAGACTGCATGTGCACTCTCCCCTCCGCTCCCTCTTTCTTTTATTTTTTTATTGACTGTTTTGCGAATATTGTTCAAAACAGCCGGAGTATTTCCGCCAAGAGTGTGTTCTGGGTCTGAGTTAGGGGATGAGCTTGAGGGGGTGAAAACTCATTATCCTTGTGGAAGGAGGTAGGATGGAAGGAACGACATACAATTCATTACAGTAAATAAATTGAAACGCTTGATTAACTTTGTTTACATATGGTAGCTATTAAGTTTAATTATCACCACAAAAATTATTAGTTTTTGTTTGTTTGCGGGTTCATGCGTGCAGTCCATCAATTAAAATCCTGGCGCCACAGTACAGTAGCACACCGCTAGCGGAGCCAAAACAAAGTGGCGCAGCCTGTTTCCAGTTTATCGAGGGACAGCGCCTCTAGCGGCTTTCTGCGGTGCGATTAGTGCGGGATTTCAGCGTGTACGAAGACTGCAGATATGTACCAGCAAACAAAGAAAATAATTAATTATGTAACTTCATTACTTCTGAGTTACCGGTAAAATGTTTATCACGACCACTCATATCAATTACGCAACGTACTATTGCAGTCATTTTATAACAGATTCCTACTACTTACAGTGTTATTAACTGAGATTGTAGAGATTGTTTTGGTGTTTTACATATTATTTTGCTGCCAGTTCTGTACTGACTTTTTGTTAGGTTTTGACATTAACCAGTAAGACGAAATAAATCTTAGTGAATCGAAGGAGCAACGGTACTGACAGCTTTAAGAGAGCTAGAGCTACAATGGCACCACAAAGTATTGGCACACCTACCATTACACACAAGGTGAACATTAATAAAACCGACAAACTGCAGGGATGACTTGAAAGGAGTAAAAAAGGTCCTATGAACAAGTGTCCGGAAATGCATGGTAGATGGCACTGACGAATGAAAGTTTCTCTAACCAGGTGCCTTGTGTTGCTTGTATTTGCAGGCTGTGTATTTAGCGCAGCGAACTTTAATCGGTAGAATAGTCCGATGTTCACGCCGAGAACAAGACGAGATGGTATTTGTGTACGGCCAAGCAGAAGGAAACGGTCGAGGAAACGGTCGAGAGGCAGCACGATTGCTCCAAAACAAGTACACGGCTACTCCAAAACAGGTACCCTCACATGCCAAACACATCACACAACATTTGAAGCCCTTTTCGGGTGTTTGTGTGATGATGAGTCCTTTCAGAGAGACGAACGTCCAGCGTGGCGATGGACTGTGCGTACACCAATTTGGAGTATCAGGTTCTACAGGAAATTGAGACGAACCCTTGTACAAGCTCCAAGCAAAGAGGCCCCAAAGTACGATTATGTGTATCCTGTATGACAACCGCTGCCATCCTTATCAGCTGTAACGAGAGCAAGAATTATCAGCATTTTGTAGATGGGTTATGCACCAGACCTTCACAATTATGGAGTTTCTATTATCAGTCTGTGACACCGAAAATGCAGGGTGCATGGCACCTGCTACCGATATGATTTTTTTTAATTGTATGTAAATATTTTTAATTTAAATCCTTTCTTTTAATAAGTAAGGACATTGCTCCACTGTATGTGTACATTTAGGTAGGAGTCTGTTGACATTTCATTGTATTTATATGTTGTTTACTTTGAAACTTGTAAGCTCTGGGGAAAAAGCCATAGAGTAAATATCTCTGGAGTGAGCATTGCGTTCTGCGCATGTTGTCAACATTAAACCAGGATTGTCACGTTATCTCGGGACTTCGCTGTGCCTGTGTGCTTTCTGCAGCGTTTGAAGTTTACAATACCAAGAGTTTTTGTTGTGTTTCACCGTTTGTTGATAGTGTAATAGCGATGGTGAATTACGTTGTTGCTACGGATGGAAAGAAAAATATATGAAAGGAGGGATAGTAACTTTTCATGGGTACATTCCATATAGCTCTAATTATAGTTTTCATTTTAGTAAGAGACATTGTATACGTTTAAAAATTTCGAGACGCATTATAACTAAGACTTGATTCTGTAGACCTATTTTTCTACGATTTTATGACTATATAATAGATATTACGGCTCGTACAAAAGCTTACAAGCAATCGCTTCCTCTCGTAAATTTGCTAGTGGAACAGGAAAGGAAAAGGTTAGTTGTTTCAGTAAATACTATCCTCCATGCATTTATCAGTGACTTGTCAATTATGTATATAGATTACTCCGTCTACTATTTATTTAATGAATTGGGAGCAAGTACTTAAAATGCGTTAAATAAATACCTCAAAGTGCCACCAGTAAGAAAAATTGTGCTTTAGGTCGCAAAAACGAGAAAATAAATACGCAGAAATACAAGAAAAAAGGACGAATTAGCAGGGATATAATCGCTAATGTGTGGTAAATTCGGTGTTTTTCGGACACTTGCGAAAATACTAACGTACTGTCAAGTCGTTTTGCAGGACTATCACTGCAAAAATTTACTTCAGGCTCTGTAATACTATAAAGTGCGGTATCATACCAAAAACTACCAAAAATCGAGTGCATCTGAACTATGACACCTATCGCAAAGAAGCTGAATGTAATATCACTTGCCCTTAAAAGTTACGTAGCTGGTTTATTCCCGGTATCAAATGGATACTGTTAAAATGTCTTCGCAACATATATAAATAATCCACGACACGTACGAAAAGAATCCGTCTGTACTAGTGATGTAGTGACATTCTAAATATACAGGGCGCTATACGAACAAACACACGACGTCCCGAGATCACGTGACCAGGCCGGCAATGTATGTTGACAACACAAAATCTGTTCTGCGTATGTGAGTGCTCACTCCAGAGATATTTACTCTATGGAAAAAGCCAAAGGAATTGTTATTTGCATCGACTAGCAACGATAATATCAGTGCTTGTTGGTCTAAAATCTTTGGCTAGGGGGTTGCGCAGAGCGTGCGGAGAGAGCGAGAGACGGGTTCCAGCGCTTGTTGTGTGCGGAAGTGTGGTGTTAACGCTCTCGCAGTAGAGAGTACCATTTCGGCGGCATCATGTACGCGCACCGGCACTAGTAGCAGGAGGAAGGACAGTGGACGGGCGGAAGAAGCTGTATTAATTACGATTGCCGTTCCTGTAATTAGCCGTGGCCCCACAACAACAGCAGCAGTTCCAGCAACACAGATTCGTCGTCGGCTCCGAGTTTCGTCGCACGCACAGCACTGAAGTAAGACTGTTCATTGGTAGAAAGTATTAACGGCTAACCCAGCAGCACAACTGAATGTGATTTGATTAATGAACTTTATTTAAATAATAATCTGTTAAATTCGGGGCGATTCTGTCCTCATTACCCCCAGCCATTGTTACCAAGCAGGGTCCTTGTTCCCTTTTTTCCTTATATGCTAACCGAAGTTTGAAAATCTATCACTGGAAAAAACCCAAATCTAAAGAAAATGCACAAATTAAGAGCGTGGAAGTTTTATTTATTTTACATATAGCTTGGAGCACATGGCTGTTTGGTTTGGTACGTATTCTAGTATTTAATTCTGTTCAAGTCAGTAAAAAAGGCTCAGTTGTTCAGACAACAATACGAAATCCAATTTGTAAATTAAGTAACTGCAAAGTAAAAAGTGGTTGCGTTTCTCTAAATTTCTTTGATGACGTTATGTTGAGGTCTGTGAAAGTCATTGTACACGTAACGAAGTTTAGTACTAACATACAGTTTAAGTGGATATTTTCAAATCATTACTCGATTGCCTTTCTCAAAATTTAATTACAATCTTAAGGTAAAAGTGACTTCTCAGTTTTCTTTATTATTACATACTCACTTAAAATTAGTGTCAAAAAAACTTCAACCTTCAGTTGCCACGTCAGTGTTTAATAATAAATGTTTTGCTTTCCCATCATCTTGTACAGGGTTTTGTATGTAAATCGCCCTAGTGGACTGGCGACCGTAATTATTTCCTTTTCGTTCATTAGCGTAACTTTTGGATTCATGATCAGTGATACCCCTTTCTGTCCAGTGTTATTCGTGAGTGAATGCACAAAATAACTTTTGTCAGTAGGCTGTTTAGGTTTTTATATCGGCAACGCCACGTAGCGCTCTGTATGAAAATCACTGGCTGTGCTGTGTGCAGTCTGTGGCTGGTTAGCATTGTTGTAATATTCGCTAATGTAGTGTTGGGCAGTTGGCTGTTAGCAGCGCGTAGCGTTGCGCAGTTGGAGGTGAGCCACCAGCAGTGGTGGATGTGGGGAAAGAGATGGCGGAGTTTTGAGAGCGGATGATCTGGCCCAGAGACAGTAAATTTGTAAGACTGGATGTCATGAACGAACACTATTAAGGTATATACATTGTTTGTTCTCTATCAAAATCTTTCATTTGCTAACTATGCCTATGAGTAGTTAGTGCCTTCAGTAGTTAGAATCTTTTATTCAGCTGGCAGTATTGGCGCATGCTGTATTGCAGTAGTTTGAGTAACGAAGGTTTTTGTGAGGTAAATGATTCTTGAAAGTTATAGGTTATTGTTAGTCAGAGCCATTCTTTTGTAGGGATTTTTGAAAGTCAGATTGCGTTGCGCTAAAAATATTGTGTGTCAGTTTAGTGTTGATCAGAATAAGTAAAGAGAGTAATGTCTGAGTGCGTTCAGTTTTGCTCAGCTGTTTGAAAAGCAAATAGTAAGAGGTTTATCAGCACAGTCATTCATAAATTTTTCTAAGGGGACGTTTCATATCCTGACAGGTTCGCCATACGCGCTGCTAACATCCAACTGCCCAACACTACAATAGCGAATATTACAACAATGCTAACCAGCCACAGACTGCACACAGCACAGCCAGTGATTTTCATACAGAGCGCTACGTGGTGTTACCGATATAAAAACCTAAACAGCCTACTTACACTTCCATTTTCCAAATTATAGTCCTGTTCGGTTTAATTACTTTTATTTTTAGTAGACTTTCCATCAGAAGGGTCTGTTGTACACTTTCGTCCTACTTATCGGTATCACTTCTTCGGGAAAGATAGCCTTATACAATTAGAAAAAATCCATTAGGCATACACGCGATCCACGGTCATATTTTATATCGCAAGCAGGATAGGGCGATTTTTAAGAGGAAGGTTACGAGTCCTCTTTACCGAAGAAGCAACGTTTACTAAACTGGCACCATCAATTTGCAAAATCGTCATCTTTGGTCTACAGACAATCCTCGGGGAATGGTTGATGCGTCTCATCAGCATCGGTTCAGCCTCAATGTGTGGGCAGGGATTCTTGGCGAGCACATACTTGGACCGTTTGTTATTTCACAACGTCCTGACGGAACGAGACTGGACTTCCTGCGGAATACTCTGCCTTAGCTACTTGAGGATTTGCCTTTGGCAGTACGATAGGCCGTGTGGTTTCTACATGACGGAGCACTACCCCACTTCCGCATTACAGTTCGCCGACACCTCAACAGCGTCTTCGGTGTACGTTGGATATGACGCAGAGGCCCTGTAGCAAGGCCTGTTAGGTCAACGGACTTAGGCCCCTGGCGTTTAACCTCTGAGGGCATCTGAAAAGTGATGTGTATGTTGGACCAGTTCCTGATGAGCACACCTTTCAGTAACGTGTTCACGAAGCCTGTGATGCCACTCGGACACAGAGCGGAACGTCCGAAAGAGTGCGGCAAATCGAGATGCTATGTGTGAACCTATGTTGCGAAGTGGCTGTGATCCAGCTGTGCACCGTATTCCGGAACGATTTGTTGTTGTTGCGTGCATACCGTCCGTTTCTGGACATATGTTCATAGGCTCTTTTTTCCTCCATGTAAAGTCAGGAATCCGTCGCTGCAGTTTGTCGTTTTTATTATGTTCACCCCGTACACATTAAAAACACATAAAGGTGAAGCCAAAACAATATAATATTTATTTAAGGGCACAGTAGTAGTAAACATAAGGCTCTGCTAGTACAACTGCCTTCTCACAGCAAAAATATTCGTGTACAAAAAGAAATCAGTTGCTCTTCACATCAAAAAAGTATTGGCGTAGCCTGTACGCATTCCGTTCGAATTGATGACAGCCTGTAGGCGTTTTGGCATGGAGTGAACCAAGTTGCATGAGTAAAATCTGGCGAGATCGTCAACCACTCCTCTAATATCACCGTCTGAAACTCACACTTGCCTATAGAACGACATCTCGATCTTCTGTATCCAAGTGTGCCCAAAGGTACTCTATCGAGTTAATATCAGGGATCTGTGGTGGAGTGAAAACCGTTCTTAGAGCTTTATACGAGGGTTGTCCAGAAAGAAAACAATGTATTTACCTTACTAGCGTTCAAAAGTCATTATATATATATATATATCAGTTCATGACATCCAATCTTACAAATTTACTGTCTCTGATGGACACACGTCCAGATCATCCGCTCTCAAAACTCCGCCATCTCTCTCCCCACATCCACCACTGCTGGCGGCTCACCTCTAACTGCGCAACGCTACGCGCTGTTCACATTCAACTTCCCCAAAACTACAATACCACATTGCAACAACGCAAACCAGCCACAGACTGCACATAGCACAGTCAGTGATTTTCATATAGAGCGCTACGTGGCGTTAGCAACATAAAAACATAAACATATGTAAGTAGGCTGTTTAGGTGCAGTCTGTGGCTGGTTTGCATTGTTGGAATTTGCTATTGTAGTGTTGGGCAGTTGGATGTGAACAGCGCGTAGCGTTGCGCACTTGGAGTTGAGCCGCCAGCAGTGGTGGATGTGGGGAGAGAGATGGCGGAGTTTTTAGAGGGGGACATTTCAATTCCTAATGGTTTGAGCGCTAATCCGTTAGTTGCGAGCCGGCCAGGGTGGTCGAGCGCTTCTAGGCGCTACAGTCCGGATCCGCGCGACCGCTACGGTCGCAGGTTCGAATCCTGCCTCGGGCATGGATGTGTGTGACGTCCTTAGGTTAGTTAGGTTTAAGTAGTTCTAAGTTCTAGGGGACTGATGACCACAGCAGTTAAGTCCCATAGTGCTCAGATCCGTTAGTTGCGCTTTGACTGGATGTTCGATACAAACGACCCTGCACATTTGAAGGGTTCTTTTTGTGCAAGGCGAACTATTCTTCGACGCTTCCTACATTAAAGAACTCTTGGACGCCCGGATCTGCGTTTATTGTCTGTTGTACGAGCTTTTGAAACTTCTTGATGAATCGCCGCACTGTTCTGTATTTAACAGAAAATTCTTTATCAATCCCAGCGTAACTTTTATCCTGTGAGTGCAATAAAACTGCCTCTTTAAGCAACGACGCGGAATGCTCCTTCCCCTTCGGACTCATCGTGAGAAGTGAATGCTACTTACCTTGGCCGCCAGGCACGCGACTGAACTGACTGTCAAGTTCGATTGTGCAAATCTGGTACTCGTGGTGGCGTCTGTCATACACAATAACAAACATCGTACAGTGAGCTAATACTTTCCCGTTCGTTGAGAAAATATTTTAATATACAAATTATTTCCTTTATTGAGACAGATCTAATGGTATACTTACAATGTTCCTAATATTTATACATTTTGTATTAGATGCAAAAAGATGTCTGTGCCAGAATAGCAACAAACAGTTTTCAGCTTTCACGATGAATGGATTTGGGTGCAACTGCTACTAGTTAGTATCTATTACGTTTCCTCACTTTCCTCAAGTTGATATGTATGCTCGTGGGTGGCGGGGCATGATTTCGTCTTGCGACGACCAAAAGTTTTTTGTTTCTATGGGGCGTGGGAAAGCTTCTTCTCGTTTAAATTTTGATTAACAATCAGCATTGGCTGCCGAAGACATTCGGCGTAAGAAAGACACCCTCTTTCTGTCTTGTCAAAGAGGGCGGAGGAGCATACAGTTTCAGGGCACGCTCTTCTCCTTTGGATAGGAAACTGGTGCAAGAATCAGCAATGATCAACAGCATGAGGATGGAGAAAGTAATGGGAACCACTGCATTAAAGACACATACTGTGTATCCACAGGACATGTGGCTTGTCATTGAAGAAATGTCATGGTAATCTCTCCATTGGCAAGAGATCCCGGAAGATTCCACGATTCGGATCTCTTGGAGGGGACCGAACAAGGAGACGTGACCATGAGAAAAAGATTGAATAATCAATGAAAGGATAACTATCTGCGAGTCGGGGCGTGGAATGTAAGAAGCGTTAACGTGGTAGGAAAGCTAGAAAATCTGAAAAGGAAAATCCAAATGCTCAATCTATATATAGTAGGGGTCAGTGAAGTGAAATGGAAAGAAGACAAGGATTTCTGGTCTGCTGAGTATAAGGTAATATCAACAGCAGCAGATAATGGTACAACAGGAGTAGCATTCGTTATGAATAGGAAAGTAGGGCAGAGAGTGTGTTACAGTGAACAGTGATGGGTTGTTCTTATCAGAATCGACAGCAAAACAACGACAACGATAGTTCGGGTATACATGCCGATGTCACAAGCCAAAGAGATAAAGATAGATAAAGTAAATGAGGATATAGGTAGGTAATATAGTACGTAAAGGGAGCTAAAAATGTAATAGTCAGAGAGACAGGAAAGCAGATGCAGTTGGGGGAGGGGTAGAAGGAAAGGTTACAGGAGAATATGGGCTTGGGACTAGGAATGAGAGAGGAGAGAGACTAATTGAGTTCTGTAACAAATTTCAGCTAATAATAGCGAATACTCTATTCAAGAATCGCAAGAGGAGGTGATATATTTGGAAAAGGTCGGGTGATACGGGAAGATTTCAGTTAGATTGCATCATTTTCACACACAGATTCCGAAATCAGATATTGGATTGTAAGGCGTAGGCACGATCTGATATAGACTCAGATCGCAATGTAGTAGTCATGAAGAATAGGCTGAAGTTTAAAAGATTAGTCAGGACAAATCAATACGCAAGGAAACGAGATATGGAAATACTACGAAATCACGAGATACGCTTGAAGTTCTCTAAGGCTGTAGATACAGCAATTGGAACAGCAGGGTAGCCATTACAGTTGAAGAGGATCTCTAAACAGGGCAATCACAGACGCTGGGAAGAAAAAAATAGGTACAATGAAGGTAACTGAAAAGAAATCATGAGTAACAGAAGAAATACTCCAGTTGACCGATGAAAGAAGGAAGTAAAAAATGTTCAGGGAATTCAGGAATACAGAAATACAAGTCGCTGAGGAATGAAATAAATCAAAAGTGCAGGGAAACTAAGACGAAATGGCTGCATGATAAATGTGAAAAAATGGTAACAGAAACGAGTATCGGAAGGAATGACTCAGCAAATAGGATAATCACTACAACCTTCAGTGAAATAAAAAGCACGGGTGGTGTCATTAAGCCGGCCGGTGTGGCCAAGCTGTTCTAGGCGCTTCAGTCTGGAACCGCGCGACCGCTACAGTCGCAGGTTCGAATCCTGCTTCGGGCATGGATATGTGTGATGTCCTTAGGTTAGTTAGGTTTAAGTAGTTCTAAGTTCTATGGGACTGATGACCTCAGATGTTAAGTCCCATAGTGCTCAGAGCCATTTGAACCATTTTTGGTGACATTAAAAGTGCAACTGGAATTCCACTGTTAAATACAGAGGAGAGAGCGGATGGGTGGAAAGAGTACACTGAAGACCTGTATAAGGGGAAATAAATGTTTGATGTGATAGAAGAAGAAACTGGACTTCATTTAGAAGAGATAGCGGATCCAGTATAAGAATCAGAATTCAAGAGACGTTTGGAGGACTTAAGATCAAAAAGGCAGAAGAGATAGAAAACATTCCACCAGAAGTTCTCAAATCCCTGAGGGATATGGCAACAAAACGACTGTTCACGGTGGTGTGTAGAATGTATGAGTCTGGTGACATACTATCTGGATTTAGGAAAATTACCATCCATCAGTTTCGAACACTGCAAGAGCTGCCAAGTGCGAGAATTATCGCACAATAAACTTAACAGCTTATGCATCCATTTTACTAACAAGAATAATATACAGATGTATGGAAAAGAAAACAGAAAACTGGAAGTGTGCTAGACGACGATCAGTTTGACTTTAGGAAAGGTAAAGGCAACAGAGAGGCAATTCTACTCGTTAAGATTGATAATGGAAGCAAGACTACAGAAAAATCAAGACACGTTCTGTCGACCTCGAAAAAGCGTTTGACAGTGTAAAATAGTGCAAGATGTTCGAAATTCTGAGAAAAATAGGGGTAAGCAATAGGGAGAGACGGGTAATATACGAGGGCTATCCACAAAGTACATTACGTTTTGGAATTAAAAATAAATGAAGTATTGGAAATTTTCTTTATTATATACAGATGAAAGCCACACTTCAATACTACTTTTCTACATAGTTGCCATTTAAATTAAGGCACTTATCGTAGCGATGAGCGAGCTTGGAAATTCCTTCGTCGTAAAATTCGGCCGCCTGCGCCTTCAACCACGTGGTTACCTCTTCTTGAAGCTGTGCGTCGTCATCAAAACGCTGCATAGCCAACCACTTCTTCATTGCTGGGAATAAGTGGAAGTCGCTCGGTGCCAGGTCGGGACTGTACGGCGGATGAGGAAACAACTCCCACTTAAAAGATTCGAGAACTTCACGAGTGGCATTTGCCGTGTGGGCCCGAGCGTTGTCGTGAATCAGCAAGATCTTTGAGCCCAACTTTCCCCTGCGCTTGTTTTGTATTGCTCTTCTGAGGTTGTGCAGAGTTTGGCAATACCTTTGAGAGTTTATTGTAGTGCCTCTTTCCAGGAAATCCACAAAAATCGTATTTCTACCGGGTTACTGATTAACCACGTGGTTGAAGGCGCAGGCGGCCGAATTTTACGACGAAGGAATTTCCAAGCTCGTCCATCGCTACGATAAGTGCCTTAATTTAAATGGCAACTATGTAGAAAAGTAGTATTGAATCTGTATATAATCTGTATATAATCTGTATATAATAAAAAAAATTTTCAATACTTTATTTTTAATTCCAAAACGTAATGTACTTTACGGATAGCCCTCGTACAATATGAACAAGGGCCAAGAGGGAATAATTAGAGTGGACGACCAAGAGCGAAGTGCTCGGATTAAAAAGGGTGTAAGCCAGGGATGTAATCTTTAGCCCCTACTTTTCAATCTGTGCATCGAAGAAGCAATGATGAAAGGTTCAGGAATGTAATTAACATCCAAGATGAAAGGATCTCAATGATACGACTCGCTGATGACATTGCTATCCTGAGTGAAAGTGAAGCAGAGTTACATGATCTGCTCAATAGAATGAACAATCTAATGAGTACAGAATATGGATTGAGAGTAAGTCGAAGAAAGACGAAAGTAATGAGAAATATCAGAAAAGAGAACAGCGAGAAACTTAACATCAGGATTAAAGGTCACAAAGTAGATGAAGTTAACGAATTCTGCTACCTAAGCAGTATAATAGCCAATGACGGACGGAGCAAGGAGGATAACGAAAGCAGAGCAGCAATGGCAAAAAGGGTATTCCTGGCGAAGAGAAGTTTACTAGTATCAAACATAGGCCTTAATTTGAGAAACAAATTACTGAGGGTGTACGTTTGGAGCACAGCATTGTATGGTAGTGGGACATGGACTGTGCGAAAACCGGAACATAAGAGAATCGAAGCATTTTAGATGTGGTTCTACAGAGGTATGTTAAAAATTAGGCGAACTTATAAAGTAATTAATCAGGAGGTTCTGCGCAAAATCGGAGAGGAAAGGAATATGTGAACACTGACAAGGAGAAGAGACAGGATGATAGGACATCTGTTAAAGACATCAGGGAACGACTTCGTTGGTACTAGACGGAACTTAGTGGACAAAAACTGTAAAGGAAGACAAAGATTGTAATACATCTAGCAAATAATTGAGGACGTAGGTTGCAAGTGCTACTCTGAGATGTTGAGGTTGACACAGGAATTCGTGGCGGACCGCATCAAAGCAGTGAGAAAGGTGATGACTCAGTACTTTTGCATTATTCAACTGTACCTTTTGCTTGTTTTATTCTGCTATTATTATTGCCTTCGAGCTTTTTTAGCTGTTTTGAAGGACCGTATAACGTTTGTACTATCTTCTAGCCAGCACACCTTTGAGTTTGTCTTGGCGTGCATTTTATTTCTTCCTGTTCCTTCTTTTACGGCGCTTTTCTCGTTTCGTTTGACGCTGCTGTAGGGCAGGGTTATGGCGCAGTTAGCCTCTGTGGCCCTCGGCTTCCGTTAACAGACTGCAGCTGCCGTTGCAGGGGTAGTCTGTGCTGACACGTAGGTGGACTGTTAGTCTCAGGCGTGTTTACACTCTCTTCGCGTAACGAAACAAAGGATTAACTCAACGGCGCCACACACGTACCGTTTATTTTCAGACTTCACTCTCCCCTGTTAGAATTTTTGAGTTTCCGAATTAACCATAATTATTTATTCAGAGAGACTATAAACCGAACATAAATACAACAAAAGCCAACGACGTCTCTCTACGTTTTCTTTTCGGGACAACAGGATCAGTCTCGCAACGGAAAGTTAACGACTGTGGCAGATTACTGGCCTTTTACAATGCAGGTCACTGGCGCCAGCGAAAGACAAGACAATCTGTATCCTGTATTTACCATTCCGTTCAACGGTGACTAAAGACAAATTAATTTAATGAAGTCAAACTGATCACTTCGATTCCCCACCCCCTCCCTCCCTCTCTCCCCTCCCAGAGGAGTGATCTCTTAGTTTCCACTGTGGTTTTCTTCGGCCTATATGAAATTTTAAGACTTAAAGAAATATTTTAAAATAATGAATGCGGCTAAAATTAAGATTTCGAAATACATTAAATTTGGTAGCGCAGATGGTAGAGCACTTGCCCGCGAAAGGCAAAGGTCCCGAGTTCGAGTCTCGGTTCGGCACACAGTTTTGATCTGCCAGGAAGTTTCATATCAGCGCACACTCCGTTGCAGAGTGAAAATTTCATTCTGGTATATTAAATTTGTTCTTTTATATGATGTGTGGTGGACTCGGCATGTGAATAAATATCTATTCATGGAAACTGTAAATAGCTCGATGAAAGTGTATGAGGGAAGTGAAGTAATGCCACTAACAGAAACTTGGCGTGAGTTTTCTTGGTTCAAATGGTTCAAATGGCTCTGAGCACTATGCGACTTAACTTCTGAGGTCATCAGTCGCCTAGAACTTAGAACTAATTAAACCAAACTAACCTAAGGACATCACACACATCCATGCCCGAGGCAGGATTCGAACCTGCGACCGTAGCGGTCACTCGGTTCCAGACTGTAGCGCCTAGAACCGCACGACCACTCCGGCCGGCTGAGTTTTCTTGGAGGGTTGAACATGGATGGTATGGGTGTCAGACGTACAGTAGGCGCTGAAGGTCTGAAATGGAAGCTGGTCTGGTAGTGTTAGTTTGTAAAGGGTGGCGAGGAGAGGGAAAGAGGAGGGGGGGGGGGCGGGAAGGGCAGGGCAAATTATAGGTGGAAATAGTGGATTATTGGTTTACAGAAGTCTGGATCATAAAACAGTACCGGTACACGAAATGCGTGAAGAAAAGGAGAAGAAAGTGTAGTGTCTCGACAGGTATCCAGACCGGCTGAGAGGTCTGTTACAATGATGCTAGTGCAGAAACAAATTCTACGAATTATTATTAAAACTGTCCCTTAAACGCAGCCTGCACCTTGCTTACAAGTTGATAGCAATGTCGTATTTTAGACATACAGGGTGTTTCAAAAATGACCGGTACATTTGAAACGGCAATAAAAACTAAACGAGCAGCGATAGAAATACACCGTTTGTTGCAATATGCTTGGGACAACAGTACATTTTCAGGCGGACAAACTTTCGAAATTACAGTAGTTACAATTTTCAACAACAGATGGCGCTGCAAGTGATGTGAAAGATATAGAAGACAACGCAGTCTGTGGGTGCGCCATTCTGTACGTCGTCTTTCTGCTGTAAGCGTGTGCTGTTCACAACGTGCAAGTGTGCTGTAGACAACATGGTTTATTCCTTAGAACAGAGGATTTTTCTGGTGTTGGAATTCCACCGCCTAGAACACAGTGTTGTTACAACAAGACGAAGTTTTCAACGGAGGTTTAATGTAACCAAAGGACCGAAAAGCGATACAATAAAGGATCTGTTTGAAAAATTTCAACGGACTGGGAACGTGACGGATGAACGTGCTGGAAAGGTAGGGCGACCGCGTACGGCAACCACAGAGGGCAACGTGCAGCTAGTGCAGCAGGTGATCCAACAGCGGCCTCGGGTTTCCGTTCGCCGTGTTGCAGCTGCGGTCCAAATGACGCCAACGTCCACGTATCGTCACATGCGCCAGAGTTTACACCTCTATCCATACAAAATTCAAACGCGGCAACCCCTCAGCGCCGCTACCATTGCTGCACGAGAGACATTCGCTAACGATATAGTGCACAGGATTGATGACGGCGATATGCATGTGGGCAGCATTTGGTTTACTGACGAAGCTTATTTTTACCTGGACGGCTTCGTCAATAAACAGAACTGGCGCATATGGGGAACCGAAAAGCCCCATGTTGCAGTCCCATCGTCCCTGCATCCTCAAAAAGTACTGGTCTGGGCCGCCATTTCTTCCAAAGGAATCATTGGCCCATTTTTCAGATCCGAAACGATTACTGCATCACGCTATCTGGACATTCTTCGTGAATTTGTGGCGGTACAAACTGCCTTAGACGACACTGCGAACACCTCGTGGTGATGCAAGATGGTGCCCGGCCACATCGCACGGCCGACGACTTTAATTTCCTGAATGAATATTTCGATGATCGTGTGATTGCTTTGGGCTATCCGAAACATACAGGAGGTGGCGTGGATTGGCCTCCCTATTCGCCAGACATGAACCCCTGTGACTTCTTTCTGTGGGGACACTTGAAAGACCAGGTGTACCTCCAGAATCCAGAAACAATTGAACAGCTGAAGCAGTACATCTCATCTGCATGTGAAGCCATTCCGCCAGACACTTTGTCAAAGGTTTCGGGTATTTCATTCAGAGACTACGCCATATTATTGCTACGCATGGTGGATATGTGGAAAATATCGTACTATAGAGTTTCCCAGACCGCAGCGCCATCTGTTGTTGAAAATTGTAACTACTGTAATTTCGAAAGTTTGTCTGCCTGAAAATGTACTGTTGTCCCAAGCATATTGCAACAAACGGTGTATTTCTATCGCTGCTCGTTTAGTTTTTATTGCCGTTTCAAATATACCGGTCATTTTTGAAACACCCTGTACGTGGACAATATTATAACTGCTTGACAACGTAACAGACTTTAAAACAGAACATCAGCTTTAAATATCCAACAGACGACTCACTTTTCAGAACATACCATCACGTTTCAGTGATACACAGGGTTGTTCCATTTGAAACACAGCAAATGAATGGCTACACGCAATACAAGTGGGCTTAAAGACGTGTGTACTGCTGATAGTACACCAGTAACACATGAATCGAACAAGACACATGTCATGTTCTATGCACTGATTTATACAATCATTCATAATAAGTGTAACGTGCATGATAACCATCACTGCTTCTGTAAAAAAAAATACATGCATTTTCTCGAAAAGTTTACGTACAATTGGCGATCACAGGTTGAATCACTTTCATCGATAGTCGACGAGCGGGTAATAACCATGAACTCATGTAGCAAAA
The DNA here is from genome assembly GCF_023898315.1 of Schistocerca nitens. Taxonomy (NCBI): domain Eukaryota; kingdom Metazoa; phylum Arthropoda; class Insecta; order Orthoptera; family Acrididae; genus Schistocerca; species Schistocerca nitens. The sequence goes on from NC_064621.1 coordinate 500,065,561, forward strand.
TTGTAGTTCCCGTGCAGTTAAGCAATGTGCTGTACTTTCATGCAAAGTGAATTGTCACGTAATTGGAGGCGATTGCAAGACGACATTGAAGTCTTGTTGACATCTGTGTTGGTGTTCCTGGATGACAATGTCTGTTTCGTCGCCCGTACTGCACTCCGTTTCTTGTCTACAAACACTACATACCTGTAATCCAGGGTAACTGGTGATCCAAGTGGCGACACGGACAAACACTCCAATGTACGTATACTCTTGATCGCTGCCAACATAATAGTATCAACTTTAGTACACTTAACGGAAGTCTATAGCACAAATCTAGAGTGCAAATAAGCTCGTTTGTCGCGTGTACCGTGTACACGAGTAATGATTTGACGTCATTAATGTAAAAGATGTTAACAATGGTAAAATTAAAGACCCAGCGTATGGATGTGACGAAGACATTCATAAATGTCAGATGATTTTTAGGTTTGGACATATGCTAAAGCACAATTATTTCCACTTGAAGATACCTACATGGCCGAAATTTGCAATAGTGGGTTGAACAAATAAATGATTTTGCAGTTGAAAAGCGATCATGGTGTCATTCCCGAAACAAGCATTTGGAGACGGATGGAGGAAAGGGAAGTGAGAGGGTATAGTGGGGCAGAGAGGGACATTGAGATGGAGACGAAGATGAGTGTTCTGTGAAGATTAGATTAGATTAGATTAGATTAATACTAGTTCCATGGATCATGAATACGATATTTCGTAATGATGTGGAACGAGTCGAATTTTCCAATACATGACATAATTAGGTTAATTTAACAACATACTTAAGTTAATATAACAACTTTATTTTATTGTGTTTTTTGTTTTTCTTTATTTTTTATTTTTATTTATTTATTTTTTTTATTTATATCTAAAAATTCCTCTATGGAGTAGAAGGAGTTGTCATTCAGAAATTCTTTTAATTTCTTCTTAAATACCTGTTGGTTATCTGTCAGACTTTTGATACTATTTGGTAAGTGACCAAAGACTTTAGTGCCAGTATAATTCACCCCTTTCTGTGCCAAAGTTAGATTTAATCTTGAATAGTGAAGATCATCCTTTCTCCTAGTATTGTAGTTATGCACACTGCTATTACTTTTGAATTGGGTTTGGTTGTTAATAACAAATTTCATAAGAGAGTATATATACTGAGAAGCTACTGTGAATATCCCTAGATCCTTAAATAAAAGTCTGCAGAATGATCTTGGGTGGACTCCAGCTATTATTCTGATTACACGCTTTTGTGCAATAAATACTTTATTCCTCAGTGATGAATTACCCCAAAATATGATGCCATATGAAAGCAATGAGTGAAAATAGGCGTAGTAAGCTAATTTACTAAGATGTTTATCACCAAAATTTGCAATGACCCCAAAATTTGCAATGACTGGATTAATTCGCAGATCTCTAGAAGGATTTCACAATCAGATGGTGGCAAGTGGTTAAAGTCTAGCTGGGCTAGGATGTGAAGGCGTGAAGGCGTGAAAGTGTGAGGTTGTGGGTATGTGTTGGTACAAGTACGACAGAGTACTTGGATTAATAACCAGGGATGATACGACAGGGTAGATGGTACCAAGTTGGTAGGTAGTGAGGTAGTGTAAGAAATCTTGTGGTCCTTGGTGTGGGATACGAGAAAAAAGAAATTGATGAGCTCATACAGGATCCGAGCGTGGGTAGGAGAATATGAAAGGGAGGCAGAATGCATGGTGATCGATGATTTGGAGGGAATGCTATAATTTTGGTATCACGGATATCTAGATGACTGTAGCATAAGAGTGGAATGATGGGTTTAGTGCTTTGTAGATGTGGAGTATTGTGGAGGGATATAAGTCCCATGTTTGACCGGTTACCAGATTTACTAGTTTTACTCTACGGTGGGCTTTTTGTTGGATGGTTATCAGGTGCGGTTTCCATGTTATTTTATGGTGGATGGAAGCTCAAATGGCTCTGAGCACTATGGGACTTAACTACTGAGGTCATCAGTCCCCTAGAACTTAGAACTACTTAAACCTAACTAACCTAAGGACATCACACACATCCATGCCCGAGGCAGGATTCGAACCTGCGACTGTAGCGGTCACGCGGTTCCAGACTGTAGCGCCTAGAACCGCTCGGCCACCCCGGCCGGCCTGGATGGTAAGTCCGAGGTTTTTCAGTGTGCTGAGAATAGGAAGGTTTACATGGTCAGGAAGTAGTCATGGAGGCGGAAGCTACGTTATTTCGTCCTGCAGTGGTTGCCTTCATCACTGAATGAGCGAATCTTTTGCAGTGATTGGAAAAATGTGCTCGTCATTCCAGTTATCTAGAAGGGTCATCCAACCAACGCACACAACCATAAGACCTTATCGCTGACATCAGTGTGTTGTAGAATTTTGGAACATGTTTTATGCTCGCGTATTGTGACAGTTCCTTTGTAGGAATCAGTGTGGATTCTGAAAACGACGATCGTGTGAAACTGAGCTCGCTCTATTGGTCTGCTAACTTCTGTCGTTCCCAGGTACTGTTATAGCACCAATACTTTTCATAATACGTTTGTCAGATTGGCTCATATCACCACTTGGTGTAACCAGTGGTTCCTCCGTCTCAACCCCTCCAAAACCCAGGCAATCATCATAGGCCGCACCACTCGCTCCTTTCGCCTCCATGATTTCTACCTCACCCTTTATGGTCGTCCTATCCAACTCACCCCCACCCTGAAATACCTTGGCCTCACCCTTGACCGACACCTCACCTGGACCCCTCATCTCCTGACCATCCAGCAGAAAGCCCATTCCCGCCTCCACCTTCTGAAACTCCTGTCTGGCCGGACATGGGGATTGCATCCTTCTACCATCCTTCACACCTACAAATCCCTCATCCATCCTATCCTCTGTTATGCCAGCATTGCCTGGATCTCCGCCCCCACCCGCTTTTACAAGGCCCTCCAAATCCTTGAAAGCCATGCGCTCCGCCTTGCCTTCCGTATCCGCCTTCCTTCCCCCACACGGCTCCTGTATGAACTGATCCCCTTCCCCCACCTCCTCCTGTTCCTCCAACATCTCCGCATCCTTTACCTTGTTCGCAGGCTTGATCCCCCCCACCCTCTGGTTTCCTCCTTCCTCTCCACCCCCCGCCCGTTGCCGCGCCTCTATCGCTGTATCCCTCCCTCTCTCCACCTCCACACCCTCCTTCATCAGGGCAATTTCCAACGCCTCCCCCTCCCGGATGACGAACTTCGCCGTGACATCTCCCCTTCCTTCCAACTATAACCTGGCCTTGTTCCCCCCCCCTCTCACCAGGGCCCCCTTTTCCTCTTTCCTCCTTCTCCCAGAGCGGATTTTCCTCCATCCCCCCCCCTCCCCTGAGACCCTGCACCCCATACTTGCCTCTCTCCTTCCCACATCCCTCCCCACCTGGCCCTCTTCTGCGCGCCCCCCGCTCACCTCCCCCATCTCTTCCCCTCCCTCCCTTCTTCAGGTCTCCCTCATCTCCTAGCGCCTGGCAGATCCTCTGTATTGCTCTTCATCAGTGTGCCACATCAGTGTTGTTTAGTGCTGTCTCTCGTGTGCGTCAAGAGGTGTGCTTTTAATTGTGTCCTGCGTTGAGGTTCGCCGTCAGTGTTACGTTATGTGCTATGCCATCCGTCGCTACCTTTATGCTCCAGTCATACTGTGCCTTGTGTTCTTTTAACCGTCGCAGTGTGTGGCTTTTTGTGTGTGCTACTTTTAAACAGTTTTTTTATCTCCATTTTACAGTCACCCCGTTTTTTGTCTATTGCCTTCCATGATGTTCCCCTTTTTTATATCTATGTTCACCTTATTCTCTCCTTTGCTGTTTTTAAATGTCTTCTATTGTTTTGTTCTATGTCTTTCGGCTGAAGAGCAGCGCCTATGCTGCTGCCAGCCCGCCCCGATGGGGAATTGAAATACAATAAAGGAAAAAAAAAATTGGCTCATAAGTAGGTTTACTTTCCGAAAAAATGAACTAAAAATCAATAACAAATCAATCAATAATGTATTCTCGTTGTTGTTTACAACTTCTTACCAACGTTCAACAAGCTGTTCAATGTCTCGATGGTAGAAATCACCTGGGTCGATCCGAAGAAATCGTCCAGCCAAGCCTTTCAATTCCACCTCATTACGGAGCGAAACGCCACGCAGTACACTCGTGAGGGATTGTAACAGGGGAAAATCGGAAGGTGTCAAGCTGAGAGTACACAAAAGGTGTGGCAGAACATCTCAGAAAACGTTTGAATGGCTTCCTTGGTGATGTGAGAGCACTGTTGTGTTGTAGAACGCCCCGAAGCCGATAAGATCGTTTTTGCTGGATGGAATTGTTGAATCGCCTCAATTGCTGTACGTAAAGTTCCTCATTCACTGTTTGGTTCCGATCGAATATTCATGGCGGACGTCAAAATTCCCGTCTTTGAATCGCTTGAATCAATTATGAGCTGTCCTAAGAGGCCATACGCTCCAGAAATATCTCTAGCAGCTTCTGCGGCTCTGGCACCTCTATTAAACGCGAGAAGGAAAGCGTAGTAAATGTCCTTTTTCGTCAACTTGCGCCCCAGTTTAATAACCTGCAAAGAAAAGAAAGTATATCAGCATTAAAAAATCAAATATTGTTTTCTGTAGGGAATATAACTCTTTATAAAATAACATAAAACGCATTGCCCACACATTTTATTTGCCACCCCGGGGCTTATCTTCCACGCCTGGGCTTATGCACCAACCCAAGATACAATGGGACATATTGCGAATACATACGCAGAAATACCTTTTATTGTATGAATAACCTTCCCCACGCAGCTTCAGCCACATATGACACATATGTTGAACACACCTCCTCCTCCAACTCTGTGTGTCCATCTCTTCCTCCCTCTGTCTGTCCACCTCATCCTGCTACATCTATCTTCTCTTCTCCACTCTCTTTGACCCTTGATCTCCTCCTGCACCCCTGTTTGTCGCTCTGGCCGTATCTTCCTCTCCCTCTCTCTGAGGAAACCGTCCTGCCCCATTCTTTTCCATCTACAGCTCTCCCTCTTTCTTTTCTATTTGCCCATGACCCCTCTACGTCTGTGACCTGCGTCAAGCATCTCCTCCTCTCGGTCAGCTTCCTCCTACCCCCTCACCCTGTCCGTCCTCCCCTCTCTCCATTCCAATCTGTCTCCAGCCATGCATATCGGAACATGCAGCCACTGCATTACAAGTTGGTAAGACAAGCTGATATTACTCCTACAATACGCCTGTCAAGCAGGGTAGCCTGCATGTTGGGACATGGAAAACCATAGGCTATCCTGCAAAGTAGTTTTACTTGGTAGCTCGATACTTTTTGGACACGGCATACACTATGGTATCAAAAGTATCCGGACACCCCGAAAAATAAACGTTTTTCATATTAGGTGCATTGTGCTGCCACCTACTGCCAAGTACTCCATATCAGCGACCTCAGTAGTCATTAGACATCGTGAGAGAGCAGAGTGTGGCGTTCCGTGGAAATCACGGACTTCGAACGTGGTCAGGTGATTGGGTGTCACTTGTGTCATACGTCTGTACGCGAGATTTGCACATTCCTAAACAAGCCCATTGTTTCCGATGTGATTGTGAAGTGGAAACGTGAAGGGACACATACAGGACAAAAGCGTAGAGGCCGACCTCGTCTGTTGACTGACAGAGACCGCTGACAGTTGAGAGGGTAGTAATGTGTAACACTCAGACAGCTATCCAGACCATCGCATAGGAATTCCAAAATGCATCAGGATCCACTGCAAGTACTACGACAGTTAGGGGGCGGGGGTGAGAAAACTTGGATTTCATGGTCGAGCGGCTGCTCATAAGCCACACATCACGCCGGTAAATGCCAAACGACGCCTCGAATGGTGTAAGGAGCCTAAACATTGGACGATTGAACAGTGGAAAAACGTTGTGTGGTGTGACGAATCACGGTACACAATGTGGCGATCCGATGGCAGGGTGTGGGTATGGCCAATTCCTGGTGAAGCATGTGTAGTGCCAACAGTAAAATTCGGAGGCGGTGCTGTTATGGCGTGGTCGTGTTTTTCATGGAGGGGGGCTTGCACCCCTTGTTGTTTTGCGTGGCACTATCACAGCACAGCCCTACATTGATGTTTTAAGCACTTTCTTGCCTCCCATTGTTGAAGAGCAATTCGGAGATGGCGATTGCATCTTTTAACACGATCGAGCACCGGTTCATAATCCACGGCCTGTGGCAGAGTGGTTACACGACAGTAACAGCCATGTAATGGACTAGCATGCACAGAGTCCTGACCTGAATCCTATAGAACACCTTCGGGATGTTTTGGAACGCTGACTTTGTGCCAGGCGTCACCGACCAACATCGATACCTCTCCTCAATGCGGCAGTCCGTGGAGAATGGGCTGTCATTTCCTAAGAAACTTTCCAGCACCGCACTGAACGTATGCCTGCGAGAGTGGAAGCTGTCATCAAGGCTAAGGGTGGGCCAACACCATATTCATTTCCAGCATTACCGATGGAGGGCGCTACGAACTTGTAAGTCGTTTTCAGCCGGGTGTCCGGATACTTTTGAACACATAGCGTGTCTGTCACAGAGGCAGCCTATACATTATGGGGGACGAAACACGTTTTTATCCGTTTCTGCGCACCTGTAGGAGCTAGGAGGCTATAAACTGCACAGTTCTGATACTCAAGAGGCCTGCTGTTTCCGTGTCAGGTTGGGTTGAAATCGATCCATAGGTTTGGCAGGAGATCACACACACACATACATTGTGCTTTGTTTTTAATATAGATAACAAATTATACAATTGCAGCAGTTCAGGACAGTCACACGAAAGAGCCGAACCCACTAAATGTCTGGGAGTATGCACTCAAGAGGATTTGTAGTAGAACATCCACATAAAACTAATTGCAGGCAAGGCAGATGAGATTAATTGGCAGAATCTTCAGGAATCGTAGTCCACCCACAAAGGAGGTAGCTTACAGAACCTTCGTTCGCCCGATATCTGGATGCTGTTTATCAGTCTGGATTCAGTATCAGACGGGACTAACAGAGAAACAGGTGTCGTCGGTGTAGTAGACGAGGTGGGCGACAGGATGAGATTTAGGCACGTCGGCGTTGTAGACACCTTTCTCCATTAACTTAACAATTTATTGGCTCTGAGCACTATGGGACTTAACGTCTATGGTCATCAGTCCCCTAGAAATATTTAAACCTAACTAACCTAAGGACATCACACAACACCCAGTCATCACGAGGCAGAGAAAATCCCTGACCCCCCGGGAATCGAACCCGGGAACCCGGACGCGGGAAGCGAGAACGCTAACAGTTTATTGCTGGTACCCTAGTCTATGGGTCAGTTCCACTGATGGCCATTCTTTCTGCGTGTTGTAATATACAGGGTGGTCCATTGATCGTGACCGGGCCAAATATCTCACGAAATAAGCGTTATACGAAAAAACTACAAAGAGCGAAACTCGTCTAGCTTTAAGGGGGAAACCAGATGGCGCTATGGTTGGCCCGCTAGATGGCGCTGCCCTGCCATAGGTCAAACGGATATCAACGGCGTTTTTTAAATAGGAACATCCATTTTTATTACATATTCGTGTAGTACGTAAAGAAATATGACTGTTTTAGTTGGACCATTTTTTTCGCTTTGTGATACATGGCGCTGTAATAGTCACAAACGTATAAGTACGTGGTAGCACGTAACATTCCGCCAGTGCGGACGGTATTTGCTTCGTGATACATTACCCGTATTAAAATGGACCGTTTACCAATTGCGGAAAAGGTCGATATCGTGTTGATGTATGGCTATTGTGACCAAAATGCCCAACGGGCGTGTGCTATGTATGCTGCTCGGTATCGTGGACTACATCATCCAAGTGTCCGGACCGTTCGCCGGATAGTTACGTTATTTAAGGAAAGAGGAAGTGTTCAGCCACTTGTGAAACGTCAGACACGATCTGCAACAAATGATGATGCCCAAGTAGGTGTTTTAGCTGCTGTCGCGGCTAATCCGCACATCAGTAGCAGACAAATTGGGAGAGATTCGGGAATCTCAAAGACGTCGGTGTTGAGAATGCTACATCAACATCGATTGCCCCCGTACCATATTTCTATGCATCAGGGATTGCATGGCGACGACTTTGAACGTCGTGTGCAGTTCTGCCACTGCGCGCAAGAGAAATAACGGGAAGATGACAGATTTTTTGCACGCGTTCTATTTAGCGACGAAGCGTCATTCAGCAACAGCGGTAACGTAAACCGGCATAATATGCACTATTGGGCAACGGAAAATCCCCGATGGCTGCGACAAGTAGAACATCAGCGACCTTGGCGGGTTATTGTATGGTGCGGCATTATGGGAGGAAGGATAATTGGCCCCCATTTTATCGATGGCAATCTAAATGGTGCAATGCATGCTTATTTCGTACGTAACGTTCTACCGATGTTACTACAAGATGTTTCACTGCTTGACAGAATGGCGATGTACTTCCAACATGATGGATGTCCGGCACATAGCTCACGTGCGGTTGAAGCGGTATTGAATAGCATATTTCATGACAGGTGGATTGGTCGTCGAAGCACCATACCATGGCCCGCACGTTCAACGGATCTGACGTCCTCTGATTTCTTTCTGTGGGGAAAGTTGAAGGATATTTGCCATCGTGATCCACCGACAACGCCTGACAACTGCGTCAGGCAATTATTTAATGCAATAAATGCTCAACATTTGTTGAGCATTTATTGCATTAATGTGGTATTTACAGGTAATCACGCTGTAACAGCATGAGTTCTCAGAAATGATAAGGTCACAAAGGTACATGTATCACATTCGAACAACCGAAATAAAATGTTCAAACGTACCTACATTCTGTATTTTAATTTGAAAAACCTACCTGTTACCAACTGTTCGTCTAAAATTGCGAGCCATATGTTTGTGACTATTACAGCGCCATCTATCACAAAGCGAAAAAAGTGGTCCAACTAAAACTGTCATATTTCTTTACGTACTACACGAATATGTAGTAAAAAATGGGGATTCCTATTTTAAAAAAACGCAGTTGACCTAGGGCAGTGCCATCTAGCGGGTCAACCATAGCGCCATCTGGTTTCCCCCTAGCTAGACGAGTTTCATTCTTTGTAGTTTTTTCGTTTGACGCTTATTTCGTGAGATATTTGGCCCGGTCACGATGAATGGACCACCCTGTATACATTTCTGGGTGTGTTTCAGCAAGAGACGTTGAGCTGAGTGTGATAGTCACGTGTGTATGCGTGCGCGTGTGTGCAGGCGTACGTGTCGGAGCTGCTGCAGGCGCCGCTGCCTCTGGACCAACCGCCGTGGGAGCTTCGCGTGCTGGCCGCGGGCGGCGACACTGCCGCGGTGCTGCGCGCGCACCCGGGCCTGGCGGACGGCGCCTCGCTGGTGCGACTGCTGTGCTGCGCCCTGGCGGACCGCCGCGCGCGCACTCACCCGGGACCCTCCTGCTGCGCCTCCGCCGCCGGCGCCAAGAACGGTGAGCTGTCAGCAGGTGTCAGAAGCACATCGACGAGCCACAGCGTTTTCAATGCCTTCTATAGTAGGTTCGATCAAAGAAGATGCGCATCAGTTAGGCCAGGCACTAAATGTAACGCAGGGTAGGACAGCACGGCGCAGTACAGGAAAAACTACGCGACACGGTAGAAGAGCGCATTGGGTGTCAGTCTCCTAGCCACTACAACACAATATTTTCTCGTGAAACAGTGGCTCAACTGTTGGATCGTAGTTTGGATTCGGATTCTGATCAATGGACTTGGGATTCTTTAATACGACACTTCAAAACCGGAGATATCATAATGGAAAGGCAGATGTATGAACAAGAGAGAAATTCTCGCGAATTCGCTTTGACGCTGAAGCGGTAGGGAGCTTTATGGGGAATTGTAAGGTACTGGACCACATAATACACTCAGGTGACAAAAGTCGTGGAACACCACGCAATATCGTGTCGGACTTCCGTTTGCTTGGTGTAGGGCGGTAACTAAACGTGGCATGAAATCAACAAGTTGGAAGTCCCCTGCAGAAATACTGAGACACGTTACCCCTCCAGACGTCCATTATTGCGAATGTGTTGACGGTGTAGCATTTTATGCACGAATTGACCTATCGATTACGTCCCACAAATGTTCTATGGGATTCTTGTAGAGCAATCGGGGTTGCCAAATCATTCACTCTAACTGTCCAGAATGTTCTTCAAACCAACAGAGAACAAAATGATTAATAAATCGACATCCTATCTGCAAACAGGCGTTGATATACATCATCGGAGACATGTTGAAAATGTGTGCCCCGACCGGGACTCGAACCCGGGATCTCCTGCTTACATGGCAGACGCTCTACCCGTCTTTTTTTTATTTTGTTCGATATAGTTCGTTGGGTTTGGTCTTGGCGGACGTCACAAGACATAAGTTCCAGTTAATCGTTGATGCCAACTCAGTTTTTTTTTATTACAGAGAGCTGAGCTACCGTGCCAGCTCCATCTGAGCCACCGAGGGCACAGAGGATAGTACGCCTGCAGGATCTTATCCCTTGCACGCTTCCCGTGAGACCCACATTCCCAACATGTCCACACCACTACATTCGTAGTGCGCCTAATACATGTTTCCCCCTGGTCCCCTACCGAGCGAGGTGGCGCAGTGGTTAGCACACTGGACTCGCATTCGGGAGGACGACGGTTCAATCCCGTCTCCGGCCATCCTGATTTAGGTTTTCCGTGATTTCCCTAAATCGTTTCAGGCAAATGCCGGGATGGTTCCTTTGAAAGGGCACGGCCGATTTCCTTCCCCATCCTTCCCTCATCCGAGCTTGCGCTCCGTCTCTAATGACCTCGTTGTCGACGGGACGTTAAACACTAACCACCACCACCACCCCCTGGTCCCGGTGGATGTTCGAGTCCTCCGTTGGGCATGGGTGTGTGTGTGTGTGTGTTTGTCCTTACGATAAGTTAGGTTAAGTAGTGTGTAAGCTTAGGGACTGATAAACCGAGCGGTTCTAGTCGTTACAGTCTGGAACCACGCGACCGCTCCGGTCGCAGGTTCGAATCCTGCCTCGGGCATGGATGTGTGTGATGTCCCAAGGTTAGTTAGGTTTAAGTAGTTCTAAGTTCTGGGGGACTGATGACCTGAGAAGTTAAGTCCCATAGTGCTCAGAACTATTTGAACCATTTGAACTGATAACCTTAGCAGTTAAGTCCCATAAGATTTCACACATATTTGAACATTTTTGAACATGTTTCCGCATCACACTCATTACTCGTGGCAGATTAATCTAGCAAGTCCTGTACAAGTTGGGGCATAGCGCGTGCGTTCGCACAAGAAGGTCAATGGCTGGGTAGCCACATTTTAACTATATATGAATGTAGTATTTGTTCCCGATAGAACAGATATCATTGATGGCCGTGCAGCTTTTCTAGGATGAAATGATAATTAAATCGACACCCTAGTGGTGTGGACATGTTGGGAATGTGGGTCTCACGGGGAACATGCAAGGGATAAGTCCCTGCAGGCGCACTATGCTCTGTGCCCTCGGTGGCTCAGATGGATAGAGCGTCTGCCATGTAAGCAGGAGATCCCGGGTTCGAGTCCCAGTCGGTGCACACATTTTCAACACGTCCCCAACGATGTATATCAACGCCTGTTTGCAGTTAGGGTGACGATTTAATTATCATTTGATTCTAGAGAAGCTGCAAGGTCATCAATGGTATCTGTTCTTTCGGGAACAGATACTACCTCCTTATACAATAGAGAACAATATTGTGGCCCGGTGACATGACGCATTGTCATCCATAAGAATTCCATCGTTGATTGGCTACAAACGGCCTCCAAGTAGCCGAACATAGCCGTTTCCAGCCAATGATCAGTTCAGTTGGACCAGAGAACCCACACCATTCCATGTAAAAACAGCTCACACCATTATGGAGCCACCACTAGCTCGCATTGTGCCCTAGTGACAACTTGGATCCGTGGATTAATGGAGCCTTCGTCACACTTGAACCTTACCATAAGGTCTTACCACTGAAATCGGGGACCGTCTGACCAAGCCACGGTTTTCCAGTGGTCTAGGGCCAAACCGACATTTATATATGAAGATGGTATCTGTTCTTTCGGACATGCAGACGTTGATATAAGTCAACGGGGACAGTTGAAAATGTGTGTCCCGACCGGGACTCGAACCTAGGATCTCCTGCTTACATGGCAGACGCTCTATCTATCTGAGCCACCGAGGATACAGAGGACAGTGCGACTGCAGGGACTTACCTCTGGCACGCCTTCCATGAGACCCACATTCGCACCGAGCGAGGTGGCGCAGTGGTTAGCACACTGGACTCGCATTCGGGAGGACGACGGTTCAATCCCGTCTCCGGCCATCCTGATTTAGGTTTTCCGTGATTTCCCTAAATCGCTTCAGGCAAATGCCGGGATGGATCCTTTGAAAGGGCACGGCCGATTTCCTTCCCCATCCTTCTCTAACCCGAGCTTGCGCTCCGTCTCTAACGACCTCGTTGTCGACGGGACGATAAACACTAAATCTCCTCCTCCTCCCACATTCGCAACTTATTTTCCCGCACTATATTCATAGTGCCCCTGCCCATAATATTCATAACTCGCGGCTTAACTGCCGATTCCTGTACGAGTTCGGGCACTGTTTGCGCATCTGCACAGAAGAAGATGGTCAAATGGTCGGTGGGCCTTAACTATATATAAGTCAACGGGGACAGTTGAAAATGTGTGCCCCGACCGGGGCTCGAAACCGGGATCTCCTGCTTACAAGGCAGACGCTCTACCTTTTCTTTCGGACATATATGTACATATGAAGATGATATATCTGTTCATTCGGACATGTCCGAAAGAACAGATAGAGCGTCTGCCATGTAAGCAGGAGATCCCGGCTTCAAGTCCCGGTTGGGGCACACATTATCAACTGTCCCCGTTGACTTATATCAACGCCTGTATGCAGCCAGTGGTATTCATTTCATTGTAATTTCATTCTAATCGATATTGTCACGAGTCCAGGAGAGGCGCTGCAGACGATGTCGTGCTGTTAGGAAACGCACTTCATTCGGTCCTCTGCTGCCATCGTCCATCAACACCAAACATCGCCGCACTGTCCTAACGGGTACGCTCTTCGTTCGTCCAACACTGATTTCTGCGATTGTCTCACGTAGTGTCGTGATCTCGGAATATCAAATTCCCAAATAGTTTCCCTGAAAGGAATGTCCCATGCATTCAGCTCCACCCACCATTCCGCGTTCAATGTCTGTGCGACCATAATCATGTCGGTATGAATCACCAAATGACACCTCCGACAATGCACTGCCCTTTTATGCCTTGTGTACGCGATACTACCGGCATACCGTGACTATCAACAGAGTGAGCCTTATGGCGCAATGACAGACCGAACCATCAAGTTGAACTCATACTAAAGGCAACCTCTAGACGCTTTGCTTAGATTTACTTAAGCAGGGTTCGGAAGAAATCGATTGTACTAGATCATATGTAACGTGAAACACCAAAAGAAGGCAAACGGTTAATTTGAGAGGCTGCAGGAAAGCAAACAGCGGCAGTAGCTGACCAAATACACAGACGTAATGAACTAAGCCCAGAAGGAGAAACGGTAAATAAACAAAACACAATATAATTATTACTCAGGCGACTAGTTTGTAAAACAGCTAATGACAAGTAGTGCGGACTTAATAGAATTAGCTGGCCAACTGCCTTACTAAAATATATATCTTCACCACAGATGTGTGAGGAATGTACTAAATAATGTAGTGAATGTCACAAGACCAACCAAAGAATACATGAGGTCCTTTTCTTTGTTTGCCCCACGATTCAGTAACTAAAGTATTAAATAATGGATTATCTGTCCCGTATGACTCGCATATAAGCAGAATTAAATACTATTCTAATAAAAAAGAACATGAGATCAGAACAGAATAAGGCTGGTAAGCACAGAGTACATGTAGCTTACTGTTATCCTTATCAGTAAGTGTGTTCAACATTATTGTAATAAAATACAAAAACTACATTGCATTAAAGAAGACTAGTGATCACTGAATAAATAATACGCCAGTCGGATAGCTTGGAATTAGACTTAACAGAACGCGCAGCTAACGTGTAGAGTAGACAACAAAAATCAAATTGTAGTCCACGTTCGCGAATACGGGTCCAAAAAAAGATCAGCTAAACACAGCCTGATAGATTAAACATAAATATGGGCCTTTGATCACAGCTAGAGATCGGAAGAACGACCACAAACACCAGTTTGAATCAAACGGTACAAGAATACAATGGTAATTCAGCAGCGAAGCACAAAATTACTGCCTGTTACGAAAGACTTCACCATATAGTCTATAATGTAGGCGAGCGATGGTTCCCTGAGCAGGCTCTTTCCCTCCAACCGGTTTGATGGCCTCAATAACACTCCAGGCCATAGCCTTCCAGCTATGTTGGGCCCAACAGAGCGTTGTCCTTGGTAAACCCGGACCTCGAATTGTCCATACTGCTGTCCGCTGCTGGGGACGCGCCATCTCGCGGGTTGGCGGTGTCCAGTATCCCAGCAACGGGCAAAGACATACACGGGACAGGTATAAGGATGTCGCTCACAAACGTCACAGACGGCATGTGGGTTTTTTGATGAACAGTTCATCAATAAAGTTCGTTAAGATCGAGGTCAATTCTATCAGTTTCACAAGCTTGTGAGGAAATGTCTTTTTTTTTAAGTGAGTAAGACCCAAAGACCAATTATAATGGACGCTAACTGTCTATGTTCTTGAGTTAATTGTATATATGTTTTTTTACAAAAGTAAGTAAAATTATTTAGGAATCTTTATTTAGAAATTTTGTGAGTTGAGTGTGAGGCTGAACAGCTGTACTTGAAGACACGTCGATACAGTTATTAAGAAGTGTCTCCTGTACGGTAACAAAGGGAGTGTAGTGTTTTAAGACCAAGATGAATCCGGTTCTTAAGTTGGAGGACTCTTGATGCCCATGAGCAGCGTCACTGAGATGCAGTCACGCCAATTTCGCTGCTGACAAAAAAAAATGTAAAGCTCCAAGAGGACAGTCTCGAATGTCAGTGCAACTTCATATATGCATACACCATTGCCAGGTATGCAAATGATTAGTGTTCAATTCTCTGAAGTTCGCCCCCGGTAGCTGAGTGGTCAGCGCTACAGAATGTCAGTCCTAGGGGTCCGGGTTCGATTCCCTGCTGGGTCGGAGATTTTCTCCGCTGACGGACTGGGTGTTGTGTTGTCTTAATCATCATCATTTCATCCCCATCGACGCGCAAGTCGCCGAAGTGGCGTCAAACCGAAAGACTTGCATCCGACGGGAGGCCCTAGTCACACGAGATTTACATTTTTTTAATTCTCTGCAACAAGTTGAATTGCCATCAGACCGTCCAAGTGTTGTCAGTATTGTTGCCAGGCCTGGTTGTGTATATAAAGGGCGCAAACTTTGAGTAATCACTGTGAACGACATTGAGATGCCATGTACTCCGTGAGACACCAGTACCATTGTGGATCCCCATTGGGCTGGCTCGCTGAATTGTAGAGTATCAAGATTTGTTGGGCATTCGGGTGTGACAGTGGCCCAATGTTGAACTGCATGGGAACGTCAAGGGAAGTATACTTGCCGTCAACTTTCTGCTCGACGATTTTTAACCACCGCAAGAGAGGATCTGCATGTTGTTCTCCAAGCACATCGTAGCCCATTCACATCTTTGCCTGTCACTGAAGAACAAGTAACGGGCTCCCCGCAACATTCCGTA
The DNA here is from genome assembly GCF_023898315.1 of Schistocerca nitens. Taxonomy (NCBI): domain Eukaryota; kingdom Metazoa; phylum Arthropoda; class Insecta; order Orthoptera; family Acrididae; genus Schistocerca; species Schistocerca nitens. The sequence goes on from NC_064621.1 coordinate 500,081,372, forward strand.
TCAAACTGCACCATTGGTTAGAGACTAGCAGCAGTTGGACTACGGAATTACCGTCCTTGTGTAAACTGCCCTCAACACCACAACAAAAATGACTTCTTCTGGAGTGGTGCCATGATCGGAAAACATGGACAGCTGATGAATGACGTGGCACTGCGCTCAGCAATGAATCACGGTTCTGCACTTCCCAAATTGACCATTGTCGGCGAAAATGGTGGCGACCTTGGGAAAGGCCTCGTTCTTCCAGTGTTTTGGATAGACAGAGCGGTGTTACTTCTGGCGTTGTGTTGTGGGAAGCTATCGGGTACGATTTCAGGTCATGGCTGGCAGTGATCTGATGGCAGAATGGTATGTCACGGACATTCTCCGTCCTCATGCGACAGTAACGTGGTGCCATTTTTCAACACAGGCAGTGTGCCCGTAAGAACTCTCTGCACGATGTTCACTCCTACGGCCAACGAGACGAGCAGACCTGTCCCCACCAGAACACTGTAGGACCAGTACAGAAGCCAACTCCGTCCCAATGCCAATCCAGCGTATCAAGGACCAGTAACAACAGTTGTGGGCCAGTTTGTCGCAGGAGAAGATATAACGGCTTTGTGAGATCCTTTCCAACCAAATTGGTGCATCAGTACAGGCCGCAGGGGAAGTAAAATCATAGTCATAGGCTCATACTGCCAAGTTCTTCCAAAATTTGTCTTGTGTTTTGTGATGGCTACAATAACATCAAAGATTTTCTCAACTCGTTATGTTTCCTTTTGTGCCTGCTCCCCCCCCCCCCCCCCCTGCCCCGGGCCACGGCCCTCTTCCTTCTGGGTGAGTTACCTATTTGTTAAGCAGTGCATAATTAAAATGTATTACAGAATTCAAATTATAAGAAGGTGTGGATGGGACCTTACTCAGTTACCGTTGGTTGCTCAGGTTTTTTTTTAATCACCTACACTTTATTTGGAACCAACTGCAAATAAGGTTGACAATAAGGAACAATTATCAAATCGACTGTTAAGACAAAACGTCTAATAAAAAAATTCTTAACCAATTTCCACTCATGGCTGAAGGCCTTATTGACCAGAAATTCAAATTATTTGCCGACTGAAGGCCCCAAATAGTAATAATCCAAAAACAATTTAATGGCTGAAAGCCTGGATAACAATTCTTATGGACAGTTAAACTTCTCCAAGAGATACTAAAACATTTTTTTAAAAAAAGACAATTATCAAAATTTCACTATTAAGAAACAATATCTAATTAAAAATTCTTAAGGCCAATTTCATTCACGGCTGAAGGCCTTATTGACCATAAATTCAACTTAGCTGTCAGCTTAAGGCCCAATAGTAATAACTCGAAATTAAAATATTAAAAAAAACAATCATCACAATCTGATCAAACCAAGAGAGAAGTGGGCTTCAGACAGTGCTCCAAGGATCAGTGTGGGAAAGTTTCTCAACTTAGTAACCGATGAGGCAGGCAGCCAAGAGTTGTATTAACGTAACTGGATGGCAAATCAAACTAGTGGCAGTTTAAACGCAGGCCAACACTCTTGCAAAATCTGCCTAACATCTTATAACCAATACAACGATGGAATAACCCAGCCAAGGCAGAATCGGCAGACATCCAGAAGCAGAAGGAACCACTACGACCAAAGCAGTCCAACAGAAACCACATATCCGAACCACAATCAAGGAGGCTGTCTAACCACACACCTTACCGGACAGCAGCGGCAAGGCGAAGAAAGGTACACTGCCACGAAAATGCGCTAACCTCCAGGGCAAGTAACTGGGACATTAGCGGCTATTAGGCAGAAAAATACCGCTGTATTAAACTTCACCAATAAACACAAGGAATTCAATGATTAATAATAAGAAGCGGCTAACTAATTTCGCCAACTCCAAACACTCCACTCGTTGCTCTTTGTGTCAGCGTCCCTGCGAGCAGCAATATGCGAACAAATGGCGTGATCTCAAAATAGTGAAAGTTTCACTACTGGGTTAACGTTCACTCAACTCAAACGTCCTGTGTCCGGTGGGCAACGAGGGTGTGGCTCTCACAACTACAGCCCCTCGATCCGGCAGTGCCTCCATGCCGCCATCCGTCCCGGCATGTCCTCACACTGCCAGACCTCACTGCTACTCCCTCCCAACCGGACTGCTGACACCCTCCAATCCGGAAAACATTTGACGCCCCTCCAAAGATAGTACCAGATATCGATAACCGCTTCTGCTTCCACTCGCGGACAGACAACGCTAGCAAACGTAGTGATGCCAGTAAACGCAAGAAGAAAACCAGACGCCACTATCCACACTACACGATGCCAACCTACCAACGGCACCAACGCGAGCCGCAACACGGCTCAGAATGCATTTCGAATACTTTCCACACTGATTTAAATAATGTCAATTAACTTATTTGGAGCTGTTGATATCATCAAGTTTTTCAAACAGGCAGTAGCTAATGTTAAGGCTGCATCTTGAAATGCCAGTTAACACCGTATAGCAGAGGACTGGTGGTGTGGCGTCTATTAAGTTTCCAGAAATATCGGTTTGTGAGCTCAAGGGAATATGCTAATCTCCACATGATTTTCGTGTTCTGTTACTTCCGTCGAAAAGGTATGAACGAAGTCGTAGAACTTTCACTCACTATCTTCGTATTTCTCTACTATGCTTTGAAGGGTCATTAATCGATTATTAATATTAAAGTTTTGATATCGTTAAAGACACATTTTTTTCTGGCATTAGTAAACCACGGTTGGGAGGGCATTCTGAGTTTGTAAATGTCTCGCTAGAGTGCGCCAGAATACTTTTCGCGAAGTAGATCAAATTACCTTCAGGTATTAAGAATTTGCTTCCTTGCTAATGGCGCTTCCGGGATAAAGTGAGTTATTAGCAGTTACATTTTGTGAGAGTAATGTGCCTGCGTTCTTGTAAGTTTCATTTTGTTGTGAATAACTGCCGCAAACGAAGAAATACTGAATTTAATTGATGAAGGGAGAAAATATAAAAATGCAGTAAATGAAGCAGGCAAAAAGGAATACAAACGTCTCAAAAATGAGATCGACAGGAAGTGCAAAATGGTTAAGCAGGGATGGCTACAGGACAAATGTAAGGATGTAGAGGCTTATCTCACTAGGGGTAAGATAGATACTGCCTACAGGAAAATTAAAGAGACCTTTGGAGAAAAGAGAGCCACTTGTATGAATATCAAGAGCTCAGATGGAAACCCAGTTCTAAGCAAAGAAGGGAAAGTAAAAAGGTGGAAGGAGTATATAGAGGGTCTATACAAGGGCGATGTACTTGAGGACAATATTACGTAAATGAAAGAGGATGTAGATGAAAATGAAACGGGAGATGCGATACTGCGTGAAGAGTTTGACTGAGCACTGAAAGACCCGAGACGAAACAAGGCCCCGGGAGTAGGCAACATTCCATTAGAACTACTGACAGCCTTGGGAGAGCCAGTCCTGACAAAACTCTACCATCTGGTGAGCAAGATGTATGAGACACGCGAAATACCCTCAGACTTCAAGAAGAATATAATAATTCCAATCCCAAAGAAAGCAGGTGTTGACAGATGTGAAAATTACCGAACTATCAATTTAATAAGTCACAGCTACAAAATACTGACGCGAATTCTTTACAGAGGAATGGAAAAACTGGTAGAAGCCGACCTCGGGGAAGATTACTTTGGATTCCGTAGAAATGTTGGGACACGTGAGGCAATACTGACCTTACGTCTTATCTTAGAAGAAAGATTCAGGGAAGACAAACCTACGTTTCTAGCATATGTAGACTTAGTGAAAGCTTTTAACAATGTTGACAGGAATACTCTCTTTCAAATTCTAAAGGTGGCAGGGGTAAAATACAGGGAACGAATGGCTGTTTACAATTTGTACAGAAACCAGATGGCAGTTACAAGAGTCGAGGGGGATGAAAGGGAGGCAGTGGTTGGGAAGGGAGTGAGACAGGGTTGTAGCCTCTCCCAGATGTTATTCAATCGGTATATTGAGCAAGCAGTAAAGGAACCAAAAGAAAAATTCGGAGTAGGTATTAAAATCTATGGAGAAGAAATAAAAACTTTGAGGATCGCCGATGACATTGTAATTGTGTCAGAGACAACCAAGGACTTGGAAGAGCAGATCAACGGAATGGACAGTGTCTTGAAAGGAAGATAAAAGATGAACATCAACAAAAGCAAAACGAGGATAGTGGAATGTAGTCGAATTAAGTCGGGTGATGCTGAGGGAATTACATTAGGAAATGAGACACTCAAAGTAGTAAAGGAGTTTTGCTATTTGGGGATCAAAATAAATGATGATGGTCGAAGTAGAGAGGATATAAAATGTAGACTGGCAATGGCAAGGAAAGCGTTTCTGAAAAAGAGAAATTTGTTAACATCGAGTATAGATTTAAGTGTCCGGAAGTCGTTTCTGAAAGTATTTGTATGGAGTGTAGACATGTATGGAAGTGAAACATGGACGATAAATAGTTTGGACAAGAAGAGAATAGAAGCTTTCGAAATGTGGTGCTGCACAAGAATGCTGAACATTAGATGGGTAGATCACATAACTAATGAGGAGGTATTGAATAGAATTGGGGAGAAGAGAAGTTTGTGCCACAACTTGACAAGAAGAAGGGGCGCGTTGGAGGGCAGCGTGGAGGGTAAAAATCGTAGAGGGAGACCAAGAGATGAATACACTAAGCAGATCAGAAGGATGTAGGTTGCAGCAAGTACTGGGAGATGAAGAAGCTTGCATAGGATAGAGTAGCATGGAGAGCTGCATCAAACCAGTATCAGGGCTGAAGGCCACAACAAAAACAACAGAAAATCGCAAATTTGAAAATAATAGAATATAGTAGTTGATAAAATGTTTAGCCAACGACGTCAGATTTACTGATACTTTAGCCAAACAGATCATATTAAAAATGGCGCGTTGTGGAAAGATCTTTAAAGCGATATACAACTGAAACGGCATTTTTTCGTAAGACGCAAATATAAACATGTCACACATCAAATACGGCATGTTAGCTTCGAAAACATTTAAATCAACATGGCGGCTGCTCGGTTTGCTTTTGTCAGCCAATCACAGCACCGGACGCAGACATCATGGAAACATCGCTATTCTGTCGTGAGAACACAAGCGTCGAAGACTGAACACACACGAAAGACATTAAACTTACCAGGTTCGAAATGAAAACACGAAAAACATTAAGTATGCAGCAAAGCTAATATGTACTGTTTGACAGTTTTCGAATTTGTACCTGCTTACGAAAATGTGCATCCAAAACGCATCAGTTGTAGTACAGTGCGGTGTGCTGCAGTGTCGGGAAATGTAGCGGTGACATCTAAAAATGATACCTATAGATGTCATCTAGGGCGTAGTTTTTGGCGTGACAGCCTTCCCAAAAATGGAAACCACGTGTCGGGTGTGCGCTGGAGAGATGCTTTAGTTTATGAAACTGCATAACATACGCACAGTAAACTGTCTCCCCAACAGTACACGACGCAGGCGGAAGCAGATGCTCTGCCGTGCTATCCTGGCCTGCACCACAACGCACACTGTTGTGTAGAAATAGACGCAAGAATAACACAAACAAGCGTTGTACTGCTCTGCTCAGCCCTACATCCCTGCGCCACAAGCTCCTTCTCGCCTTAAAGTGAGTCATGCGCTGCTGTTGAACGATAACGTTACGCGATTCTGTGTCTGTACTAGTGTTTTGAGACTACCTTAGGCTACTGTACACTATCTTAAGTAAGTGTAGACTACTGTTGTTTCTCTAGTAGCTTTGGTCAGTTAAGGCCTTATCCCCGTTACCTGTACATTAGGTGTGTTGCATACTTATCGGGTGTTACCTCATTTCGGTCGCTTTGTTTGCCTGTGCATCTTTGTAGATTCCCTTACAAACCAGAAGCGGTGAACCGTCTAGAAACTGAGTGTCGATATGTAAAGGGCCGTCTAACCTACGGAACATTATCGTTTTACGTAGTCATCCTCCTCTGTTGCTTAAAAATTAACATTATTTGTAGCACAATTCAAAGTGTCGTTGTTTAACACAGGTTTTATTCGAAAGTTGATGAACTATAACTTGAGACACAGGAATGTTGTAGAAAAAATCAAAATCCTTTCTCGCCGAACGGAATATAATAGGTATTACGTATGCACGTCACGTGACGTCCAATGTCAAATTCGTGTCTCCCGGGCTCATAGACGGTCTGTGTGCTTTAGGTTATTTTGATCATCGGGTGAGGGGATGATTAATCCGAACTGCAAGAAAGGCTGTTGATGTATACTTTAGCATTTCTAGCTGCATCCTTCAGGTACTCTGACAAGTTGTCTATTAAATGGACCGTGTCTGGACTCCAACAACACCTTCTTTTTGTATCTTAAGTGTTCTAACCAAGACAGCTGGGTGGAATGTTTGACAGTCAAATTATAGCAAGCTAAGAGTGGAACAGAACTTTTCTCAGTTAGCATTATTTGGAATAGACTTTTCAGCTCTAGCAGTCGATTGATAGCCACAGACAGTCTTTAACATTACAAAGCAGAGCTTCAGTCTTTGATGATGAAAGTGAAATTTGCTGGATGCCATATGTTTCCAAAGGGATCTATCGGAAATTAAATTTAAAAAAAGGAAGGAGGTTGGGTCAACATGATGTGACAGACATGCGATACACTGGCTTTTCTTCTCCTTTCTCTAGTTCTTGCACAGGCTTTTTTATTTAAGCTGAAAATTCCTATTTTTTTCTATCGGAGTACACATTCCCATGGAACACTATTCTTAAGAATCGAAAATCTCACGCGACCCTTTACGTTTTCAACTGTTTCCGACATCTATGGACTAGGAGCCTTTACATAACATTTGTGTTAGGATGGTTAAAGTTTAACGCCAGAATAAATTATTTGCCACAGCCTATAGTCGCACTTTTTCCTACTGTCCAGCGGTTTCGGTACCAAGTACCATCATCAGACCATCCTATCATCAAAAAACCGAACATGTGCGAGTAGGACTGGCGCACTGAGGGTTTCGAACGAACTTAAATTATGCTTATATATATACGGTTCATCTCTAGGTTTTTACGAGTGAGTCTGCGAGTATAAAAATATGTGACATATGTGGTCTGTCTCTTGATTGCATTGACTTAGAATCGTGTTTTATACCGCCAACGAACCACAGACCTTAGAATGTGACATACTTTTCAACGTCATACCTCTACCCGTTCCAGAGAAAAAGGAGTCTTAATAGACGGACAACAAATGGCATTATATATATAATTTTTCCCTTACTTTTACTATTAAACCTTGCTTCTTGTCAAATTTCATGATTGCAGGTCAATGGGAATACCCTGCAAGTTTTAATGAATGATTTTGCGAGTATCAAAATATGAAAATAAACGGCCGTATCCCTTGATTGCGTTGACTAAGAAACTTAAAGTTTTGGACCGTCAAGGGACTATATAGTATTTGACAGAAATTTCAACTTGATTCCTTTACTCGTTCCGGAGAAAAAGGGGCTTAACAGACCGGCTGACAGACAGAGGGCAAAGTAATCCTAGAGGGGTTCCGTTTTTACCTATTGAGGTACGAAACTGTAAAAATGAGAGTATATAGTTAAAATAATTATTTTAGACATATTTAAAAATATTCTTCTTGGTAATAACGAATTTGTGGTACAGAGTGCACCCTTAAACCGCAGGCAGTAATCTAAATCATGTGTTTACTATCACAGAGAAAAAATATTTTATAAAAGTATCTTAAAATTTATTTTAACTAGGTTCCCTGATTTTCTCGTACTTACGATGGCCTGTCTCGAAACCGGCAGCCAGTAGAAGAAACATAAACGCGAATATAAAGCCGTTCCTTCTATTATGATGGTAACTATTCCACCCGACAGTACATCGAGAATATTTGGAATTTACTGTCTTCAAAGAAAAATTGAAGTTCTTCTGTTTCATGTGCCCACAGCATAAACGTGTCTACTCACCCGGTTGGACAACCAGTGTCAGATGTGCGTTTTACTGAATAAAGGCACAGGTCCCAAAAAGAAATCCGGTCGGGCTGGCCGAGCGGTTCTAGGCTCTTCAATCTGGAACCGCGCGACTGCTACGGTCGCAGGTTCAAATCCTGCCTCGGGCATGGATGTGTGTGTCCGCAGCTCGTGGTCGTGCGGTAGCGTTCTCGCTTCCCGCGCCCGGGCTCCCGGGTTCGATTCCCGGCGGGGTCAGGGATTTTCTCTGCCTCGTGATGACTGGGTGTTGTGTGATGTCCTTAGGTTAGTTAAGTTTCAGTAGTTCTAAGTTCTAGGGGACTGATGACCATAGATGTTAAGTCCATTTGAACGCAAAAACGCAAAAAAAAAAGGACATTGGACTTGGACACTCAACAGAAGTGCGACACCAAATAGGCGTTTAGCGGTGCTGTAAATCTTATCCCAAAGATTGTGGAAGTCTCTGTATAGGTAGGCACCGAAGATGTTACCGAAATGGGTGATGAGAGGGAAGCGAGGGAGGCATCTTCAAATGGATCTGAGCACTATGGGACTTAACATCGGAGGTCATCAGTCCCCTAGAACTTAGAACTACTTAAACCTAACTAACCTAAGGACACCACACACATCCATGCCCGAGGCAGGATTCGAACCTACGACCGTAGCGGTCGCGCGGTTCCAGACTGTAGCGCCTAGAAGCGCTCGGCCACTGCGGCCGGCAAGGAGGCATCTTCGAAAGAGCCTTGTTCACGTATATGTCAGTGTTGCACTCCCCTGTAATAAATCCACAGCAGGATGCGAAACAGGAGGGCTGAAAACATGTAAACTCTTTTTCTGCTTCGGATCACATTCAAATCTCGTCCAAAGGTTTTGAATGGCCCATAGTGCTTCCACCCTGTGTACCAGAGCAAACACTGCGTTTGTGGAAAACTCCCAGGGATCAGATCGGGCTCAGTGGGGTTACAGTCCATGATGTCCTTAATCCTTACAGAAGTTTTGACTTGTATGAACGGGTGGGGGGGAGGGGGGGGGGGGAGTGACGTGCCGTTGCTGGTCGTACTGCCAAGTGTCCAAGTGTCGTTTCCGACCGCGAAATGTGTGGGAATCAAAGCCCCATTGGGAAGTGTGGTATCACTGACACCCTTTATACCACCTCCTGAAGCTCTTTCGTGTCGATTCCGTGCGGCAGTATGTGTGACCTCCATCGCGGAGGCGACAGAAGAAAGGGTGAAATGCGAGTAAGAGGGGGTGCCAAAGTGACACCATCTTATGAACTTCTGAGCTGTAGTCTTTTTTTTGTGTGTCGACACTTGGCTGTCTGAAGCATCGCAGTGCCCAGGGGTGACGTCTCAGAGCGCCGCGCTTTTACTTAATCGTCGTTGTTCGAGACAACTAAGAGGTTTCGAAAAAGTGATCCTTTAATTGTGCTGCGTGGTGCATTTTGTTGATACCAAAGTGAAAGGAGTTGATAGCAGTCAGTCGAGCAATTTTTGACGTAATACCATAATTCTCGTAATGTCGTAAAATGGCATGCCGCACCTCACTGGGGCTGCGATGAGGATAGCAGCGGATTTGCGGACATCACCCATCGCGACCTCAGGTTATCAAAGTGGGTGTCTAAAACGATTTGAAGAAACCTTCATTGACATATATTTGACGTCCTTCTCGCTGTTTAGGAGCTATTTCAACATAAGATCTCTTACAGAAGCAGTGAATCAATTTTGACCTCGAAATATTCAAATTGTTTCCTGTTTCGTATCATCCAGTACCGTTGCCTTACCTGTTTTGGATCCTTCTAAATCTTTTTCAATTATTCGGTGGTCATATCAAGTGTGAATGTCTAGCTTCCATATTTATGAAGACATTCTGATTTCGCTTTTTTACATCAGCCCCATATTTTTATAATTAAGTAAAAACTGACGAGCAATAGTATCAGGAGACAAGTTGGTGTGCATAACAGTTATCTTTAAGGCGCTACTGAACCCTCACAATAGTCTCCAAAATGAAATTAAATTGCCCTCTGAGTTAGTTTAGGCCGAAAGTGTCCTATTATTTAACACGGCAGTGTGTTTTAAGTTACACGTCGATAATTATCATGTAAATATTGTGGTAGCTTAGAAGCATCATTGGTGTGAAACAACCGGGAACTGAACTACGACGTAAATATGCCAACTGCAAGGAACTGCAAAGAAATTCCATTCCAAGGTGAACTTGTCTGTATTAAGTATCCTGAAAATTAAAAAAGCTCATTCATTACTTTTATTGGCAAAGTACCGCCAGCAGTTATATTGTTATTACTACGAGTAGATGAAATTTTGTGTTTTCTTCGGTGTTTGTAGACTAAATAACAGCTTTGTTTAAGGATGACTCTATTCAAGACATTACTGTAAGCATTTGTGTTCTTTGTTCCACTTTCTGGCCACAACTTCTTCTCCTTTCATGTTAGTAGAAGCTGAAATCGAGCTTTCACTTTACTTATTCACTTGTTTCATTTTCCACGCAGTTTTTCGTATCATTGCGGTCGTTACATAATTTGTTTCCTTGATTCGAAATTTTGTGTCATTCCCAGCTTATGACATTTCTTTGTGGACGTCTGCGTGTCGTAATCAGTGCTGTTTTGTTTTTCATTTGTGTCAGTCTGTATTAGAATTAGTATCAATGAAAGCATTCTTAGGGAAAACTGTTCTTAAGTCTATAATATTTAAAAGAATAAAAAAAGTTATGTACTCTTAATGTTTGCTGTACAAGGTCTGCTGATGCTAAAAATAGAAAATTGCTTTCGGTGAATGAGATTTTTAGTTCGCAGTTTGCTTAAGACAGAGAGATACAATAGTTTAAAAAATGAAGAGAGGGCTGCTCAATTACTTCCCACCCCGCCAGGCACTTAAGTGTAGATTGCAGAGTAGTCACATACTGTAGATGATGGTCAGGTTGCATCTGGATATGATTCATAACTATGCCCTCACGGCCTCGCCGCTGCCACAGCCACACTGGCCAACCACAGCGACGACTGTCAGTCGGCCTGAACTGCTAGCCCTGCTTGCTCCCTACAAGCTAAAGCAAATTCAGATAATTTAAGTGAGTTGTACCATTTATTTGAAATGCTAGTTATGGAAAATGAAAGTGAATCCTTCAGTTTCTTTTCGAATTCCGAAGTATCTGATTTTACCCTTTTATTCAAACGCTTGAAAAGTTCTAAGGAGAAAAGATAACCAAACTATTTCCTGCGCGCAACCAACGATTTTCGGAATGAAGAATTCGATCTCTATATATTGCATTATCTTATACCAAAATTCCTTAAACTTTCGATGAAATAGTAATGGATGTTCTCTGCGTATTACATTCGTCACATTTTTCATTGCGGACAGCATTCTAAGACATTTCTCACGTATTGTTTCCCGAAGAAAAACGCAGTGAAAATCTAAATAATTTGTTCTGTTTTTTCATAAATAAAAAATAAATAAAAATATCTAAAGTTGTTGTTCCCAGCAACGGCATTAAAGCTAGTAATACTATCACAGAGAAATTGTCTATTATTAAATGTATAAAAATTAACTGTTGGTTGAGACCTGTTCGATCAGTACTCACGGCGGATAGTTTGCAATTAAATTGTTTAGTTTCCTGCTGTGTCCCATATCAAGAAGCAGGCTTTTTACAGCGTCACGTTACAAAGCATCTCTTCTTAAATGTTAGCGACGTCGTCGTAACCTTATGCTTTTGCCGTATCTATTGCACATTCTTTCTCGAGTACGCCCTTATCGAAGCATGTCTGGTCTTTTCCGAATATTGAGCAAGTCGCATAAAACTGGATGGTTCAGGTAACTTTTGTATTAAAATTATAAACAGCCGACCAGTTGCAGTGGATAAAGAATTCTTTACCTAGGTTTCAACAAATTTAAATTTGTCTTCTTCAGAAGGTGGCCTAAGGACAATGAACATCATAGCTTACATTACTCTGCGGCCAGGGCAGGTGGCGCTCATGGCGCGAACCATGTGCCAATTGGCGTACAAAAGCAACGTGTAAATTATCAGTATTAATAACGTCCTTAGATAAAGTAATAATAAAAAGAAGGAAAGCGTTTAACACTCCCGTTATAACAGTATGGGAGCCTTGGTACAATTAATGTAGTTATACATGAAAAAGACAGGTGGCGCTTACGCCGCGAGAGTTACGCACAGTGGCATATACAGCCAAACTATAAAAATTACATTACTATATTAGTGAAGCCCACAAACGGTATATATGTCAGAACTTTAAAATTGACAATAATGGCTCTTAAGACAGAATTACGAACCCTGGTCCACAATCCAGTTAATACACATTCACAGGGAACCAACGTTTTAAAGCCAGACAAAATCACATAAGGGCCGATGTAGTGGCAGCCATACGCCGTGAGAAAACCACATTACATAAAGGGTAGTGAGCTTAAAGATTTGAAAGTGCATCATAGCTTCCTGAGAAAATAGACCACTGAGGTTACCAGCATTAATGTTATACCATAAACAGTACAGGTTTAAAGCCTTCGAAAAATTGTCTGCAAGCAAGGTTCAACTGGTCGTTCAGTATATTACCGCCTTTGAGCTCTAGATGTTTAAAAATTTGTAACTCTTCCCACAGATCTAGTCTACGCCCTTTGACTTGTGTTTAGGCGTAGGGCCGGCTATTTCTATTTTGAACTTCTGACAATACCACCAATTGCAAAGTAGGTTAGAAATCAGAAAAATGGCTCTGAGCACTATGGGACTCAACTGCTGAGGTCATTAGTCCCCTAGAACTTAGAACTAGTTAAACCTAACTAACCTAAGGACATCACAAACATCCATGCCCGAGGCAGGATTCGAACCTGCGACCGTAGCGGTCTTGCGGTTCCAGACTGCAGCGCCTTTAACCGCACGGCCACTTCGGCCGGCTAGAAATCAGATTAATAATCTTGATCGCGCAGCATATGTTCGTTTTATAGGGCAAAAACAAAGTTATTGACTGTGGGTGGTATCGTCAGAATGGAAATAATGAAGTCACTGTAAAAAAGTCATTAATTTCGGCACTTATCTTGAATGGATTCCCACGCAGATTTCGTCGAAGTTGTTACGGCTCATCTTGTTGATTCTAGGGTGATTCCACTTTGACTGCTAGAAGGTCCAGATCTGTATTTTAGCAATATTTGAAGACCTAAAAAATGCGTTTTTCAGGAAATTCTTAATGATCAAACAATCCCAGATCAGAACAATGCTATGGTAGAAATAATTTTTGACTTGGAGTTCACGATCCACAATTTTTATTAAACTTCTTGTAAATTCACATATACTTCTTCTTAATTGTCACATCATCAAGAAAACAGTTTTGTATCAATCTTCATATATTTAATTTCCACTTTAACCAAACACAAGACTTGACTGTTCTTTTACAAAACGAAATAACAACTTAACTTCTGCCAAGTGAAACAAAGACTGCTCTGTGCGCATTCGCGCCAAAACGGTTACAAATAAGTCAAAGATTATGACAGTCTCACATAAATGAATACACACAAAAACCATATCGCTGTAATATATCGATACATCGGAATACCTATACATTAATAAAACCAAATGTGAATATTGTCACAAAAATATGTCTGTTACTTCGCAGAAAAGTAGTACGATATTACTGGTATCGAGAACTAGGGTTGGAGTGCCGTAATGGTCACGTGAATAAAGGACCATTACAAACTTATCTATTAAAGCTCATCATTCGTCATGAGAGTAACGCCCGTGTGTTCCTTCGTGAAGTGAAGAGAAATGTCGTGCAAGATTACCACCTTTGTTTTGACTTTAGCATTTTTTATATATTAAACCTTCGGATTGTTCATCAGAATTGTGTGCAAAGAAAAACTTAATCTCCCACTCCTCATGGAAAACACGGTCAACAGTGTTCTTTCTTTTTGAAATTCTCAAAAATCGTAACAGCCGTAGTAATAACTACTCGTAGAATCGAAACCAGAATAACATCCGGGTAGCAACCAATATGACAACATGAGCGTTAGAGAAATATTGAGTGAAACTGAATAAATCACCGAGAGCAACCGGTACCTGTTAAGGAGCGAGTGCGTATGTTTTGAGGACGCGGTCGAAGGCAGACGCTGCCGCTCTCGACCGCAGACAACCAAGCGCTTCGTATACTGCGGTGTGGCCGTAACCACACACTGCGAGCAGAGTTGGAGGAGGCAGCGCTCGTTGAAGGGGAATGGCTCGCGAGTCACGCTTTAGCAGCCCTGTTTTAGACCCCAATCCTCATTACAAAAATGGGAATAGAAATCACTGGCCTCTCATCATCAGTTATATGCTATATTAGCAGGTCCTTTGCCTCTCCATTTTCTGCGATCCATTGCTTCCTTCTTAAGGCTGCTGTATGTTGTACCGTCCATCATGTCATCCAGTATCTGGAATCTCTTCCTTCCTCGCTTCCTTTTCCCTTCTACATAACCTTCTAAAATTGTTTTTATCAGTCCGTCATTCTTTCTTAATATATGCCCAATCCAGTTTCTTTTTCTTCTTTTTATTACATCTAGTAACTATCTTTTCTCTCCCACTCTTCTCAGTACCTCTTCATTTTTACTCTGTCCATCCAGCTTATGCTTTCCATCTTCCGCCATGTCCAGATCTCAAAAGCCTCCAGCCTTTCTCAGTCTTTTTTCCTCATAGTCCACGTTTCAGCACCATATAGAAGAACACTCCATACAAGACATTTTATGAGTCTCTTTCTGAGTTCTCTGTCCAGACCGCTGCAGAAGATTCTCCTTTTCTTATAAAACGCCTCTTTTGCCATTGCTATCCTTGTTTTAATTTCTGTGATGCACTTCCAGTCGGTGTCTATCCTGCTTCCAAGATACTTAAAATTTTGCACCTGTTCTAATATTTCTCCATTCAGCATAATTTTTATTTCCTTATTTCCTCCTAGAGCCAATACTTTTGTTTTATTTGTGTTAATTTTCATTCCATATTTTTTCTATTAGTTGCAAGGGTGTCCACCAAATCCTGTGATTCTTTTCCCCCTATGGCTAGAAGGGCCATGTCATCAGCAAATCTCAAACACCCTACTTTTCTTCCTCCAATTTCTACTCCTTTGTCATCTAATGAGCACTGGTCAATCATATTTTCCAAGTAGAGTTTGAAAAGAGTGGGTGATAAACAGCATCCTTTTCTTACTCCTTTTCCTAGTCTGATCCAGTCTGTACTTTCTCCTCTCACTTTAACTGAAACTTTTTGATTAAGATATAATGAGTTTATAAGTCTTCTGGTTTTCCAGTCCACTCTCTTTTCCCTCATTATAGTCGCCAGCTTGTCCCAAACCACACTGTCAAATGCCTTTTCTAGATCGATGAAGCATATATATAGGTCTCTTCCTTTTTCAATAAACCTTTCTCCCAAGATTCGTAGAAGCCCTATTGCATTTCTGGTGCCCGTATTCCGTCTAAAGCCAAACTGCTCCTCGCCAAGACTCTCCTCCATTACTTTTTCAAGTCTGGCCTCTACTTCAGGTAATTCAATCCCTTGTCAATGAAGGGGCAGCCAACGCTGCCGCAGGTTTGAAGCTGGAGCTTCTAAAGTGAAAATCAGCTCAAGAAACATATCAGTTGTGGAAATGTATTCTTCTTATCATTACTATAACATTGTAGCGCATGTTTGGCAACTATGTGATTGTTAACGGAAAAACTAAATCAGTATGACTAGACGGGCATCTGAACCATTGTATATTAACTTCGCAAAAAGAAAATGATGATCGAGTCTTAACAAAAAATATCTTACGCTAAGGTCATTGTGAGTTCACAAAATGTAACTTACTTCCTCGAGTGAGTCGGCAGTATACTGCTAAATTTATTTGACATTTTCTTGTCAATTTCTTTACATAATTTGAATGATTCTCACTTAAGGTGTAACATTGGCTTATTAAATTCATGTGATCGGTTTCAGGATGGAGGTAACCGGGTCTGCATATAAGCCAGGCGAAACTAGTGCGTTAGTATTCGAGTGACCCTTATTGCGTATTATCCATCGGAGAGTTCGACAGTTATGTAGAGTGTGTCCACAGCAGTAGTCGCTACTGTTTAAGCCACACCGAGGAACTGACACCATTCAACAGTGTTTACAATATGACAAAGACTGCATTGTGCATGTCACTCGACTTGCTCACTGACAAGATTGTTACGAATTTGCGTAGTGCACTAATCTTGAAGTTGAATATTTGTCTTCTTTTAATAGAAATGTGTTTTTGGATCCTCTTACTGTAATCATTTGAGTAGTTACGTTTTTAGAAAGCGAGCCTGACGTGAAGTAGGGAATAGAGCCCCAGTTACACTGACGTCAGCGGCTGCTGAGAGTCTATATTGTCGATATCCTACTTGCCATGGGTCGAAACACAACCATTAGATGCACAATAAAAATGATCTTCCTTGAAGTAAGAGATGTATTTACTGACGATGATAAAATCTTTTCGGGTGGTCAGCCGAGAGGTGCCGTCGTCTTGTCTACGCGTTTTAGTCTGTTACGTACCCATCGTCTTTGCCTGAAAATGATGGTCACGATATTCATTGCAACGTTGCGAGTCAACGGCGCCACCACTCGGCTGATCAACCGAGAAGATTTTATCTGTGGAATACGCCGAGAAAGCCTGTAGTCACTATTTACTGACTTTATTGACGTGATTTCTTCGATGTCATTCACTTCAGACGTGGTACAAATATTTCCGCTTCGTTTTCTAACACTCAGACAACGCTGCTCAGAACTTTCAAATATGCTGCATTCAATAGGTCACCAGAAGAGCAATACTTGGAACTTAAATAAAAATTGTTATAGGTAAATATACAAGGGTAATCCCAAAAGTAAGGTCTCCTATTTTTTTTATAAGTACATAGACCTGTTTATTTCTACAATGGTCTACACCAATTTACAGCTAGAACGTTTAGCTATTTTTCGACATAATTGCCATTTCTGTCGATGCATTTTTGCAGACGCAGTGGCAATTTTTGTATGCCCATGTCATACCAGCTCGCCGCCATGCTGTTCAGAAAGTTATGAACTTCTTCTTTCACCTCGTCGTCGGAGCTGAATCGCTGGGACCACAATTAACGCTGACAGGTACTGTGAGACTCTGAAAAAACTCAAACAGGCAATTCAGAACCGGAGAAGAGGCATGTTGAGCAAGGGCGTACACATTCTCCATGACAACGCTAGCCCACACATCGCTCGGCAAACCGTTGCTCTCCTGCAACAGTTTCAGTGGAACATAATCACCCACCCACCCTATAGTCCTGACTTGGCGCCCAGTGACTATCACCTGTTCCCTAGGTTAAAAGAACATTTGGCCAGAAAGCGAGACCTTACTTTTGGGATTACCCTCGTACTTACAGCAACTTGCACGACGCCACGCCAACCAAAATTTCCACGAACGTCTACTCCAACTTAATTTCTTCTGATAAATTGGGCCCGTAGAGGTGGATTACAAACTTAGACATTCGTTATAACACATTCCGTAAGAGCAACGGTCACAACGCTGATACCTATGCCAATATATCAACCGAAAAGCGGTTTTGAAAATGAGGAAAAGAGTGCACTCGACTTTGTTTTTACACTGCGCGACGGGTACCATTAGACCATGGGCACACACACTGAGGTGGCGTAAGTCATGGGACAGCGATATGCACATCTACAGATTGCGACAGTATGGCGTACACAAGGTATGAAGGACAATGCGTTGGCGAAACCGCCATTTGTACTCAGATGATTTAGTGGAAAGGTGTCCGACGTGACTACGGCAGTGCGACGGGAATAAGAGTCTTTGGTGTGACGTCACGTGTGCTGCACTGATGTTGAAATAGCTCGTTAATATTTTATAAATTTTAGGCTGCATTTACTTATTTTAAAGTTTATTTGTTTTAATATTTGCCGTAAAAGTAACTTATTAGTGGATTTTCATTAATCTCAGTCTTTCTTCCTGTGTTATTGACTCGAGTGGTCTATTATTTGTGAGTCTGCTTTCGTCGTTCGTCTAAGCCTCGCGCCTCAGTAGTGTGTTTACATTTTGCGGCTTGAACTGCAGCTGTAGCGGTTATAACCTAAGTACTGACAAACTTCTTTGTGCTTTGTAATACAGTTATTAAATTTAATAGATTTCAGCGGTGTTGCGTGCCGTTTGTGGCGAAATAACGACTTAATAAACTTTTGTAATCGTTCGCTCGCTGTGTTTTATAGAGTTTTCAGTGTGCTGAAGTCGTTTAGTAAATTTCGTGCTTTAGTTTTCAACTGACGTTTATTATTCTTTCTAGTGAAATATTTCAGTAAAATTTTCATTTAGTCTTTTAACTTCGCTTAGTGTTACAGTGGTCGTTTTAATTTTTTGGTTTTAACTAATAATTTTGTGAAGTTTTGCTGGTGTTGGTATCGCCTGTGTTGTAGTAGTATTAATACAAGTAGCTGCTTTCTTAGTAGGCAGAGAATTTCGAGATCATTATTGTTAGTTCTTAAATAGTTCTACTGATGTAACTGAACTTTGGTAACGTAGACGTATAGTTTTTTTCAGTAACTGTAAAGTTTTATCATGAGTGAAAAGTGTGGGCTCTGTCGTAGCTTTGTGAGTAGTGGATTACGGTGTGGGATTTGTTCAAAGTATTTTCATTGGGGGGAATGCAGTGGGGAAGCCAGTGGTCATTTTAGGGAGATCCTCTCCTGGGAATGTAGAATCTGTAGTAGAAACAAGTTAATAGAGGACCAGGAGCGTAAGATCTGTGCCCTTCAGGTGCAGTTACAATGCGCAAAGGAGGAACTAGATAGGTTGAGGAGGGTGAAGGGTGGAGGGGAATGGGAACTGGCAGTTGGCAAGAAGGTAGCTAGGAAGAGGAGGTATTCAGCTAGTTTTACTTTGCATACATGCAATAGATACGACCAGCTGTCAGAGTTGAGTGGAGAGGAGCCTCGTGTAGCCGTAGATGTAGGTAACTTGCAGCAGTCCTCAGCAATTAGGAGGCCTAGGTTAGTTGCAAAGTCTAGCAGAAAGAATGTTCTGCTGCTAGGTAGTTCCCACGGTAGAGGTGTGGGCCAACAGTTGCAGGAAGTGCTTGGGAGTGAGTACCAGGTCACCAGCATTGTGAAGCCTAATGCAGGGTTGGCACAGGTGACTGAAAGCATAGGAGAGTTATGTAAGAATTTTACGAAAGAGGATCGGGTAGTGATAGTGGGTGGAGCAGGGAATAGTCTCGATAGGGACGGGGAATATGATGTCAGTGGTGACTTGGTTAAGATAGCTACTCAAACTGGTGGTACTAATGTGCATTTCGTGCAACTGTTTCAGCGTCATGATCGGCCTCACCTTAATGCGGCTGTTAGGCGCGTTAATGTGGGGCTGGGGAGGGCACTGATGGCGGAGGGCATGGATCACATCTCAGTGGTGCCAGTTGGGTCTATCAGTAGATGGGGTTTCACTAGGCATGGCTTGCACCTCAATAGGTATGGGAAGGGGAGGCTGGCTTATAGGTGACAGTGTAGTGGGTGGTGGTGGTGATATCACTCATGGAAAAATTCCTATAGTAGTTGGTGTTAGAGCTGCACCTTTTTTAGACTGAAGTCAGCTGATAGGTAGGTAGGTAGGTAGGTAGGAAGTGCCTCTAACTAAGGGCTCACCTCCAGAGGATGTCATGTTTCCAAGTAGAGAAGGAATTAGCATGTTTCATCAAAATATAAGAGATATTAGAGATAAAGTTAGTGAACTGCTAATAGATGCTAACTCTGAAATTATTGGTATATCAGAGCACCACTTAAATAATTTGATAATTCAGAGGCTTTCTTTACCAGGCTACAGATTAGCTGGCTGTTTCTCGAGGAGTTCATTGAAGGGTGGGGAGTGGCTCTGTACGTAAAAAACAGTATCTCATTTGAGTCCATAGACGTATCACGACACTGCACTGAACAGATAATATGTGGTGACTTCAATATTAATTTTGTACGTGATTGTGTAAGAAAAAGGATGTTGGTAGATCTCCTAAATTCATATGATCTGATGCAAACTGTGTTTTTTCCAACTAGGGTGCAGGGGAACAGTAGCACAGTCATAGACAATATTTTCATTCATTCTTCATTACTAGATGGACATTCTGTTAGTAAAAGGGTGAATGGCCTTTCAGGCCATGATGCACAAATTTTAACACTAAAAGGTTTTTGTACTCAAACCAATGTCGTATTTAATTACAAACTACGTAGGAAAGTTAATCCAACAGCAATAGAGAGTTTTTCAAAACTTGTCAAGAACAAGAGTGGCAAGATGTTTATAGTGCCGATAATATAGATGATAAATACAATGCTTTCCATAACACATTTCTCATGCTCTTTGAGAGTTGCTTTCCATTAGAACATTCTAAACGGGGTACTAGCAGTAATGGACAGCCCAGTTGGCTGACTAGTGGGATAAGGATATCATGTAGAACAAATCGGGAATTATATCAAAATGTTAGAAGTAGTCACAATCAAGCTACAGTAGCCCATTACAAACAGTATTGTAAGGTGCTTAAAAATGTTATTAGCAAAGCAAAAAGTATGTGGTATGCAAATAGAATAGCTAATTGACAGGATAAAATTAAAGCCATATGGTCAGTTGTGAAGGAAGTGTCTGATCAGCAGCACAAGGTTGACAATATAAAGTCAGTTCGCAGTAATAATATTTCTGTTACTGATAAATCAGATATATGTACAGTATTTAACAACGATTTTCTGAGCATTGCTGGTGAATTAAATAAAAATTTAGTTTCTACAGGAAATCATATAAATTTCCTAGCAAATGCCTTTCCGAGATTGACGTCTGAAATACTCCTCTGTGATACAGACAAGAGGGAGATTGAGTCAATAATTAAATCACTGAAGACTAAGGACTCTCATGGTTATGATGGAGTGTCTAGTAGAATATTAAAGTACTGTGCTGCACATGTTAGCCCTGTATTTAGCCATATTTGTAATTTTTCCTTTAGGAATGGTCAGTTTCCTGAGCGATTAAAGTACTCAGTAGTAAAGCCGCTTTATAAAAAGGGAGAAAGGGATAATGTAGATAATTTTAGACCTATTTCTATGCCATCAGTGTTCGTAAAAGTTATCGAAAAGGCTGTATATGTAAGGTTAATTGATCATTTTATATCACACGATTTGCTATCAAATGTACAGTTCGGCTTTAGAAGTCGTTTGACAACTGAAAATGCTATATTCTCTTTTCTCTGTGAGGTACTGGATGGGCTAAACAAAAAGTTTCGAACGCTTGGCGTATTTTTTGATTTAACAAAGGCATTTGACTGTGTTGATCTCACAATATTGCTCCAGAAGTTGGACCATTACGGAATAAGGGGAGTAGCTCACAATTGGTTCACCTCTTACTTTAGCAAAAGGCAGCAAAAGGTCATTATTGACAATGTTGATAACGGCTGTGATGTGGGATCTGAGTGGGGTACTGTCAAGTGGGGGGTGCTCCAGGGATCAGTGTTAGGGCCGCTCCTGTTCCTTATTTATATAAATGATATTCCCTCTAGTATTATGGGTAACTCTAAAATATTTCTGTTTGCTGATGACACTAGCTTGGTAGTAAAGGATGTTGTGTGCAACATTGACTCGGTTTCAAGTAGTGCAGTACATGACCTCAGTTCATGGCTTGTAGGAAATAAACTAACGTTAAACCACAGTAAGACTCAGTTTTTACAGTTCCTAACACACAATTCAACAAAACCTGACGTTTTAGTCTCACAGAACAGGCATATGATTAGTGAAACTGAACAGTTCAAATTCCTAGGTGTTCAGATAGATAGTAAGCTGTCGTGGAAAGCCCACGTTCAGGATCTTGTTCAAAGACTTAATACTGCCATTTTCACTATTTGAACGGTATCGAAAGTGAGTGATACTTCGACACGTAAATTAGTCTACTTTGCTTATTTTCATTCACTTATGTCGTATGGTATTATGTTTTGGGGTAACTCTTCCCATTCTAGAAGGATATTTGCGGCTCAGAAACGGGCGGTTCGGGCAATAAGTGGTGTGAGTTCACGAACCTCTTGTCGACTTCTGTTCACGAGTCTGGGTATTTTGACATTGGCCTCTCAATATGTATATTCCTTATTGTCGTTTCTTGTTACCAATATTAGTTTATTTCCAACAATAAGCAGCTTTCCCTCGGTTAATACTCGGCAGAAATCAAACTTCCATTTGGATCGGACTTCCTTAACTCTTGTGCAAAAAGGTGTGCAGTATACTGCTGCATCCATTTTCAGTAAGCTGCCACAAGAATTCAAAAATCTTAGCAGTAATCCACGCGCTTTCAAATTGAAACTGAAGAGTTTCCTCATGGGTCACTCCTTCTATTCTGTCGAGGAGTCCCTTGGAAAATTAAGGTGATTTTCATTGTATAGCTGATAGCGTTTGCTTAAACTTATGGACTGATTTTCTTGCAGGTTCATGAATATTTATTTATATGTGTTATTACTTTTATGTTGTAAGTTCATGTACTGACACGTTCCATGACCTTGGAGATTTGCTCCTCAGTTTGGTCCTACTGAACTTGACGTGTAAATAAAATAAATAAAATAAACAGATGTTGAACGTGGAATGGTAGTTGGACCTAGACGCAGAGACATTCCATTTCGTAAATCGTTAGGGAATGCAATACTCCGAGATCCACAGTGTCAACAGTGTGCCGACAAAACAAATGAACCCATCATCGAGTGTAAATGGTTATCTTTGGCTACTTGGAGACCACTTGCAACTATTCATGCATTTCACGTTCCCAAACACCGGTGGAATTTTCATGGATGACAGTGCGCCGTGATACCGGGGCACAATTCTTCACGATTGCCTTGAAGAACATACTGGACAACTCGAGTAAATGGTTGACCACCCAAATCACCCGACATGGATCCCATCGAACATTTATGGGACATAATCGAAAGCTCATTTCTTGGACACAATGCTGCACCATCAACACATTCGCAGTAATGGGCGGCTGTAGAAGTAGCACGGTTCAATGTTTCTGCAGGGGACTTCGAACGGCTTGTGAAGCCCATGCCACGTGGAGCTGCCGCACTACGCCGAGCAAAAGGTGGTCCGACACGATATTACAAGACATCCCATGATATTTGTCACCTCAGTGTATATCGCAAGGACGCTTCATGTGGAAAGCAAACTTTTCTGTAGAAACGTCTGCACCCTGCAATGTTACTAGTTCATACAAATGGCTACTACACGATTTTATTTCAGTGATTACAAAATCAGGATGAAAGTACGCACCGGGTAGCCGAAGAGCTCGTAAGTGGCATCTTGATCGAACAAAGAAATGAATATACTGAACACACTTTAATCCAACTCCAATACTCAGAATTCTCATCCAGTGCGGCGCATCCTCTACTATGACAAAAACTTGATCCAGACAAATATAGACTTTGCTGATAAATTGTACTGATGGTAGCTTGGATTGCTTCCCGGCCAGGTTAGTTTCCCATTTCAGATGACCATTTCAAAAAGGCACAAACAGACCCTCCTCAGCGCTGGTAACGCCTGCTAAGCGTAGTCACCCTTTGCTACCGTCTGAAAAAGAGTCTGCCGGCCAGTGTGGCCGTGCGGTTCTAGGCGCTTCAGTCTGGAACCGCGTGACCGCTACGGTCGCAGGTTCGAATCCTGCCTCGGGCATGGATGTGTGTGATGTCCTTAGGTCGGTTAGGTTTAAGTAGTTCTACGTTCTAGGGGACTGATGACCACAGATGTTAAGTTCCATAGTGCTCAGAGCCATTTGAACCATTTTGAGAAAGAGTCTATTAGGCTAAGCCACGACAGACGCAGAGATCCAGCCAGGTAGTGCGACACCAGCAAGCCTTATTATACTAAAAATTTAATTTAATAAGTCGATCGTCTTGAATCTCACAGGGCAGGTGTTTCTTATTTTATTTGAACTACAGATATTGAAAATATTAGTGCTGGAGTGAAATTCGAATACAAATCTCCATTTTCGTTGTGTTTGACCCCTTCAGGGCGACGGCTGAACGATGCAAATTATAAGTTATGTGTCAGTTGAACAAGTCATGAGCTTCTATCATCTAGGGACTTATCACCGCATATAAAGAGTTAACCGTGGAAGTGAAAAATCAATCGTTCTCTTGTTCGGCTGTAGGAAACCAAAAGAAAAATTCTTTTTGCGACACTATCTCTGGCAGGCCACTTAGTCAACTTCCATGGTAATTAAGTCGGAAACGGTGCAACCTATTGAATTTTTTCGTAACAATTATTTATCAAAACAACCTATCCTGCAATTCTCTTGCAAGCTTTTCAGACTGTGTCTGACCATCCTATATAGGGGCGTAGAACAGCCAAACGGACAACTGCTGGAATCGGAATATTAATAGACAAAAAGTTGGAAAAACCCACATAGTACAGACATGTAAGTAAGCGAATAATTAGTGCTCTATTTAAGAGTGAAAGAGGATACCTCACCTTGACGATATGCACCAGAGGAAGGAAGGGACGAAGGTACAGATGAGTTCCATCATACACTGCAGGCAAGAACAGACCAATCCAGGAGTTTCGAAGGAGCGTTTTACCCGCAGCTTTGTCCGCGTACGCACGTGTCAAATATATTTAACGTATTTAACACATATTTGTAGGCATATTTCGTCAGCAATTTCCCATGGGGTGGGGGGGGAGGGGATGGACACAGATAGGGAGGGGAGGAGGAGATAGAGAGAGGCGAAGGGATAAATGGACAGGGACAGAGAAGAAAAGGAAACAGACAAAACGAAGACGAGGAGATTCACAGACAGAGGGGGAAAGAGAGAATCAACTCATAGAAGACTGGAATAAATACGTACCCGGGCAACAGCGGGTACTCAACTAACTACAGACATAGGGCAAAGCGAATTTATTAATACGCTGCTATTTGCTGACGACCTGCAGCTTATAGGTAAAACAGAATATGGACTGCAAAGAGCATTAGATTCGTTACACCTATTTTCAACTCAACATAGTCTGTATATCACCATAAACAAAACAAATGTGATGGATTTCTTAGAAAGAACCCACGAAAGAGACAAAATAATCGTAAATAACTAAGTAATTGAACATGTTACTATCTACAGCTTCCTTGGACATATCTTTTGATGACCACAGAGACATATATATTAAATTAAATAAGTTTCAAATGATATGTGGCACCAAAGCTGCATTAAAAAACAAAACCCGGAAGGACAACCAGCTCAGGTTGCCCCTAGACGGGTTTATGGAAGTGAGTCTGTAAAATGAGAGAGAGGAAAAGCTAAAAGCCGCATACCAGCAGCAGAAATGACATACTGTAGGATGTTAGACACGTGATCCATTTACAAATGAAAATGTTAGTGAAGATAGCAAATATAGAACTTAACTGATAAAATACAACTACATGAAAAATGGCACGACCATCCAGAATGTATGAGTAAAAGAAGACTACCAAAAGCAGCAGGTAAATACAAGCCGGATCGGAAGAACAAGTGTGGGTGGACCAAAGAAAAGATAAGAATAAATCCTAGGAAGCCGGAACTGGTCACGCAGGACAAATCGTTGTTCGGAAGAGGAAGAGAGCAGAAAGAATAATCAAGTTTTGTAATAAATTTCAGCTAGTATTAGCGAATACTCTGTTCAAGAATCACAAGAGGAGGACGTATACTTGGACAAGGCTGGGTGGTACGAGAAGATTTCAGTTAGATTACATCACTGTCAGACAGAGATTCCGAAATCAGATTCTGGATTTTAAGGCGTACCCAGGAGCAGATATAGACTCAGATCACAATAGGCTGAAATTAAAGAAATTAGTCAGGCAGAATCAATACGCAAGGAAGTGGGTTACAGAAGTACTAAAGAATGACGAGTTACGCTTGAAGTTATCTAAGGCTGTAGATACAGCAATAAAGAATACTCCAGTAGGCAGTACAGTTTAAGAGGAATGGACATCTCTAGAAAGGGCTATCACAGAAGCTGGGAAGAAAAACATAGGTACAAAAAAGGAAACTGCGAAGAAACCATGGGTAACAGAAGAAATACTTCAGCTGATAGACGAAAGAAGGAAGTACAAAAATTTTCAGGAAAATTCAGAAATACATAAATACAAGTTGCAGATTAATGAAATAAACAGGAAGTTCAGGGAAGCTAAGACGAAATGGTTGCTTGAAAAATGTGAACAAATCGAAAAAGAGATGATAGTCGTAAGGATTGGCTCAGCATATAGGGAAGCCAAAACAACCTTCGGTTAATTAAAAGCAACGGTGGTAACATTAAGAGTGCAAACGGAATTCCATTGTTGAATGCAGAGGAGAGAGCGGATAAGTGGGAAGAGTACACTGAAGGCCCCTGTGAGGGAGCAGATTCGTCTGACGTGACAGAAGAAGAAACGGGAGTTGATATAGAAGAGATAGGGGATCCAGTATTAGAATCAGAATTCAGGAGAGCTTTGGAGGACTTAAGATCAAATAAGGCAGAAGGAATCGATAACGTTGCATCAGAATTCCGAAGATCATTAGGGAAAGTGGCAACAAAACGACTATTAACCGTGGTGTGTAGAATGTATGAGACTGACAGTATACCGTCTGACTTCCGGGAAACTATCATCGCCACTATCCCGATGACTGCAAGAGCTGACAAGTGCGAGAATTGTTGCACAATCAGCTTAACAGCTCATGCATCCAAGTTGAGGACGAGAATAATTTACTGAAGACAGGAAGAGAAAACTGGGGATATGTTACATGAATATCAGTTTGGTTTTAGGAAAGGTAAATGCATCAGAGAGACAATTCAAACATTATGGTTGATAAAGGAAGCAAGACTAAAGAAAAATCAAGACACTTCCATAGGACCTGTCGGCCTAGAAAAAGCGTTCGACAGAGTAAAATGGTGCAATTTGTTCTAAATTCTGAGAAAAATAGGGGTAAGCTAAAGGGAGAGACGGGTAATATACAATGTGTACAAAAACAGAGAGGGAATAATAAGAGTGGACAACCAAGAACGAAATGCTCTGATTAAAAAGGGTGTAACACAGGGTTGTAGTCTTTCGCACCTTCTGTTCAATCTGTATATCGAAGAAGCAATGATGGAAATAAGGAAAGATTTAGGAGTGGAATTAAAATTCAAGGTGAAAGGGCAACAATAATGCGTTTTGCTGATGACATTGCTATCCTGAGCGAAAGTGCAGAAGAATTACATGATCTGCTGTATGAAATGGGCAGTCTAATGAGTACAGAATATGGACTGAGAGTAAATCGAGAAAAAAACGAAAGTAATGAGAAGTAGCAGAAATGAAAACATCGAGAAACTTAACATCAGGATTGACTGTCGCGAAGTAGATGAAGTTATGGAATTCTGCTACCTAAGCAGCAAAATAACCACTGAAGGACGGAGAAAGGAGGACATCAAAAGCAGACTAGCACTGGCAAAAAGGGCATTCCTGGCCAAGAGAAGCCTACTAGTACCAAACATAGGCCTTAATTGAGGAAGAAATTTCTGAGAATGTACTTTCGGAGCACAGCATTGTGTGGTAGTCAAACATGGAGTGTGAGAAAACTGGAATAAAAGAGAATCTAAGCATTTGAGATGCGGTGCTACAGACGAATGTTGAAAATTAGGAAGACTGATAAGGTAAGGAATGAGGAGGTTCTACGCAGAATCGGAGAGGAAAGGAATATGCGGGAAAACAGTGACAAGGAGAAGGAAAGGATGGTAGGGGACATCTGTGAAGACATCAGGGGATGACGTCCATGGTACTAGAGGGAGCTGCAGAGCTCAAAAACGGTAGAGGAAGACAGAGATTGGAATACATCCAGCAGATAACTGAAGACGTAGGTTGCAAGTGCTGAGATGAAGAGGTTGGCATAGGAGAGAAATTCGTGGCGGGCCACATCAAACCAATCAGATGATTGATGACTCAAAAAAAAAGTGAACTTGTTGCAGCGGACACAGTTTTCAAATGACATAGACGATAGCGAGTTTTTAAGTTACAATAATAATTCATTTTATGCTTTAATTCTGTTCTAAAGTGTTGGCGGGCAGAAAATCGACTTATGCATCCGTTATGCAGTAACACTGATAAAGTGAAAAGTACGGCCAATTCGCCTCTCATTCAGCAATTCAGCACCCGCATCTCTCTCCTTGGCTATTAGTCACTCAGTGCCACACATCCTGTGTGAAGATAGCTGAGCACCCGGTTCCTCTCTATGTGAAGAAACCACCCATTCCATCAGCCAAATACATTCTAAGCGTTCCCCTAAGACAAGGTGTATAATCTCTAATGTAACCTCCTTAATGAGTCCGCCCAAGCCACGGTAAGAAAAACGGTTGCTGGAACTACACCCTCAGCGTGCTATTAACGAAGTGACTCATTGGACCACTCAATTGCCCTCCAGTCAGCCACAGCTTCGGTGTGTTTGTCTCGTCAAAGACGTACAGCTTTATGTGCAACTGTAAGCAATGGTCTATTGCAAGGTACCTAACTACAAATTTTCATTGCTTGCAGTTCCGTTCACAATGTTCGCTCCGCAACTGGTTGAGATTTACCTGGATTTATTAACGTCAGCAATTCCCGTTGGGTTTGAAACAATCTGTCACTGAGAGTTCATTGCACTTGTCTACAGCCCCGTCGGTCAAGATCTCTTTATGACCACTGTTCTTACTCCGTATTTGATGGCTGCGAGTGGTCTACCATTCCTTGTAGACAAATTGTATAGTCTATGATTATATATCAAAAAATTGGGTAATATCATTGGCGTTGAAGGCTTGGATACTTACAAACACGGTGCCTGATTTCTTCCAGTCTGTCATGTCTCAACGTCGAACCATCTTACTGCGCCGATTCCATTCACCCGACTTGTGCATGACTGTCATGAAATACATATATCAGCTACAGATGGTCATATGACGACCTGTTACCAGTTCTAGATCTTATTCTTTTTCTTCTTTTGTCATCCGTTTTCAGACTGGTCTGATTTAGGCCATCGCGAATTCCTCTCGTGTACCAACAACATTCTCAATTCCAGAATGAATTTTCTACCTGCTGCGAAGTGTGGCATGATCTGGAACTATCTGGCAGGATAAAACTGTGGGGCGGACCGGGACTCCAACTTGGGACTTCCTTTTGTTTCGTGGTAAAGTGCTCTACCAGCTGAGCTATCAAAGCACGACTCACGACCCTCCCTCACGCTTTATTTTTAACTCTCCACGACACCATTTCTTCCAGGACTGCTAGGCCCGCAAGGCACATGGGAACTTCTGTGATTCTTCGATGTATTACACAAGTCCTATTATCCTGTTCATTCTTCTCATCAGTGCTTGCCACATGTTCCTCTTCTCGTCGATTCTGCAGACATCAGTCCATCTAGTTTTTAACAACGTTACACAACACCCCATCTCAGAGGCTTCAATTCTCTTCTTTTACGGTTCTCCCACAGTCCATATTCATTTCCATACTGCGTGGTGCTGCAGACATACGTTCTCAGAAATGTTTTCGTCATTTTGAGGCTGATATTTGATACGGGTAGACTTATTTTGTCTAAGAATGCCCTCTTTACTTGTGCTGGTCTGCTTTTTACTTCCTCCTTGCTTCGTCTGTGATATGCTATTTTGCTTCCAGGGCACGAAAATCCGTTAACTTGATATACTACATGGCCACCAATTTTGATGTTCAGCTATCAGTTACTTTCATTTCTTTTACTCTTCATTATCGTCATCTTCAGTTCATCCATATTCTATATTCATTAAATTGTTCATTCCATCCTACAGATCCTGTAATACTTTTACAGTTTCACTGAGGAGAGCAACGTCTTCAGCGATTATTTGCTTTGACATGTTTCCAACCCGAATTTTAATCCCACTCTTGAATCTTTCTCTCATTACTGTCATTGCTTCTCCGATGTACAGATTAAAGAGCAGAGACGGATGACTACACACCTGTCTTATACACTTTTCAATCTGTTGATCCTTCTATACATTGTATATGACCTGTCTTTTCCTAAGGCTTAGTTTAATCTTCATGAAAATTTCGAACATCTTATATTTTACATTGCCAGATGATTTTTCTAGTTCGACAAATCTTACGAACATGTTTTGATTTTTCTCACGTCATGTTCCCATTATGAAGCCAAACGTTAAGACTACCTCTCTTGTGCCCTTTTCTTTCGGAAAGCCAAATTGATCATAACCTAATAGATCCTGAAATTTCTTTTCCGTTCTTGTGTATATTACCCCTGCGAGGAACTTGTTAAGCTAATTGCACAATAGCACTCACACTTATCCGCCTTTCGGCATTGTGTAGATGATATTTTTCTGAAAGTCTGATGGTATGTCTCTGGACTCACACATTCCACAAATCACACTGAATAGCTGTTTACTTGGAAAATTGCGAAGGGATGTTATAATGGGCGATCAAAAAGTTTCTATCTAAGGGTGTTGCTGTGGCCTATATGCAACATACTGTGACTCTGATGCCGGTATATAGGCACCAACATGTAGGCACGTGCTCAGTTTGGCATTCGTGTCTTCCTGACATGTGTGTGGTAAATGCAGAAGTGTGAACTATGCTGACATTATTATGAAATGCGTCGTAACAGGACCGACATGCTGTTATTTTTGGCTGCTGAAGGGCAGGGACCAGTGTCATCCATCAGGGAATGGAGAATGCACAAGGGGCAGCACGTTTGTGGAAATCGCTGTTGTGGATGGTGCGCCAAATTCCGTGCTAGTCGCGATTCGACACGAGACGCTAGTCGATCTGTGAGGCTAACCAGAAGTTACACCAATGCAAGTGGGAGACACTCGAGCATCCACCCAATAGTCATGACCCCTCCCCATGCGATTACCATGCCTTAGGTCCCTTAAAATGGCCTTGAAAAGTCAACGATTCTGTCGGACGACGATACGCAGCAGACAATTATTGTCTTCTTCACTCAGCAGGAAACATGTTTCACCAAACAGGCATCTTCAATCTGGTGCGTCTGTGAGAAGATAGACTCTATGTTCGCTGCTATTTTGCCTGATTGCAATACCGATTCTGGACTGTACGACCTTCGAATGGAAACTTTTTGATCGCCCCTTACATCTGTCCCTTGTGCTTCATTGAACTGCAAGTGTTCCAAAGAGGAGACTCAAGCACCAGTAATGGATACCGTATGTCTTTCACATCAGCTCGCCTTCCTGTTATATCACGTCATCAGACAGCTGCTCCTCCTCACTGAGAACTTTAAGCTCTTAAGCTACAACCTGCAACCACGTGTGAGACTCGAGGTGCGGTATTTGGGTCACATGTGATTATCACGAGCCTGACCCGTGGTACGTCGATGGGTCGAAATGTTAACTTCATGCGCCTGGACGGTGGCCGGTCGGGTAAAGTTTGCACGAAGAATAAAATACGCAATGAAAGAACATGGGACTGCAAGAGATGCAAAGTTCCATTACAGGTACGAGGGGCGTTTGAAAAGTCCGTGCAAAAATGAAAACTACTTACGTGTTTGATGTAAACCTTTTTTATTTTTCGACATAGTCTCCTTTTGGACTTATACACTTCTTCCAACGCTGTTCTAATTTGTTAATCTCTTCCGAATAATAGGAATTGTCCAAGTCTACAAAATAACTATTAGTTGCTGCAATCACCTCCTCGTTTGAATAAAATCTTTGTCCCGCCAGCCATTTCTTCAAATTGGGGAACAAATAGTAGTCCGAGGGAGCCACGTCTGGAGATGTGAAACGAGTTGGAATCCTATATCTATTAATTTTGCGACCACAACTTCTGAGGTGTGTGCTGGTGCATTATGGTGATAGAAAATGACTTTTTTGCGCTCCAATTGCCGGCGTTTTTCTTGCAGCTCGGTTTTGAAACGGTCCAGTAACGATGAACAATATGCATCTGTAATAGTTTGACCCTTTTCCAGATAGTCGATGAGGGTTATCCCTTGCGAATCCCGAAAGACAGTCGCCATAACCTTTCCGGCCAAAGGAACGTCTTCACCTTTTTTGGTGCAGATTCTCCCTTGGTAACCATTGTTTAGATTGTTGTTTCGTCTCAGGAGTATAGTAAGGGTATCCATGTTTCATCCACAGTGACGAAACGACGCTTAAAGTCCTGCAGATTCTTCCTGAACAACTGCAAACCATCCTTGCAACACTTCACACGATTCCGATTTTGGTCTAGCGTGAGCAATCGCGGAACTCATCTTGCGGATAGCTTTCTCATGTCCAAATGTTTATGCAAAATATTATGTACCCGTTCATTCGAGATGCCCACAGCACTAGCAATCTCACGCACCTTAACTCTTCTGTCATCCATCACCATACCATGGATTTTATCAACGATTTCTGGAGTCGTAACAACCACAGGGTGTCCAGAACGTTCAGTATCACTTGTGCCCATACGGCCACTCTGAAAATTTTGAAACCACTTGTAAACTGTTCTAATCCAAGGTGCAGAGTCACCGTAATGTTTATTACGCTTGTCTTTAGTCTCCTGAGGCGTTTTGCGTTTTATAAAGTAATGTTTAATCACGACACTAAATTATCTTTCGTCCGTTTTTTGACAATCACTCGCCTTCCTTGATTCACACGAATGCCAAACAGAAAGAAATAGACCAATATGGCTGAAAATTGGTGTGCGTTCTTTCCAAAGATGCTACTAAGTAAACATGACGTCGATACGCGCCGTTGGTGTCATCTCTCGGACTTTGCAAGGACTTTTCAAACGTTTCGAACGATAGAACACCCTTGACGATTAATGTGATGCTGCTTTTTGTAAGAGTGCTAATTATGTGACTTGTGAGTGTTTTCAAGTTGGAGGTAAATGGTACTGAATTATATTGTATTGTACTGATTGACAATAAATATTTTGTAGTATTTTCCAACACAATTATCACGTAAGCTTGTGATTACATATCTAATATTTCACCAAATTCAACAAACTGGACCTCTAAAATATACGGCCGGCCGCTGTAACCGAGTGGTTCTAGGCGCTTCAGTCTGGAACCGCGCTGCTGCTACGGTCGCAGGTTCGAATCCTGCCTCGGGCATTGGTGTGTGTGTTGTCCTTAGGTTAGTTAGGTTTAACCCTTTAACTGCTCTGGACGTGTTAACGCGCTCGCCTTTGTACCTGTCCCTGTGTGCCCTGAACGTGTTTACGAGCGCCACCAGTACTTCTGCGAGGTACTCTGAACGTGTCTACGCGTAGACTCGACTTCCTTGATTCACACGAACGCCAAACGCAAAGAAATAGACCAACATGGCTGAAACTTGGTGTGCGGGCTTTTCAAACGTTTCGAACGATATTACACCCTTGACGATTATTGTGATGCGTAGACACGTTCAGAGTACCAGGCAGAGCCGGCCGGAGTGGCCGAGCGTTTCTAGGCGCTACAGTCTGGAACCGCGCGACCGCTACGGTCGCAGGTTCGAATCCTGCCTCGGGCATGGATGTGCATGATGTCCTTAGGTTAGTTAGGTTTAAGTAGTTCTAAGTTCTAGGCGACTGATGACCTCAGAAGTTGAGTCGCATAGTGCTCAGAGCCATTTGAACCATTTTTTGAGTACCAGGCAGAAGGACAGGTGGCGCTCGTAAACACGTTCAGAGCACACAGGGTCAGGCACAAAGGCAAGTGAGTTAACACGTCCAGAGTAGATAAAGGGTTGAGTAGTTCTAAGTCTAGGGGACTGATGACCTCAGATGTTAATTGCCATAGTGCTTAGAGCCATTTGAGCCTTTTTTTTATGTACTGATATTCCGTAAGTCGTGCGCGACTGATACAACATCGGACCGATTAGCCCGATCCGTGGAATGGCTCAAAGGCTGGGCGATCGTGTTTACATTTTGGGCGTGTGCCGTTGGTACAAACAGTAAAAAATGGTTCAAATCGCTCTGAGCACTATGGGACTTAACATATGAGGTCATCAGTCCACTAGAACTTAGAACTACTTAAACCTATCTAACCTAAGGACATCACACACATTCATGCCCGAGGCAGGATTCGAACCTGCGACCATAGCGGTCGCGCGGTTCCAGATTGAAGCGCCTAAACAGCTCGGCGACTCGGGCCGGCGACAAATAGTAGGTTAAGGCATTAATGTATTGATTTCACTTACCGTTCAACAGTGGAATTCCTCTTGTAATATTGACGCCTTTGCTGTTAGTTTCGCTGAAGAATGTTTTGGTTTTTGCATATGTTGAAATCGCCTTGCCTTCCCAGCACTTCCTGTAGATTTAATTTCTAAGTGACTTACATTTCTGCACCCCGGTGTTTTTCCTGAACATGTTTGCACTTGCTTCTTTCGTCGATTAAGTTGTTCTTCTGTTAACCAGCTTCTTCGCAGCTGTTTTCCTTGTGCCACATGCAGCCCACGAAGGTTCCTTCACGAGGCTGGCTGGTATTTTGCGCTGTGAGCTCACTGCTAACCCTGGTGCCGGCTGTGTGGGCTGCACTTGAGCTTTGCTGAGGAGTGCGCGGTGTTCTGCAGGCTCTACGCCGGGCCGCGGCCGGTGGCTGGCGTCTCGGGCGCTGCAGCTGGCGCGCGCCTGCGTGCTGTGCCCCCTGTCGCTGCCCGCCTGGCTGCTGCTCACCCCCCGCGCCTCCGACCTGCTGGCCGGACACGGCGACCGCGACGCATGGACCGTCCACTGGAGCGCCGCCATCGCGCTGCCGCACGTCGTGCGCATCAAGCAGGTGAGGCACCCCGCACTGGCCGGCCGTTATGACCAGTCAACGACACGCACTCCCAGCTCCTCGACACCAACTCAACACGTCCTAGAGTCGTGTTTAGAAAAAGCAGAACTCTTTGAACCACTAGAGATAGGATGTTCATATTCACAGCTCATGTATATTAGTACGTTTTGCACAAATGATTAGCATTTCGACACGAAGTTCACCTGTGGCGGTTGTCACTGGGTCACAGCACTGCACCCGTCGTTCCGCCATATCCCACACGTTTTCCATTGGCGACAAGTGTGGTGATCTGGAGAGCCATGGCAACAGGCTGACATCCTGTGACAGCAAGAAGGAACGTGTTCGTGCAGCAACATGTGGTCGTGCGTTGTCTTGCTGGAAAATGGCGTCTGGATGTTGTACAGAAAGGGTATGACTGCGGGTCGCAGTATGTCATTCACGTAGGTCACACGGATATGTCTTGTGCGAATGTAGTCACCTTGATGCTGCTCGCCATGTCTGTGACGAACCAAAACGTAGCTACCATTTTCAAACAAACAGAACCTGTATTCGTCCTAAAACACCATCTGATACCATTTCTGGCGCCAGTGGCGTCGTTCCATACACCATTGCCGACTAGCATGTTTCTCCACATTCGTCAAAGGTAGACGGAGGAGTGGACAATACGTAGGTAACCCACCCTGTGCCCGCCCAGGCGTGAAGGAGCGCCGGTCCCCGGCACGAATCCGCCCGGCGGATTAGTGTCGAGGGCCAGTGAGCCGGCCAGTCTGTGGATGGTTTTCAGGCGGTTTTCCATCTGCCTCGGCGAATGCGGGCTGGTTCCCCTTATTCCGCCTCAGCTACACTATGTCGGCGATTGCTGCGTAAACAAGTTCTCCACGAACGCGTACACCACCATTACTCTGCCCCGCAAACATAGGGGTTACACTCGTCTGGTGTGAGACGTTCCCTGGGCGGTCCACCGGGGGCCGAACCGCACAATAACACTGGGTTTGGCGTGGGGCGGCGGACGGGTGAAGTGGACTGCGATAGTCGTCGTGGGGTTGTGGACCACTGCGGCTGCGGGGGGACGGAGCCTCTCCGTCGTTTCTAGGTCCCCGGTTAACATAACATAACCCATGCTATGATAAACGGCGACAGAATGTCACCGCTGACTGTGGATGACGTGTTACACTGTTCCACTCTTATACCGGAGCCGAGGAGGGCGCCGATTGTCCTGCAATGCTATTCGGATGACGTGTCGATCTGCTAAGAGGTTGGTCTGGATAGTGCGACGTAGCCCATCACATTGTGTTCTACGGCCTTCCATGAACCATTCAGCACACACCTGTTGCACTCTCGAAACTCTTCGTCCCACATGAGCAGCAATTTCCCGGATGGATGCATCTCATTTCTTATGCCAATAATGCGTCCTCTTTCAAACTCCCTGATTTGACGGCACGGCTGGTGCACACCTCTGCGGGGCATCCTGCACATCTGCTTCGCCGGCCGAGCGGTTCTAGGCGCTACAGTTTGGAACC
The DNA here is from genome assembly GCF_023898315.1 of Schistocerca nitens. Classification (NCBI taxonomy): domain Eukaryota; kingdom Metazoa; phylum Arthropoda; class Insecta; order Orthoptera; family Acrididae; genus Schistocerca; species Schistocerca nitens. Next base: position 500,117,561 of record NC_064621.1, read on the forward strand.
GTGCGACCGCTACGGTCGCAGGTTCGAATCCTGCCTCGGGCATGGATGTGTGTGGTGTCCTTAGGTTAGTTAGGTTTAAGTAGTTCTAAGTCTAGGGGACTGATGACCTCAGAAGTTAAGTCCCATAGCGCTCAGAGCCATTTGAACCATTTGAACATCTGCTTCGGTCTACAGAGACAACGAGAACCGCACCCACATTTTACCGGTAGGTGATGATGTGCTATTATATCGATGTTGACCCTGAACGGACTGGCCGACATGGTTTAAATGCTAATCATTTCTGCAGAATATACTAATGTAGATGTCCTATGAATATGAGCGTCCTATCTCCAGTCGTTCAAAGTGTTCTGTTTCCTCTGAACATGAGTGCATTACTATCAGTGCATACGTAGCGCTTATTACCTTCATGTGTAAACATGACGTATGGCAGAAACAGCATCAATCTCTCTCGTTTCCAGTTAAATGAGTTCGTCCGAACGGCACGGTGTTTCGATGAGGGTCACTCCAATCATCTTCAGGCGAAGAGTCTACACGGCATCTTGTTATTCTTATAAATTTTAAGAAATCCATAACACGAAAGCTGAATTGTATGATATTGGGTTGCTGCAAACGTTTGTAGGGTTTTTCCATAAGTTTACTAACCACAAAAAATACACACAACAGAGATTTTTAGTCAAAAAATGGTTCAAATGGCTCTGAGCTCTATGGGACTTAACTTCTAAGGCCATCAGTCCCGTAGGCTTAGAACTACTTAAACCTAACTAACCAAAGGACATCACACACACCCATGCCCGAGGCAGGATTCGAACCTGCGACCGTAGCAGCAGCGCGGTTCCAGACTGAAGCGCCTAGAACCGCTCGGCCACATCGGCTGGCAGATTTTAGTCATCAATAATATATTCTCCTTAACTGTTTACAAATAGTCTTCCAACTCTGGCAGACTTTTCGAATCCGCGACTGTAGATATCACATTCTTCTGACGCGAATAACTTGTCAAGCCATGTTTGGAGCGCATTTTCATTCGTTAAGGAAGTTCCTAGAAGCTTGTTCAATAAAGAGCGGAAAAGGCGAAAACCTGAGGGCGCATGATCGGCTGAATAAGGTGGGCGCGGAATGACTTCCCAACCCAATCCTTTTAGAGTGTTTTTCAGTCGTTCATTCAGTCTAGGAGAATGGGAGTAGGCGTTGTCGTGGAGTAATATCACTTCAGTCTTGCTGGTCGTTGTCCTTGGATTTCGTCAGCAAGACGTCTCAGTTGTTGACAAATTTCATTAGTGACAGTTAAACCTCGGAAAACAGTTCGTAGCACACCACACCGTCGCTGTTCCTCCAGATGTAGCTTTTGTGGATGCACGCAGGTCTTGGTACGGGAAGTTACTGCTTTGTGTGGGCACAACCATTCCTTTGTTAGTGTATAAAGACATCATTTCTCACCATAATAACATTACTGGGTAGGAATGTGTAACGCCGGAAATGCATATCCTCCTATTTCCATCTATTGTACTATAAATTTGTTTTGCTTATTTTTGTTAACTGAATATATGACATTTCTGTGTCTTTACATATTGTACTTGTTTTACTATTTGTATATATATATATTTATGCATTTATGTCGATGTATAATTGGTTTGTTTCGTAAATATTATTTGTATTTTTACGCTGGGTCTTGCCTAGGGAAAACTGCTATCGAACGATTACATCGATAGGTCGTGTGAAGAATCAAAGTGTGTAGGATCTTTGGTAGTGTTAACTCTGCCGCGTGGAGCGCGGGCAGCGAAGGAGGGTCTGGCTGGAGTAGCGAGTGGAGCAGGTGTGTGGTGTGAAGCTCCCGCGAGTTGCCGCGCTTCCAGGGTTTGGCAGCATGTAATTGCGCTCGACTTGCGATGATAGTTTCTGACATGGTGTCGCGGACGGGAAGCATTAGCTGGCGCACATCAAGAGCCCGTTTCGTCTGGTGACCGTGTCGAGAAGAAGGCGCGCCAACATCCAGCTTCTGCAACAGCGACGGCCGACAATGAGTGACTGTCGCCACATCCTCGATCGACGGCTTCAAACCTTCAATCAACCAACAAGGAAGACCAAAAGCACGTAAAGTTCCAGAACTGTATGGCAGACCTCAGCTTTTCAAACTTTTAAAATTGTTGCATCACAAAATTACAGCTACTTAGCATGAACCTTTGTTGCTCATTGTCCCAATTGCATTACCAAGCAGGGTCCCTTCCTTTTCCGAAATGAACCCGAGTGTCGTTGAAATTCAAACGCCAGCATAATTCCATTTCACTGCTTTAATTTCAAAGTTCAGTTAAAGTATTCATAGCTGGCTACAATACTTAGATTACACAAGCACAAATTAAGAGTGCTAGTTTTGTTACCATATTTTAGCTTACCTGTGACTGCAGCTCAGCTTGGTACGTACTAAATTTTACTATTGTTAATTGTTCAGAATTATTTAATTCAAGTTCAAAGTTAAATCGCTTATTTCTAAATTGCGTAGATTCAAGTAGCTTTTGAAATGATTGTTGAGGTAGTCCAAGACCAACCGTATTTTACTGAATTTCGATGTGCTTCAGAAAGAAAGCTCACTATTAACTTCAGTCACTAAATTAACTTTCGATTTTCCGGTTTTATTAATTCTTTTTCTAAATTAAGTGTAGCGAAATTTATTACTTCTGACAAACTTTCAGTTTTCACACTACACTTGTCAACCTTCAGTTGCCACGCTTCTAGTGCTAATTATATGTGTAATAATCTTTCTTTTTCAGTTACTATAGTAATTTTCCTTAGGACTGGCGACTGTAATTTCCCCCAAATCTAAAATATCTAATTACCGCTAGTTAATTGTTAACGTAACGGCCGCACATTTACTTTCTTTATTAACTTTACCCCTTTTCAAAATTAATTTCCACCAGTTTCATTTGCATTTTTCCTTTCATTTAGATGTAACCCTTTCCTCCCTCTTTACCGACAGTTTAACTTCGGTGACGATTGCTTTTCCCAAATTTCCATTAGGTACACGCGGTTTAATTTTTCACTGTCATTAAGGTCGATAAGTGAGGGGGAGGTTACAAATGGTGCGGCACACAGTTTTAATCTGCCAGGAAGTTTCACCAAATGTCTTGTTCCTCCGAATCGCCCTGTACCAGCTCTGTGCGAAGTGTGGAGGAGCTGAGCTGTGCCCCGCGCTGCCGCCAGGTGACGCGGACCTCGGTGAACGGCGTGCTACTGGCGGCGATGGCGGGGGCGCTGCGGCGCGCGCTGCAGGCGGCGGGGGTGCGCCAGCCGCCGGACCTGAGCGCGCTCGTCGCCGCCGCCGCTCCCGGGTGCCGCGCGGGGTCGCCGGCGCCGCCGCAGCCCGTGCCTCTGCGGCTGCCCGCCGGGTGAGTATACCCAACTACCTGCCTGCACGGACGCGCCAAGTCGAGTCCACCGTCGGAGGGGCGGCGGGCAACGGCAAGCGTAAACTTCCCTCTTCGCACATGTACAACAAGAGTAGCCAAGTCCTAGCGCCAGTTTTCAGCCGTATCATTCGTTGCGTGGTGAGTGGGCCAATGGTACTTCAGGTTGTAGCGTCGGCGCCCACTGACGTGACGCGTTGGCTTGAAACTTGTATGACATCCAGGAATGGGACACACATCTTCTTCTTCCTAAAACATTTTTGCTTCTACACTCCTGGAAATGGAAAAAAGAACACATTGTCACCGGTGTGTCAGACCCACCATACTTGCTCCGGACACTGCGAGAGGGCTGTACAAGCAATGATCACACGCACGGCACAGCGGACACACCAGGAACCGCGGTGTTGGCCGTCGAATGGCGCTAGCTGCGCAGCATTTGTGCACCGCCGCCGTCAGTGTCAGCCAGTTTGCCGTGGCATACGGAGCTCCATCGCAGTCTTTAACACTGGTAGCATGCCGCGACAGCGTGGACGTGAACCGTATGTGCAGTTGACGGACTTTGCGCGAGGGCGTATAGTGGGCATGCGGGAGGCCGGGTGGACGTACCGCCGAATTGCTCAACACGTGGGGCGTGAGGTCTCCACAGTACATCGATGTTGTCGCCAGTGGTCGGCGGAAGGTGCACGTGCCCGTCGACCTGGGACCGGACCGCAGCGACGCACGGATGCACGCCAAGACCGTAGGATCCTACGCAGTGCCGTAGGGGACCGCACCGCCACTTCCCAGCAAATTAGGGACACTGTTGCTCCTGGGGTATCGGCGAGGACCATTCGCAACCGTCTCCATGAAGCTGGGCTACGGTCCCGCACACCGTTAGGCCGTCTTCCGCTCACGCCCCAACATCGTGCAGCCCGCCTCCAGTGGTGTCGCGACAGGCGTGAATGGAGGGACGAATGGAGACGTGTCGTCTTCAGCGCTGACAGTCGCTTCTGCCTTGGTGCCAATGATGGTCGTATGTGTGTTTGGCGCCGTGCAGGTGATCGCCACAATCAGGACTGCATACGACCGAGGCACACAGGGCCAACACCAGGCATCATGGTGTGGGGAGCGATCTCCTACACTGGCTGTACACCACTGGTGATCGTCGAGGGGACACTGAATAGTGCACGGTACATCCAAACCGTCATCGAACCCATCGTTCTACCATTCCTAGACCGGCAAGGGAACTTGCTGTTCCAACAGGACAATGCACGTCCGCATGTATCCCGTGCCACCCAACGTGCTCTAGAAGGTGTAAGTCAACTACCCTGGCCAGCAAGATCTCCGGATCTGTCCCCCATTGAGCATGTTTGGGACTGGATGAAGCGTCGTCTCACGCGGTTTGCACGTCCAGCACGAACGCTGGTCCAACTGAGGCGCCAGGTGGAAATGGCATGGCAAGCCGTTCCACAGGACTACATCCAGCATCTCTACGATCGTCTCCATGGGAGAATAGCAGCCTGCATTGCTGCGAAAGGTGGATATACACTGTACTAGTGCCGACATTGTGCATGCTCTGTTGCCTGTGTCTATGTGCCTGTGGTTCTGTCAGTGTGATCACGTGATGTATCTGACTCCAGGAATGTGTCAATAAAGTTTCCCCTTCCTGGGACAATGAATTCACGGTGTTCTTATTTCAATTTCCAGGAGTGTATATCTACATCTACATGCATACTCCACAATCCACCATACGGTGCGAGGCGGAGGGAACTTCGTACCACAACTAGAATCTTCTCTCCCTGTTCCACTCCCAAACAGAACGAGGGAAAAAATGACTGCCTATATGCCTCTGTACGAGCCCTAATCTCTCTTATCTTATCTTTGTGGTCTTCCCGCGAAATATAAGTTGGCGGCAGTAAAATTGCCTCAAATGCTGGTTCTCTAAATTTCCTCAGTAGCGATTCACGAAAAGAAATCCTCCTTTCCTCCAGAGACTCCCACCCGATTTCCTGAAGCATTCCCGTAATACTTGCGTGATGACCAAACCGACCAGTAACAAATCTAGCAGCCCGCCTCTGAATTGCTTCTATGTCCTCCCTCAATCCGACCTAATAGGGATCCCAAACGCTCGAGCAGTACTCAAGAATAGGCCGTATTAGTGTTTTATAAACGGTCTCCTTTACAGATGAACCACATCTTCCCAAAATTCTACCAATGAACCGAAGACGACTATCCGCCTTCCCCACAACTGCCATTACATGCTTGTCCCACTTCATATAGCTCTGCAACGTTACACCCAAATATTTAATCGACGTGACTGTGTCAAGCGCTACGCTACTAATGGAGTATTCAAACATTACGGGATTCTTTTTCCTATTCATCTGCATTAATTTACATTTATCTATATTTAGAGTTAGCTGCCATTCTTTACACCAATCACAATTCCTGTCCAAGTCATCTTGTATCCTCCTACAGTCACTCAACGACGACACCTTCCCGTACACCATAGCATAATCAGCAAATAGCGGCACATTGCTACCCACTCTATCCAAAAGATCATTTATGTAGATAGAAAACAACAGCGGACCTACCACACTTCCCTGGGGCACTCCAGATGATACCCTCACCTCCGATGAACACTCACCATCGAGGACAACGTACTGGGTTCTATTACTTAAGAAGTCTTCGAGCCACTCACATATTTGGGAACCAAACCCATATGCTCGTACCTCAGTTAGGAGTCTGCAGTGGGGCACCGATTCAAACGCTTTCCGGAAGTCAAGGAATATGGCATCCGTCTGATACCCTTCATCCATGATTCGCAAGATATCATGTGAAAAAAGGGCGAGTTGCGTTTCGCAGGAGCGATGCTTTCTAAAGCCGTGCTGATGCATGGACAGCAACTTCTGTCTCAAGGAAATTCGTTATATTCGAACTGAGAATATGTTCGACAATCCTGCAACAAACCGATGTTAAGAATATTGGTCTGTCATTTTGAGGATCCGTCCTTCTACCCTTCTTATATACAGGCGTCACCTGCGCTTTTTTCCAGTCGCTCGGGAGTTCACGTTGGGCAAGAGATTCGCGATAAATGCAAGCTAAGTTCAGGTCTTCCAAGTTTCCCTTTCTGCCCACAGTCTATCATTTGCTACCTCCTCCCATCACAGTCCTCTCCGGCTCACATCATCCTTTACCTGGTTTCTCCGTCTTGGTCATGGTCATCCAATTGGTCACTCCATCCATCCTAGGGTTCTACTCATAAGTCTTCCTGGTGCCATTCTTTTAATGTGACCAAACCATTCAACCCGATTTCTCTCCATAGTTTCTTTTAGGTGCATAATGTATCAGGTGTTTCGTATTGTTTCATTCCTTATCCTGCCCCTCCTTGTCATACAGAGCATCCCTCACACAAAGCGTATCTCTTTTGCTTGTATTCTTCAAAGATCTTTCTTTTTCCACGTCCCGCACATGATAATATGACTTATGTATCATGACTTTGCTTTGCAGGTATTTCCCAATTATAATTATGTCTGATAAGCAATAATAAAATTTTGAATAGTTTTCTATTCTCCCTTAAGTCCCATCCTATCTTGGTTAATTTGCTTCCTAGATACTTGAAAACATCTATTTTTTAATAACTCTCCCATTGCAAATTCCATTTCCCATCCTTTCTTGGTTAATTTGCTTCCTAGATACTTAAAAACATCTCTTTTTTAATAATTCTCCCATTGCAAATTCCCTTTCCCATCCTTTCTTGGTTAATTTGCTTCCTAGATACTTGAAAACATCTATTTTTTTAATAAGTCTCCCATTACAAATTCACTTTTTCGCTTTTCCAACTGATTTTAGTTACTTCAACTTTTGTTAAGCTTATTTTCATCTTTGATTTTTCAGTTACTCTCTGCCAGATATATAGTTACATCATCTTCATAAGCTGTGATTTTTATATCACCTGCTTTTGACACTTGGCGAGCTGTCCTTGTGATGTCCATAACTATGTTAAAAAACATTGGTGAGGGCACACTTCCACGTCGAACCCCTCTGTCCGTTATAAACCCTTCTGATTTTCTTCGCGTCCATTGTAACACATTTCAGGCATTTTTTGTACATGTTTCTTACTCTCATTTGCATTCCTTTTTAGGGTTTCAGTCAATCAGAGCTTGCCATTTCTCTTCACTTCTAACGTGTCATAATCACAGATTTTACGACTATCTGCTGTCACTTTATTAAGGAAATGACATGCACAATTTTGTAACGAGAAGACTTATGTCAGTCAGTTCCGTGTAGAACACAGTATTAACAGCTTTGAAAGTAAATGTTCCAGGGCGTGTTTAAACACAAGTGATTTAAAATGTTAAAACATTGAACATTAACACACAGGGTGTCTATAATTAAAGTTCCAATTTCAGAACGCTGTAGAAAGAGAACCACTGCTCAGAATGACGTCAAATTTAAACAGTTTATCATTGATGCAGGGGAAAACGGCATCGAAGAAAATAAATTACATATATTTTATCAATAAATGTCGCTGTAAGTGTCTTAAAGTAAATGCGGTCGGCAACATACAACTAACAGATAAATTGCAATACCTCGGCTATGGTTTGAGTTTCACACCACATTGTCTGTAGTGTTCAATGTTCATGAGCGGACAAGTTTGGCAGTCAACAGCTGTATGTAAGCCCATCCACCACGGCAGGGTCGTACCACATCGGACGGGGAAATAGGTTTTTAATTGTCTTGGGGAAAAAACCGCAAGACAAGCAAAATGACTTCGGTTTCTGTCGCGAGAGTGGTGCAAGACATGTTCAATACGCTGCCCACCGTTTTCTGCGACAAGTTGAAATCGATAAACAGCATCTTCCATTACAGATCAGATCGTCTCGGACTTCATGGTCAGAATGCTTTGTGCAGTGCGTGCCTTCAGTTCAGTTACGTTGGTAATCAGAGCACCGAACATCTCTCAGATAACCCCTCAGCCAGAAGCCACACGATTAAAATCAGGTGATCTGGACGGCCTGGCTGTATGGAAATGAGGGCTGATAATTTTAGCTTTCCGAAATGCCTCTGCAGCAGACGCTTCACAGACTGTTCAATGTGCACCAGACATGTAGCACGACCCGCTCTACTCACCTCCTCTAAAAAATACGGCCCTACGATAAACATCGTCTATCCGCACCACGTAGTCACCTTTCGAGAATGAAGTGGTAGCGTTTGATGTGCATGTGGATTTTTCGTTGCCCATTTTCTGCTATTCTGTGTATTGACATGTCCTTGGAGTTGTGGTAATAGGCTTCGTCTGTCCACAGAATGTTCCATGTCCTTGTCCGCTTCCATGCTGTAATGGTACTTTGACTACCGCGCCTCCGCCAACACAGATATAATTTACGATCGCGCACGCAGAAGAGCGCTGCGCCACCGACCGATTTTTATAAATAATTTTGTTCGTTTTTTTTTTACTTTTGCGTAGGTTTTTGTTTTTAACAACTAATTGATTACACTCTCTCTCTTGTCTTGATACGAAAGACGTGTATTTTTCGGCGATGTGTTGAATGTGCTTTTGGGTGGAAATTAAAATTACATTACAAAGCGAGGTTGTTTCAATAGTGATTCGAGGTGGTTATCATCAAATTTGTAAATTGATCATGACAGTGACAACTTGAAGAAGTTTTCAACAGACGGAGAAAAGTGAAAGACGGGTCGTCCTACAAGAGAAATTAGGAGGACACCCATGAAGGCTATATTGTAATTAATACTGCGTATCTAACAAGATTATAAGGTAAATTTCAATTAGTGTCTGATGCTATTTCCGTACAGTCGCTTTTTGTAGTGTTGCCGACCCGGTCTGCCATGCACGGTCAAATTACAGCACGATCTCAATCAATAATACGAAGTCCGCCTTATCCGTAACTGAAACCACCAAAATTCAAAACCCAATCAGATTTTCTATTTTATATTTTTCATGGATGAACCCCGATGATAAGGCAACACTACAATGCGAACAAGAAGTTTCAGTTCAGCAGGAGCAACTCCTGAATGTGGGTGATTTTATATGGATATCAGTGCAGGATGCTTCATAGAATCTTATTCACCCTGCTGGCAGGCATGTCCAAAGTTCGGGCGATTCCCAGTGCACTGCATGTCTGCACATTCAACGCTCGGCCCATTCTACAATGCTGGGCCACATCTTTGACAGATGTCGGATTAACTGCTTTCCTCCCTCTGCCACAATGCACTTCAAAAGCACCTGCCTTTTCCAATTTCGTAATCATATTCTCTGGACCCTTAGCAGACATCGGACCAATGCTTATTTTCATATCCTTGAATCTCCGGAACTTCTGCAAGGCTACTGGAAACACAGTTATTGCTCATGTAAAACAGCTTTACCAGCAGTGCACGATGCTTCAGGCACACAGTCATGTTGGGCGTCTCAAGCAGAATCTGTGCAACAGCGTCTGTTGGTGTGCATATTCTCAAGTTTGACCAAATTTTCGTTACTCATTTTTTTCTTTTTTGTTCCATGACGTTTCCCCCTGTGTCAATAATATGCTATTCGAATCTGACATTCTTAGCAGTGGTGACCTTTCTACAGCGTTCTGCAACTGGAACTTTTATTATGAAAGCCCTATGCATCGCACCCCATTCCGATAATTTCTTCGTGCAGAGCTTTCATTTAAGGCGTTTCGTGGCAGGTAATTATGGTCAGATGAAATGATGTGGTATATGTGATTCGTATTTTATATTTCACTTATTATCCCACAAAAAATTTGAAGCACTCTAGCTCAAACAGTCTCGGTTACATCTTCGGTGAGCAGAAACGGGCAGAAATCGGAAGTGTTCAGTAAAATAGCTTCTTTGCTTCACTAGCAGCTAGCCGATCTTTGAGATCCTATAATACAAAATGGATTTAACATTAAGACCTTCATTGTTGAATAAGGACGAAGTAAATACGCGGCAACTAAGTGAACCAAACTAACATTGTCACAACAGAGTGGCTTTAAAGTTGCGGAGCCAGGAAAAAAGCTTTCGCAGGCGGAAGATAGGAACAGGCGAGGTGAGAGAACTCACACCCTCTCCCGATTAATTCTTAATCCCTCTACCTTCCTTTTTTTCTTTTTCTCTCCTTTTTTTCCTTCGTTCAGTTTCTGCGCTCCCTCTATATGTGCACCATTGGCGGAGTCCTGTCTCACTATTCCCTCGGTAAGGCCCTGACCACAAGTAACCATTATCAAATGGCCCTTTGCTCGGTGAATTTATGTAAGCGTGTGCCAGTAATCAGTGCTTAATATTATTCAGAAATACGAACTTCCAACATTTCAGCACTGCTTACAACTTCCTGAACGCCGCCTCTCCGCTCCTGACCGTCTTGGCTCTCTTACACGAATTCTCCACCAGATTATAAAATTCCCTCCTTTCTCAAACTCCTCATACAACTTAGCAAATCTTGTGGAGCCTTCTCAGATCAAACCCCACTGTCTCCCCAATATCCTACGTCACAGTGTCCACATCCTGCCTCAAGGAAATATCTCCAGGATCCCACTCCTTAACCCATAATTCAGTCCTGACACCTAGCAATCTTACCAGCTATAGCCCAAGCAATTATACGCTTTCCACCCCCCACCCCCCCCACCACCCAACCTCAACCTCTCCCCCACCACAGCTTCGCTCCGTTCTATTCCAGTTACCACCAACCATTTCAGTTCCTGTTGTAGCTTTACTTGTATGTAGACAACAAAACCCCGAGGTACTGCTGAAATATCACTAGGAACAGGGACTCTACTGCCAACCAGTAATATGATGCGTGCATACGAATAAAGCACAAGTAGTGACTACCAACTCATTCCAAAACACTCTTTTATTGAGTAACACAAAACTCAACCTTAAGAGATGTTTGTATAATAGTCCTAGACAACGCCGGTGCCGTAAAGGGACTGTGTCCACACTGGGGGCCGAACCTGCTCCTGAGCGGTGTCATGCATTGGCTATGAGCAACGCAATAGGTCCCACTCTGGCCTCGTGTCACGAGCATGGCTCTTCCATCTTCCGACAGGTGAACTGTTATGAAATTGACCTGCAGCTGTAACGGTGACTGTGACCGGAAATGTTACTGGAACTACGACTGGCACTCGCTGGAACTCTGTCGGCTAAGCCACGGAATGTATCTTGTGTCCTCGTGTACAGTGATACTAAGCTCGGCAATAGTTGTTCCACACGATGTTTGACGTGAAACATAGTTGCTGCTTAGCTAGAAACCTCTGCACGATGCTGGCAGACTCGCTCCACCTTGTGTGTAGGTTGTCCCGTCCAAAGTCCATTGCTGGTGGGAAGTCTAACTTGTAGCCATCCCAACATATCTCCCCCATTCCCAGATACAGCGATCCACCCTTCTGTAGTCTCTTATTGTCTCTCACTCTTCCACCCACCTTTCCTACCATCACAGAAGTTACTGAGAACAAACTGCGAAGCGCTTGCCAGTGGCTGCAAACCTCTCTACACCTTAGCACCATCAACACCATCGCCATATGATTGCTTATAATAAACCACAAAAACAAATCAATCTTAACGCATTCTGCTCCAGTTATCTGAATCATTTTAAGTGTAAAAAAATTACGTCTGATTCTAAAATAATTTCACTGAAGAGTAGTAATAATGCCGATGCCACTCTAACCATAACTTCCATTTGAGGGAAATGAAAGGAGCAGAGGACAAAGATATAAAGTACACCTACAGCCAAAAGAGACTTCACTTCTTCTTTGACATGTCTCAACCATCTGCTTTAAAAATAGCGATCTTCTCAAAGCAATGTAGATATTTTCTCGAAGGGCTAATCCACTGACAATCGTCGACAATAAACTGACCACAGTACTCAAGTGTGGGATTCTCTATCATCTGTACAGCCTTGTCCCTAAGTGATTCTAACATTCTGCGTATCACTTTGTTTGTAATTGAGGCACCTATAAGTTCCAAGTATTGCTGAGCTAACCACTACCAATAAAAATTACGCGATCTACCCATACACCATCAGTCTCACCACCTCAACCCTCTTCTGCAAGAAATCTTAATCCTACTGATACGGGCAACTTGCCTTGATTTAAGAGGACGTCAAACTGGCGCACTCGAATCGCTCCGTGAAATTCATAATGCGTAAAATACGTACCACAGAATGAGTTACAATTTTTTTCAGTTCCAACATTCTGTTGATGCAGAGCCAGCAACCTTTCCTAATTTTTCATGAAGCGTCTAGTAACAAATCTGTCACAATTTCGGTAGGTATGTTTGGCGACTAGTTTCGAACCAAATGGTTCATGAGGCTGCACTGAAAGTGCCTGATCTTAACAACAAACATGAAAATGACAATACATGCTTTAAAAAGTAATCGCTGACGACTATCACAACGAATATGTGCCCACTTAGAAAGTCAGAATCAGTCAGTCGGTCAGTTTGATTCTGACTTGCTAAGTAGACACAAGTTGATTGTGACAGTCATCTGTGATTACTTTGTAAAGCATGTATTACAATTTTGGATTCTGTTATTAAGATAAGGCACTTTCAGTGCAGTATCAGTATGTCAGCCTTCAGAATGAACCTGTTGAAGCTGGCCGCGGTGGCCGAGCGGTTCTAGGCGCCTCAGTCCGGAACCGCGCGACTGCTACGGTCGCAGGTTCGAATCCTGCCTCGGGCATGGATGTGTGTGATGTCCTTAGGTTAGTTAGGTTTAAGTAGTTCTAAGTTCTAGGGGACTGATGACCTCAGATGCTAAGTTCCATAGTGCTCAGAGCCATTTGAACCAGTTGATTCGAAACTAGTCGTATGTGCTGCAACTGTGACAGATTAGTTAACAAACGCTTCATGAATTATTGTTATGACACCATATTCGCTAAATTCGTGAACTCGCTACGAAAACTTTAGCTTCCTGTCTAAGATAGACATTGGGCTAGGCTACATTTCAGTTAGTTACCATAGCCTGCGTTCCAATAGGATGCTATAGAAGCAAAATAAATATTACAATACTCTGCATCACACCACCAGATGCACCCAAAACCATCCATGGAAGGTTTATATCTCCAGGCCATTTTCAAATATTTACAACTGGACACCTTGAACCCCTATTAAACTGGGGTGCACCAGACACACCGGCATGTCTGAAGCTCTCAGCAGAGACACAGGTATTTCTGTTAGATTCCAACTGAAGAAAGGCTCCAGCTGTTCAGTTGTTAACATTTGAAAATGACTAAAGCATCGAAACTGGTCGTGGAGAAATTTGGGTGACAGTAATGATTCGAGTCACTAAAAATACCGGGTGATCAAAAAGTCAGTATAAATTTGAAAAATTAATAAACCACGGAATAATGTAGATAGATAGGTAAAAATTGACTCACATGCTTGGAATGACATGGGATTTTATTAGAAAAAAAAAAGACGAAGCATTGCTAGACGCGTGAAAGATCTCTCGCTCGCGTCGTTTGGTGATGATCGTGGGCTCAGCCGCCACTTTCGTCATGCTTCGCCTCCCAGGTCCCCAGACCTCAGTCCGTGCGATTATAGGCTTTGGGGTTACCTGAAGTTGCAAGTGTATCGTGATCGACCGACATCTCTAGGGATGCTGAAAGACAACATCCGACGCCAATGCCTCACCATAACTCCGGACATGGTTTACAGTGCTGTTCACAACATTATTCCTCGACTACAGCTATTGTTGAGGAATGATGATGAACATAGCGAGCATTTCCTGTAAAGAACATCATCTTTGCTTTGTCTTACTTTGTTATGCTAATTATTGCTGTTCTGATCAGATGAAGCCATCTGTCGAACATTTTTTGAACTTTTGTATTTTTTTGGTTCTAATAAAACCCCATGTCATTCCAAGCATGTGTGTCAATTTGTACCTCTCTATCTACAGTATTCCGTGATTTATTCAGTTTTCAAATTTATACTGACTTTTTGATCACCCGGTATTTATTTTGGTTCTTTAATTACATTTCTGAAATGTAGGTTGCAGTGACAGATTATATGCACCCCAACAGGTGTCCTGTGTCCACAGAAAGATGTTGAATAAAATAACAAAAGTAAAAATTGTCGGCGTTTTGTTCTATAGTGGTTGGTGCACGTACTGTATGACGCCAGACGCCAGTGTCATGAAGTCAATTCAATATTGAATATCGGTTGGTTCAACTGTGCCCTGGTCCTTTCAGCCCCCACAAACCAACAAACCAACCAACTGTCCCCTCCCCCCCCCCCCACACACACACAAACACACACACTTCTCTCCCTCCTCCCCCCCCCCCCCCCCATCCCTCTACGCATCCCAGTTGAAGTAAATGAGGAACTCGGTCGCCAGCGACGTTTGTGGAGACTGGAGTCTGCCGTCCAGTTGGTACAGTGATCTCCTGTGTGTGCCGGCAGGCTGGAGGGCGCCGTGCCGCGGCTGTGGGCGACGCGCGCCGCCCTGCGCTCAGTGCACCGGCGCGCGCTGCTTCTGCGGGTGGCCACCGCGGCGCTGCTAGCGCTCGCGCCCGGAGGCTACCTGTTGTCGCGCCTGCTGAGGGCGCTCGCCTGCAGGTCCTCCCTGCAATTCGCCTCGCTGTCCGGGCCCGCTGTCCCACTGCAGGTCAGTACCTATATCTCTGTCTCTGTCTGTCTGCTCTCTCTCTCTCTCTCTCTCTCTCTCTCTCTCTCTCTCTCACACGCAACACCACTCTACACTAATCGTATCTTCACTCAAGTCATCTGTCCACCTACAAACCCTTGATCCGCCCCATCCACTATTAGGCCAGCGTTACTTGGATTTCCGCCCCTCCCAAATTCTACAAATCCCTCCAGAGCCTCGAACGCCATGCGCTCCGCCTCGCCTTCTGCATCCGCCTTCCGTCCCCCACACGCATCCTCTACGACCTCATCCCCTTCCCCCACCTTCTCCTTTTCCTTGAACACATCCGCACACTATATATTGTCCGCTGCCTTGATCTCCCTCACCCCCTGGTGTCTGCCTTCCTCTCCACCCCCAGCCCGTTGCCGCGCCTTTACCGTTGTGTCCCACCCTCTCTCCATCACAAAGCCCTCCACCTCCTTTCCCAACAAAACTTCCATCATCTACCCCTCCCAGATGATGAGCTTCGCCCTGACATCTACCCTTCCTACCAACTCTAACGCCATCTTCCTCCTGCCTCCTCCTCAGGGCTCCCTCTCCTGCCCCTCCCTTCTGAGCGGCTTTCCCCTCCTACTCCCCCTCTCTCTCTTGTGCTCCCCTCCAGTGTCTATGCACTCATTCCCACCTTGTCTTCCTTCTACATCTCCAGCCCCACCTGTCTCCTTCCTCTTGGTGCATCCGCTGACACCCCTACTCTTTTCATCCCGTCCCCCTCCCCTACTGCAGCTTGCTCTCCCCTCCGTTTCCATCCTTGGCAGGTCCCACCTGACCCGCATCTCGTGGCCGTGCGGTAGCGTTCTTGCTTCCCACGCCCAGGTTCCCGGGTTCGATTCCCGGCGGGGTCAGGGATTTTCTCTGCCTCGTGATGGCTGGGTGTTGTGTGATGTCCTTAGGTTAGTTAGGTTTAAGTAGTTCTAAGTTCCAGGGGACTGATGACCATAGATGTTAAGTCCCATAGTGCTCAGAGCCATTTGAACCATTTTTTTGGTCCCACCTGGCAATTTTATTCTTCATTGTGTGTGCTACAAATGGGTTTACAGTGTGTTGTCCTGGAGTGTTTTTAATACTGTGGTTAACTTTTAACCTGTGTGTGTGACTTCAGTGTCTTTTTTGTGTTCTACGAATCGCCAACAGTGTTTTTTAACTTCATGTCGACTTGTTTAATTGTACCCCATGAACGTCTCCATGTCATTATCTCCCCTTACTCTGTTTTATGTCCCCCCTTTTTATTGCCTTATATGTAACATTTTATTCTTGTATTAGTTGTCATGTCATTCGGCTTAAGGGCGGCAGATTATGCCGGTGACAGCACTCCCCTGCCCATATGGGGCAGGGGAATGAAATCACAATAAAGAAAAAAAAGTCATCTGTCATTGCACTTCCGGTCGGAGTGGCAGAGCGGTTCTAGGCGCTACAGTCTGGTACCACGCTACCGCTACGGTCGCAAGTTCGAATCCTGCCTCGGGCATGGATGTGTGTAATGTCCTTAGGTTAGTTAGGTTTACAATTTGTACAGAAAGCAGATGGCAGTTATAAGAGTCGAGGGGTATGAAAGGGAAGCAGTGGTTGGGAAGGGAGTGAGACAAGGTTGTAGCCTATCCCCGAAGTTATTCAATCTGTATATTGAGCAAGCAGTAAAGGAAACAAAAGAAAAGTTCGGAGTAGGTATTAAAATCCATGGAGAAGAAATAAAAACCTTGAGGTGATGCTGAGGGAATTATATTAGGAAATGAGACAGTTAAAGTAGTAAAGGAGTTTTGCTATTTGGGGAGCAAAATAACATGATGGTCGAAGTAGAGAGGATATAAAATGTAGACTGGCAATGGCAGGGAAAGCGTTTCTGAAGAAGAAAAATTTGTTAACATCGAGTATAGATTTAAATGTCAGGAAGTCGTTTCTGAAATTATTTGTATGGGGTGTAGCCATGTATGGAAGTGAAATGTGGACGATAAATAGTTTAGACAAGAAGAGAATAGAAGCTTTCGAAATGTGGTGCTACAGAAGAATGCTCAAGATTAGATGGGTAGATCACATAACTAATGAGGAGGTATTGAATAGAATTGGGGAGAAGAGGAGATTGTGGCACAACTTGACTAGAAGAAGGGATCGGTTGGTAGGACATGTTCTGAGACATCGAGAGATCACCAGTTTAGTATTGGAGGGCAGCGTGGAGGGTAAAAATCGAAGAGGGTGACCAAGAGATGAATACACTAAGCAGATTCAGAAGGATGTAGGCTGCAGTAGGTACTGGGAGATTAAGAAGCTTGCACAGGTTAGAGTACCATGGATAGCTGCATCAAACCAGTCTCAGGACTGAAGACCACAACAACAACAACACAAGTGCTAGGGGACTGATGACCTCAGAAGTTAAGTCCCATAGTGCTCGGAGCCACTTGAACTTGTCATTGCACTAGCCCATTGCCACAAATACCTAGATCGTCAATGTAAATATGTATATGCAACGACACTGCTGGATATTAATTTCGCAACACCAGGAAGTATAGCAACAAAAGAAAGTTTACGTATTGTCCGCGAACAATATACATAGAGTTGTAGTTGACTGCGGGGTATGCAGGGCGCGAAAGTTAGTACACACAACTGCGAGCTTTGGAGCAACATTGGCTCGAACCGACTGTTCATAGATTCTGTGCCAGAGTTTATCAGTTGTAGTGGCTTGTAAGTGGCGGCATGTCAGTCAGTCAGCAATCATAGAGATTTTCAGTGGGTGAGAGACATGAGAAAAGTGCTGCCGAGGCAATGGTCGAACACCTCTGTATTGAGGTAGTTCAGGATAACGTGGACAACAAGCGGTCTCCTATTATCTTTTTTGAAAGATAACATTATGAAGACCTCGAAAATAGAACTTATCAATAGCTTCAACACGCCAGAAATGTAACGTCAGCTGTCGAAATTACTGGCATACGAATCATAGGTGACAGCGTGCACGCATCGGCACCCTATGCCAGGTTGGCAGTACACACATGCCGATGTGACGAAGAAGTTCAGTGGAGCTACGTTTCTTCTCCTCGGAACCTCTATACATGGTTACATCCAACGTGATGTTATACGCAGAACTGGGATATCTGGGTAGACGAGGTGGTGCAACTCCTGAGTCCAATGTTGTCATTGGACTAACCGTAGCCACGCCTCTAATGGCTACCGTATCAACAGCTACGGTGCTAGCCGTTCTGACAGGCAGTGCTGCCACAGACGTCTTCTCACTCTCCGTGTTGGTACTTATTTCTCCTTTCTTTACTCACGGAACGTGACATGGCTGTATGAAAATGGACGTACGAGCTAAAGCAGACAATACACTATGTGATTAAAAGTATCTGGACACCTGTAAGTGGAAATTAATATAGGACGTGTCCACTCTCCGCCCTTACGAGGGCTTGAACTCTGCTGGCGTCACCTTCAGTGAGGTGTCTGAATGTCTGTGGAGGAATGGAAGCCAGTTCCTCATGAAGAGCCGAAACCAGGCGAGATAGTGATGTTGAGCGCTGAAGCGAAGTTCAAGCTCATCCCAAAGCTGTTTCACTGGGTTGACATCTGGACTTGGGGCAGGCCAGCTCACTTCAGCTGTGTTCCAGAATGAGATTTTCACTCTGCAGCGGAGTGTGTGCTGATATGAAACTTCCTGGCAGATTAAAACTGTGTGCCCGACCGAGACTCGAACTCGGGACCTTTGCCTTTCGCGGGCAAGTGCTCTACCATCTGAGCTACCGAAGCACGACTCACGCCCGGTCCTCACAGCTTTACTTCTGCCAGTACCTCGTCTCCTACCTTCCAAACTTTACAGAAGCTCTCCTGCGAACCTTGCAGAACTAGCACTCCTAAAAGAAAGGATACTGCGGAGACATGGCTTAGCCACAGCCTGGGGGATGTTTCCAGAATGAGATTTTCACTCTGCAGCGGAGTGTGCGCTGATATGAAACTTCCTGGCAGATTAAAACTGGGGGATGTTTCCACTCCGCTGCAGAGTGAAAATCTCATTCTGGACACATCCCCCAGGCTGTGGCTAAGCTATGTCTCCGCAGTATCCTTCCTTTCAGGAGTGCTAGTTCTGCAAGGTTCGCAGGAGAACTTCTGTAAAGTTTGGAAGGTAGGAGACGAGGTACTGGCAGAAGTAAAGCTGTGAGGACCGGGCGTGAGTCGTGCTTCGGTAGCTCAGATGGTAGAGCACTTTCCCGCGAAAGGCAAAGGTCCCGAGTTCGAGTCTCGCTCGGGCACACAGTTTTAATCTGCCAGGAAGTTTCAGCTGTGTTATTGTCCACAAACCATTGCCTCACAGAAGCGGCTTTATAGCAGGGTGCATTGTCTTGCTGATCAAACAGTCACTGTCTCTGAACCGTTCCTCTGCAGTATGCAGTACACAGTGCTGTAAAATGTATTCGCGTCCCGCCATATTTAGCATTTTCTTAAGCGTAGTAGGGGAACCACACACTAACCACGAAAAGCACCCCCATATCCTATTTCCATCTGATCTGTACTTCATATTTGGCCCTACACATGATTTTCCAGGCATTCGCCAAACCCAAAACCTTCCATAGAATTTCAACACGATGTAGCATGATCCGTCACTCCTTTCTTTCGTTTCCAACCATTCACTGTCCAGTGACGTCACTCTTCACACCACCTCAAGTATCGCTTAGCACTGACTACAGAAATTTCTGGCTTTATAAGGAGCCGTTCGAGCCCTATACCCTGTTCTTTTTAACTCCCTACACACACTCATTGTGCAAGATAGACTGCTGGTAGCACATCGGAACTCACGAGTTTTTCCTTCCGCTGGTTTCATACGTTGTTTTTTTTTTTACAACCACGTATCAATTAATACATCAAGTCTGCCCGGTCTTGGTTTTGCTGTTATCTCTTCGCGCTTCCACTGCATTGTCACATCACTAACAGCAGACTTGAAGAATTCCGAACTGTTGAAACGTCCCTGATGCATTTGTTGCACAGGTGACATCCATTGACTAGTCCACGTTCGAAGTTGTGTGTTCTCCTGACCGACTCATTCTGCTGTCAATGCCTCTCTTGACAAAACAACACTCCCTGACTCCTTTGATACTGGCTAGTCGGCGTGTCGTGACATCTAGCAGTCAGTTCCGCGTTATAGGGTCCTCCGGATACCTTTGATCGTATAGCGTATGTCTGTTCTGAAGGAGTTTAGTTGCTTGGAGCCTTTGACATGCTGCTTTGCTTAGTATATGGCCCTCCTGAGCCCGTCGATTCCATATTCGTATCACAGTTGTAGGATCCTGACCAATGCAAAACGATAAAGCACCGTCTCAACAGGCGCGATGCTTCTGCCGTCGAATTACGACACATGCTTCTCTTTCATACACGAGATGTAACTCAATCTTCTCGCAGACAACCAACATTCACATGTGATACCTGAATAGACACCCGCTGCCCAGTCTTTCCCTGTATGCAGAATATAGATGAATCTCTATCTAAATTCAGCGTTTACTGCAAGCCGCCTTCATGGTGATGCAATTTTAATTGCCAGTGGTGTATATGCAATGGTAACGCCGCAAGCGATGGTAGATATAATTTTATCCACTGTTGTCAGTGTTTCTTCCGTGACTGTAGTACTTTAGTAAAATAAAAAAAACAGCCGCCTTCAATCACAAATCGTGATTTTATTTCAATGCACAATGCATTTCGAGCCCTGAGTAATCATCTTCAGGTACTTTGACAGTCTACTTCTAATTTTTTCCCAGTTTAGGTTACTTCTGGTCCTAGTAACATAACATTAGTATATTAAAAAGTGGCACACTGTGAATGTAAGTTTTCTAAACTAAGACAAATCCAAAAATAACTCACTATTTCTAGTAGTGGATACATGGTTTTGAAGTACTGTACCAGTAGACATGTTTACGTACCTATATACACTTTCCATTCTGAAAGCGGTTGTTCTTTATTTTATGATGATAAGTTAATAGAACGTAACTTATGCTTCCTAGACATTTCTCTTCACAATTAACGTTTATAAACGCCAGAATCAACTTCTGTACATTGTCATCTCATGGGAAACAGACGCACTTCTGTTAACTGAAGTGGGTGTTGCAAATATATATAAGAGGCAGCTGACTTCGTATTGTAAGGGAATGTGCTAGTCACGGACGAATTTTGTCCCCCCCCCCCCCCCCATCACGCCCTTCCACGGCCACACACGCGCCAAACTAACTATTCCTTGAAGCCTCAGGATGTCCCCTGTTAACTTCTGTCTTCTTTTAGTCAGTTTGTGGCGCAAAGCCCTTTCCTCCCCAACTTCGTTCAGTACCTCTCCATTAATTAGTTGATGTGCGCTTTTGATTTCAGTATTCTTTGTAGCACCACATTTCAAAATCTTCTTGTTTGTACTGTTTATCGTCCTCGTTTCAATTCTGTGTAAGAATGTATTCCAAACAAATAACTGCAGAAATAACATCCTAACACTTAAATTCGTAAGTAAGGTTAACATAAGGTTTTTGCTATTTCGAGAAAGGTTTTGTTGCTATTGTCCTTCAACTGATCTTTCAAGTCCTTCGCCGTCAATGGCAGAACTAAAAAGCCATCGCTTAACACTTAAAATTTTTATTTCTTCTTGGATTTTAATTTCTTTCCCTAATTTATCCTTATATTCCTTTATTTAGACATCCAACCGAATAGCACTATACAAAATAATTAAATTGCATTTCTATTGCTTTAAGAGGGGCCGCACCACAATATCAAATAAATAACATCTTTTAATTTTAAAAATTTTTGGTGTGGGCCCATAGAGTGCAGCCTAGATAGACAGCGGGTAAATTCGTCATTTACCTGGTTTACTACACATGCTGCCCATGGCAACGACAGTGGGGTGTGTCGGAAGCAGTGACCGTAACATGTGTATTAGTAGGAAAAGTGTGAACCGTCTGAAGAAATTCTGAAGGTTGGAGTAGTATACCTTTAGGATGTCACAATGAAACAAGCGCAAGCGACATTCAAAATTCACACCTTACTAGATGGTGTAACGAAATCGACGTAAATTATTCAATTAATAGCCTATTAAGCTTTGCACCTAATTTTAAGAATATCTTAGTTGTTATTTTAAGAATACCTCAGCTGTCCCAGACCCACATTTGGTTTTGACCATTTTACAATGCTCACGGTTGTACTATGTTTTCATATTTGTCCATTTCCTTGCACACTCCACAAGCAGTACACCAGTTTTATCCGAAACTTCTTTCAACAAATCTTTCCTATTATATCTGTCTTTATATTCAGAATCAGAAGGATCCTACAGAGGTTTCCTCATTTCAGTTTCTCTAAAAAACTGAATTGTTGGATCTGTTGATGACTCGTGAGTTGTCATTGTCGAAAGAAACACAGCAGACGAAGAAAGAAATACAGCAGACGACACGGCAAATGCGCGTGCGCAAGTCACACAACTCTACCGTGTTTTTGCTCACTGACCATAAACTACAAACTCGAGACAAAACTTACCTCAAGTAGTTGTTCAGCCTCGCGACTTCAAACAACTGTTGACAACAGTTGAAAACTAATTCAAACTTCGAGTTGAAAACCGAGTTTGTTGGAGTTGGTTTCCAGTGTGAAGGTACCTGAACCGCGCAGCGGCAGCTGTTACGCCGCGCACTGACTGAGGTGTTCGCTGCTGGAGCAGGTGGGCGGGCGGTCGCTCAAGGCGGTGTTCCCGCTGCTGGCGCCACTGCCGCCGCTGGGGCTGGCGGTGACGGCGCTGACGTACGGCGACCGCGTGCTGGTGTGCGTGGCCGCGGACACGGCGCTGGCGCCAGCCGCGACGCTGCTACTGGCGCAGCTGCGCGCGCAGGTGGAGACGACGTGGCGCCACCTGCTGCTCCGGCGGGTGCCCGGCGAGGCGCGGCCGCTCACCATCTGCTCGCCCGTCCGCGAGGTGAGCCGAGCTCGCTGCCTGCTGCCGCCTGGCTGGCGCCACTGGGAACGCTCACAAAGTAACGCCTCGATATCGTTTTTTCTCCTCCACTTGACTGGTAATGTGGCAGTTACAAATTTTGTGCACTGCAGCAACCCTTCCGCAGCTCACCAGAAGAAAACAGAGTCCCACATCAACAGGTGCAACACTGTATAAGTTTAGAAAATGGCCGACACTGATGTATGCTTAAGGAGACCACACCCTGCCTATCTAACCCATGTTACTTTAGGCAAGTATTTGACCCATTTATGAAAAAAACTATTTGATGCAGGACCTTAATATTTTTTGTGTATGTTACCTGATGCTAATAGTCAACTGTACTAAAATCTACTTTATCCATTTTATAGTTTTTAAGAAATACTTTTTTTTAATTTATTAACAAAGATATTAAGTTTTTTCTGCAGAAAATATTTTTTGTGAACGTCCTAATGGGGGAATATTAATGAATGTAGTACCAGTGGTGGCTTTTTATGTCATGCAGAGTCTCTGAAAATTTCATTCATTTATCTATGATGGTTTCTGATATAATGGGGCATATGTACTGAAAATTTTAGTTTGCGGGAAATTGACTTTAAAGAAAAAACTTTTGAAATTTGTACTTACAGTTAATTAAAACTATCCTGCTGCATATGATGGCCCTTCTTTGGCTTCTGGCAGGTCTTCCATGTTCTTTTTCACCTTCCTGGATGTTTGTCTTGCTTTCTTAGCCGTATTAGATGCAGACCTGTGTGCATTGGCTATCCTCATTTTATCGCAGTGTTGTAGCCCAGTGATCATATTTTCACCAGGATTAATTCCCGTCGGCCGGTGTGGCCAAGCGGTTAAAGGCGCTACAGTCTGGAACCGCGTGGCCGCTACGGTCGCAGGTTCGAATCCTGCCTCGGGCATGGATGTGTGTGATGTCCTTAGGTTAGTTAGGTTTAAGTAGTTCTAAGTTCTAGGGGACTGATGACCTTGGAAGTTAAGTCCCATAGTGCTCAGAGCCCTTTGAACCATTTTTGATTAATTCCCAGCTTTTTCATTACCCAACACTTTCTAATATTACCACAATTGAATGTAATAACAGCATCATGAGCTCGTAGTTTCATTGTATGCATGTCTACAAATACAGTTTTACGAAGGTGGTTCCCAATTATGCTGTTGAAACATTCATTTGGATTCCGTGTCTACCCATGCAGACATTTCCTTAGAAGGTCAGGATGAGCCAAGTCTCTGAAAATAAGTTTAATTGCTGTAATAACAGCAGCTGGAAGAGAATGCTGGTGAGAATAAGATTCTCCAGTTGCCTGAGCCCTATTGTATTTGCACCACGAATTTTCTCCTGATGGACACAATCCATGACATAGCTTATCATCAGCAGAGGACTTACGGAAGAATATGACCCAAACATCTCTCTTCATTTCCTCCAGACTTACTTTATTTCTCCTAACTGCCTGCCCATATTATACCTGCAAGTTTTCTGTTTCAGTTTTAGTTAACCGAGCCTGTCCGGTGAACAATTTTCCATCTCCTAACATTTTTGCTCTTATATCAACAGTTAGTTTTCTCAGCCTTGTTCCCAAACGTTTTTGAACGTGGCCTACACATTCTATTTTGCTAATAATGGCATCTCCATATGGCTTAAGAGTTCATCACGTTAAGTATAACAACCACTCGCAATCACACTTGAACAAAACTAACCGCGTGTTTGAAAGCGTGTTGTTTACAAACAGCAGAAACAAAAGAATACCGATCGTTGCATTCCAAGGATAGCCAACACACTCGGGAGTAAAAAAAAATCCCTAACGTGCAATGTAGGGGATATAAAGATTTAAAATACATGGAGAAAAGTGGGTGACAGAAAAGTGGGCGTGGCACATAAACACACGTGGTAGGAAAATGCTCTTTAAATCCTCGAAAAAATTTTTTTTCAGCAAAATCCTTTTCAGAGTACTTAAATAAAACCTTAATCTATCGAAATATGATGAAAACCGAAAATCGATTTTTTCCGACGTGAACCACGGTGTGGCCCCCTTAAGAGAACTTTCTGTGCTTGACTTACTTAGTGCAGAAGGTGAAACGGTCAATCTCATTCATGAAAGGCCGAAGAAGGTGTAAGGAGATGCTATGGTGGACTTCAGCATCGTTAGACGATCGGTTCGACGCTGTAGACACACTGAAGAACAGACACAACTGGCGGATACTACGCAGTGACTTCACACAACCAGACAATCCGTGACGACTGCCATGTAACAACAGATGAACTGTGTCGTCAGTTATGCATCAGTAAAGGGGGTGTGTCATTGAAGACCTGGCCAACTCCAATATTTGTACACGCTGAGTACCAAAACTGTTGACCGACCAGAATAAAGAGGCAAGGAAAACAATTGCATCCACTCTGTTGCACTAGCAGACTTCCATCTGTTCGGACCACTCAAAGAAACTCATTGGCGGCATCACTTTGAAGATGCAGATATCTTGGAAAATTCTGTGTGCCAGCGGTTGAGGAAGCGGACCCACAATTCTTACTGCACAGGTATACATGCTCTTGTTTCAGGATGTAAAAGAAGTGTAGACAAAGACGGTGATTATATTGAAATTTGTAGCTGTTGTCCTGTGCTTGTGGCATACTTCTCTTGTAGAAAACAAATTAAAAAATACGACGCATTACTTTCTGAATGGACCTCATAGACTCTGACGGTACCCTCAACATTAAAATTATACGATCCTAAACAAGGTACTTTTCTCCTTTTCGCTTCAGTCCTGTGAGGTTCACGTTAATTTGGATCAGATTGTTTTCTTCAGATCTTTACCTTTGTATCTGATCGGTGTCTACTGGGAACCATGGCATTTCAGTGCAATTGGCCAAGTTGCTTAGGAACACCGTTTCCTCTTATCTTCTAATTTGAATAATTAAAGTGTTCACGTAAGTTCACAAATATCGGGCGACTGAAAGGGGTCCGATACATCAAACGCACAGATAATTACCAGACTGAACCAGGTGCCTAAACCAAGTTGATCTTTGGTTCCTTTACAAGTTGTTCCTAAATTCCCGCTACAAACTTCTATTACTTGTAGAGGGGAGTGAGTACATAATACGAGGCCTGTTCAGAAAGTAAGCTCCGATTGATTGTCAAATTGAAACCACAGTGAACATCAGAAATGTTTTACTTGTAACAATTAGCTACACCTTTCAGCTACTTCTCTACGTAGTCGCCGTTCTGACTTAGACTTTTGTCATAGCGTTGTACCAACTTTTCAATAGCCTCATCATAGAAGGCAGCCGCCAGTGCTTTCCGCCAATTCTCCACGCTGGCCTACACCTCGTTGTCTGTGTCAAAATGTTGTCTTCAAAGACAGCGGTTCATGTGACCAGAGATGAAACTCAGGGGGAGACAATTGCGGACTGTATTGTGGGTAATCTCACATTTCCATTTGAAAACGATGCAGGAGCATCTTCATTGCCCCTGCAGAATGCGGCTGAGAATTGTCTTGAAGAAGAAACAGCACGACAGTTATGTAATGTTAGCTGCATAGCTTCAGGCGAAATTTCTCACCAGGCCCTCGTACTTGGCTGCAGACACTATTTTCTAGACATCTTTACGCACTCACTGCGAGCTCAGAAATGAGAAGAGCGACGTGATGCTAACTGGGGTTATACTAGAGACACTACCCAACACATCTGTGCAAAGCTTTATCGGATTTTCATAGTCGTTTCCTTTTCGCGACCGATCGGAGCTTACTTTCTGAACGCCCCTCGTATTTTGAACAGGAACCCATGCCCGGAAACGTACCGTTGCCGTTCTACGACGGTTTCAATTCAGATGTTTAACTGGTCCACTTCTGCTTGAGTAACTAAATTAAGCGTGACGCAGTACAACTATTAGGTAACAATTGGAAAGGAAACATAATGAAACTTCCATTTATCACTTCAGCGCATTTGTTTGTATTAGCATACTGTATGTACAGAACGTAATGTTTAAGTGTTCATAAGTGATAAATGGATATTTCGTAATATTCCCTTTCGAATAGTTATCTAATAACTGTACGGCGTCACGCTTAATTCAATTCCTCAAGCAGAACTGTACGAGTTGAACACCTGGATTGAAACCGTCGGTACGTTTCCCGACATGGGTTCCTATCCAAAATATTATGTACTTACTCCCCTCTACTAGTCGCAAAAGTTTGTAATGGGAATTTCTGAACATCCTGTATGTATGGGATACTTCTTTTATTGAAATGATACAAGTCACTCAGATAAAACACAGACTATTTTTTCACTTGTAGCAAGCTTACAGTCCCTATCAGCCTCTCTCAGTCCATCTTCACTCATCCCGCTTAGCCACTTAAGTCTGATTCTTTCAACTATTTCACAGTATTAATATTTCAATTATTTCACTTCTTCACCAGAAATTTATGAGTTCTTCCTGCACTCAACTTTTATAAACGGTCGCCTAGAAATAAAGTTGCCAAGTGTTATTGATGGCCACACTACATGTTTCAATCTGTCATCTACTCGTTTATGTTTCACAAAATTACTTCACAAGAATATTCAGTCACGAACACGACTCATATACGTCTCTTTAGCACTTTCAAACTCATCAGGCTTCAATTTATTTTATTTTACTTTTTTTTTGGAGGGGTGGGGGGAGGTGCAGAGCGAGCATCACCATTGAACACTCACTCCAACGTACATAATCCGTGGGCTTTCTGTGGCTTTCATAAGAGTGACGGCTTTGATTTGACTTCTCAACAGCTCATATGGTGGTCTGTTGAAGCATCGAAACATTATATTAGATTGATTTGAGGATCGGGCTGCGAGGCAGACATACTGATAACGAATTATCACGCCTGTAAAGCCTACGCAGTCACACACCAGTAGGTCTGTGAAAGTAACTATTAAATCTTGTGTCCGCCACTATCGAGATATATAACCATTCATCGTTACTTTCGTCACTGAACTTCATTAGTGATTCAGTTATTACACATAAATACTTCTTTGCTATTAGAGCAACTTGTGGGTATAACCATACTCGTAAATGCGACATCTTTGTGAGTTCTCTTTCCTGAACAGATTTTTCTGTTTTACATACTGAGAAACGGTCGCCACGATTATACTGGCATTCATGATAACAGCTGAAGTTGCAAGAACTAACTGTTAGGTTGGTTCATAAGTTCGTAGCCTTTTTGTTTTGCATGTTGGTACTCTGGCTCCCATGGGTTTCTTTGTCGATTTTCATTTTTTTTTTATTTATAGTTGACTGTTGCTATCTGAGTTTACATATTTTCAGTTGTCATTTGGAGATGGTGAGTAGAACTACAGACGCTATAAAATGGAGTGCCAAGTCGAGAAATTGGAACAGTTCCAGCCTATTCTTCTGTTTGAATTCAATAGAGAGGTGACAGCAGTAGAGGAACACAAAAGCATTTGCGCCTTGTATGTGTATAATACCATTGGACAGAGCATCAATAAAATGGTATTCTCGTTTCAAAGATGATCGTTTTGACTTTAGTGATTCTCCACATTCAGGAACGCTATGGGAGCTTGATGAAGATCGCTTAAACACATTATCCTCAATGATCCACGTCGCTGTACTCGAGAACTGGTAAATGTGACGAACTCTGATGAGTGCCACCATAATACGACATTTTCATATAATGGAGAAGGTTCAAGAGTAGGGTGTATGGGTGCCGTATGCTCTAAACCAGGGCTTAACAACTGGCCAGTTCTGAGCGCGAGTACTCGCGTCTGCTCAGGCACGTGCTCGCGAGCAGCTGCAAGGTCGCGGAGTAGGGAGGGAGGGGAGGGAGGGGAAATGCGCGTTTGAATAGGGCCGCAGTGTGCCTATTGAATTCGCGCCGACTGTGTAACGTTTAAAGTACTACGATCAGCTCTTAACAGTCACTTCGCTGGTTAAGAATCATGTGAAGTCGCCGTTGTGTAACCCCAACCATGCTTTCGCAGTTCAAACCCCATTGGGAGGAATTGAATCTGTTTACTGAAAAAGATGGTGTTGCAAAATGTTTAGTATGTCACAAAACGCTGAATTCTTTCACGAAATTTAATTTGCAGCGACATTATATGTCGTACCACGCGAAAGACTACGGACGTGGAAAATGTGATTGACCAGACCGTGCACAGGAAGTTATTAAACTTAAAAGGAAGCTATCAGAAGAAGATCTGGACGATGAAGAAAAATCAACTGAGGCAGCTCTCAGAGTGGATTACAAAATTGCTTTGCTTTTAGCAAAATCCCTGCGCCCCTTAACTGATGGCGATTTAATAAAAGAATGTTTGGTAGTTGCAGCGGCGCATATGTGTCCATCTCAAGTTGAACAGTTTCGGATTGTGCCATTATCTAACATGACCATTATGCGTCGCATACAGGACATGGCAGACGACGTCCAGAGCCAGCTTGCAAATATCTGTAAAGATTTTATGGCGTATTCTCTAGCTCTGGACGAAAGTGTTGATATCACTGGAACAGCGCAGCTTGCCATATTTATTAGAGGTGTTAATAGAGATCTTCAGGTGAGGGAGGAGCTCCTCGATGTAGTAGCCATAAAGAACACTACAACCGGAGGTGATATTTTAAGTAGTGTTCAAGAAAGTGTTGAAAATATAGGATTGTCGTGGAATTCTTTAGTTTCAGTGTCTACAAATGGCAGAGGCATACACTAAGCTAATAAAATAATGTGGCATGTGTACATTCTCCTTTGTTTGTTTCATATGTCGCAGTAATAATTCGTGAGTGATATCCCTGCAGGTGGCCGCGGATTTACATCGACTGGCGGCAGCTGTTGTGAACCCCACGTGACTCTCCCCACTCTCCGCTCTGGCCCGGTAGGAGGGGTAGCGTGCTCGCGCTGCTCCGTGCTCGCGCCTTGCTGCTCACAGCTTGCTCCGCGAGCACGTATGTTGTGAAGCCCTGCTCTAAACCAACATCGCAAAAATCAGCGGGTGGTCATATGTGCATCTCTGCTCGCTCATCAGTTGGCTGGTGAACAACACCGACCATTCCTATCCCGCATCGCTACTGGTGAAGAGAAGCAATGTCTTTATGCTAACACAAGGAAAGGAAGGAATGGTTGAACCCGAAACAAAGCAGCAACTCCCCATACAAACACCTTCTTGCAGCCACAAAATTTAACGTTATCATCTGGTGGAACAGCGACGGTATGGTGTGGTACGAATTGCTTCCCAGAGGTGTAACCACCACTGGTGACGTCTATTGTAACAACAGGGACGTCTTGCGGACGTAAACCGTGAATCTCGCCTGCATTCTCCTAGAGTATTCTTTACCTTATCCTGCACCCTCATGCAACGGCCTTGCCGCAGTGAATACACCGGTTCCCGTCCGATCACCGAAGTTAAGCGCTGTCTGGCGTGGCCGGCACTTGGATGGGTGACCATCTGGGTCGCCATGCTCTATTGCCATTTTTCTGGGTGCACTTAGCCTCGTGATGCCAATTGAGGAAGTACTCGGCCGAATAAAAGTCGCTCCGGTCAAAGAAAACCATCATGACGACCGGGAGAGCGCTGTGCTCACCACACACGCCTCGTACCCGCATCCTCAGCTGAGGATGACACGGCGGTCGGATGGTCCCGATGAGCCACTCGTGGCCTGAAGACCCTCAGATTTTCACCTTCTCCGCTCTCTATCGAACAACCTTCAAGGAACTTCCGTTTCGGATGAAAATGCGATCCGAACATGGCTCGACGAGTTGTTCGCGTCAAAACCTCGTGTTTTGTAAACCGTTGTATCTGTTATGTTTATTACAGTTACATAAACCCGCTATGA
Source organism: Schistocerca nitens (assembly GCF_023898315.1). Lineage (NCBI taxonomy): Eukaryota > Metazoa > Arthropoda > Insecta > Orthoptera > Acrididae > Schistocerca > Schistocerca nitens. The sequence goes on from NC_064621.1 coordinate 500,148,302, forward strand.
ACTTAAACACCAACCCATGACTGTCATATTAAAATCCAGCTTCAATCGCTACGACACTTCATCACCTAGGCCACTATAGGCAGCTGTGCTCTACGGCGACCGATACGGAGACACTCTTTAACGACCGTAGCAGTGTCCCAGCCGCATGCCGTAGCCCTGTTATCGCTACCGAGTAGCCGGCGATCTGGTGTACGGCGGAAACCGTAGCGTGTGAAACGAAGGAATCGGAACATAACGACTGCTCCCGGATCGTGCACGAAATGCGGTGGGGGAAAGAAAACATGCAGAATTCGGTAGTCCGTGTCATTAACGACTTGCTGCGCCGAGAATAAGAAATTGGAGGAATAAGAAAACTAGCGAGGTGGCACTAACGGGGCGGAGGGGGGGGGGGGGGGGGGGAGGAAGAGAGACGAGTAACGAAACGTTTCCGATACTCCAAGTCCATTGATGGTAGGGAAATGTATGCGGGTAAGAGAACGAGGGAGGAAAGAAAAATTCCAAGCAATAACGAGTCTCGTGCAATGCTCTTTATTTAGTAACGAATGTATACGATACGCTGCTGCCCTTATGGAAGGCAATGAGTTGGAAGTTCTACTTTTAACTTGATTTTATTGGCTTTTTGCTGGAAACAACAGCAAGTACAATTCCTTACTACGATTAGTGAAGACAAATTTGAAGTATACGTCTGTTTCACACATACATGAAATTACAAATGTCATTATTTGAAATGTCAGATATTTATGTCAGATTCTTGCAGGACCGTGCTGTTTAGCTGTTACTTACGAGGTGGTTGCGCCTCATTACTGTTTTCATTTTTGTTAGCAAGGGAAACCGCACGTCTGTGAGGTTTTCCCCGAGTTTATTTTCGGGTGGAGCATACTTAGAACATCCCGAAATTATGCGGTTAAGATTTCAGTCGTCTTCTGGGTGTTCGGTACATACAGAGACTCCATCACTCTGACCCTGTGAAGGTGCCCAGGGAAACATGAGATTCCCAATCTTATTAGAATAACTAACGTCACATGTCTCCCCGGAAGAACTTCTGGCTGTACCACAGTTTTGTTGGAACATTGCGCTGGGCTGTAGGGAAATAAAGCGAAAGAAGACCCTATTCCTGCCTGCAGTGATTTTTTTCACTGCTGAATCCATTGCTCGTATGCCTCTTTTCTTGAAACGTGATAGAAGACGGAATATGAAAGATGTGTAGATAATGGGTTCCCCTCTCTGAGGCTGTCTTTTGCAGGTCAATTTGCTACTTCACTGTGCCGATTACTGGAGCGCCCCTTTAACCACATTAAGTGAACTGTTTTATTTTGTTTCTTGGCTTCTTTTGTGTATTACAAATAGCCGGCGTTGCCCAGCTGTATTTATTCCAATCTTCTATTAGTCCATTTCCACCTTCGCCCTCTTTCTGTCGGCTTCCTCCTTCCCCCCACCCACTTTCTCTGTCCATCTTCTGTTCCCACTCTCTGTTTTCACCTCCACCACTCCCCGCTCCCTGTCCATCTCCTCTGGCTCCCCCCTGTGTCCATCTGCTTCTCCACCCCCTTACATCTGCTCCTTCCCCTTCTATGCGTCTCCTCCTCCCCCTCTAATTCCATCTCCTCCTTTCTCTCCTCGTCCATCTCTTCCTCCCCCTGTCTGTCCATGTCTTCCTCTCACTCTCATTGTTCACCTCTTCCTCCCTCCTCTTTCTATCTCCTCTGCTTTCCTTTTTCTGTCCATTACCTCCTCCTCCTCCTCCTCCTCCTCCTCCTCCTCCTCCTATCCCTACTCATCTTTTCCTCCCCCCTGTCTCTGCCCGTCTTTTCGTTTTTTATATCTCTCCTCATCTCGTCTCTCCCCTCTCTCTCTGACGATTTCCCCCTCCCCTTCTCTCCGTCCCTCTCTTCCTTCGTCCTATCTGTGCCCTTCTCCTCCTCCCCCGTTCTCTCTTCATGTTATCAGCCCCACCTCAATAGGAGGCTGATGGTCCTCACCCCGACAGTATCTCAGTTCAGTTCGTAACTAATATGTGTACCAAATTTGGTTGAAATCGTTCTAGGGGTTTAGTATGAGCTTTTTACCCATGTCTTTGCCAGCGTATGCAAATGTCAAATATATTTAACATATATTTAATATATTTCACTCGTTTTTGTACGATTAATTTACCTTCATCTCTAGCGAATTTAGTCTTCCACTTTCATTTTCACACAGCTCAACGTTTATGACGTCGAATTTCATCAGCTATGTATCATACAATCATATAATTTCCCACATACATCCTGTATTATCTGTGGCTACTGCCTGCGAAGTGTATTGTGTATAGAATTGTAGGAAAGAAGTGATAAATTTAAATGGCTTGCATGATGCGGAAGTTTTTCACATACCTCAGTGTTTATGACATCCTGGCTCTTGAACTATGTGTCGTACAATGATATAATTTTGTAGGTGCATTCAGCGCGATATGTGGATACTGTATTCGAAATGTGTTGCGAATAAAATTAGTAACAAAGAAGGAATAAATTTAAACGTCATACTTCATGCGACAGATTTACTGTGTGAGTAGCGAAAATATAGTAAGAGATAAACTTCCAGAATGTGATTTTCACTCTGCAGCGGAGTGTGCGTTTCTATGAAACTTCCTGGCAGATTAAAACTGTGTGGCGGACCGAGACTCGAACTCGGGACCTTTGCCTTTCGCGGGCAAGTGCTCAACCACCTGTTTTTTTTCTTCATTTTGTTCGTTGTGTTTGGTCGTTGCGGACGTCACACGACATCCGTTCAAGTTCGTTGTTGATCCTTTTACTCAGTTTTTCCATTGCAGAGGCCAACTAGCGCTCTGACCGAAAACGCTGAGGTACCGTGCCGGCGACCATCTGAGCTACCCAAGCACGACCCACGCCCCTTCCCCACAGCTTTACTTTTGCACTTGCCCGCGAAAGGCAAAGGTCCCGATTTCGAGTCTCGGTCCGGCACACAGTTTTAATCTGCCAGGAAGTTTCAAGAGATAAACTTTTTTTGCTTGCATCATTTTGAGGGGGTTGTCAGAGACAAAAAGTTTGGTAATCGTTTCAGATCATTTGTAAATTATTTTGCAGGTCACTATGTGCTCTGTTTCTCAAACATTCGATGAAAAAAGTATGGGTATTTACGGGCCGTGGCCTAAACTGCTTTTTCATCCTCCTCCCCCCCCCCCCCTCTTCCATAGGTACATGGTTCTTCTGAGACAATAAGTAATATGTATACGTAGTTTGACTGAAATTGGTCCAGTAGTTTAGGAGGAGATGTGGAACGTCTATTTTTATACGATGGATTTATGCTGGGAGTTGTGCGACGATCTAGTTGTCTAAGAGCGGGACTTCGTGTGTCGCTTCCAGCTTCGCCTGCGACTGAGCTGTGTGCAGGAGGAGATCCGTCGGCTCAGCTGCTCGGACGGCACGCAGCGCCTGCAGCAACATCAGCAGCAACAGCAGCAGCAACAGCAGCTGTTACTGCCGCGAGCTTCGTGCACCTCGAGCGCCTCCCCGCAGCCGACGCCGCGCGTCCGGTCGCTCTGCGCAGAGTTCTCCGATCTACTCGCCGAGCTGCGTAGGTAAGAGACACCACCGTCCACCAAACACTGCACGACTGTAGGGACATCACAGCGACGGCTGAAGCTAGCAAAGGACGAGGTGCATTCAAGTTCTAAGGCCTCCGAATTTTTTTTCCAATTAACTACTCACCCGAAATCGATGAAACTGGCGTTACTTCTCGACGTAATCGCCCTGCAGACGTACACATTTTCCACAACGCTGACGCCATGATTCCATGGCAGCGGCGAAGGCTTCTTTAGGAGTCTGTTTTGACCACTGGAAAATCGCTGAGGCAATAGCAGCACGGGTGGTGAATGTGCGGCCACGGAGATTGTCTTTCATTGTTGGAAAAAGCCAAAAATCACTAGGAGCCATGTCAGGTGAATAGGGAGCATGAAGAATCACTTCAAAGTTGTTATCATGAAGAAACTGTTGCGTAACGTTAGCTCGATGTGCGGATGCGTTGTCTTGGTGAAACAGCACACGCGCAGCCCTTCCCGGACGTTTTTGTTGCAGTGCAGGAAGGAATTTATTCTTCAAAACATTTTCGTAGGATGCACCTGTTACCGTAGTGTCCTGTGGAACGCAATGGGTAAGGATTACGCCCTCGCTGTCCGAGAACATGGACACCATCATTTTTTCAGCACTGGCGGTTACCCGAAATTTTTTTGGTGGCGGTGAATCTGTGTGCTTCCATTGAGTTGACTGGCGCTTTGTTTCTGGATTGAAAAATGGCATCCACGTCTCATCCATTGTCACAACTGACGAAAAGAAAGTCCCATTCATGCTGTCGTTGCGCGTCAACATTGCTTGGCAACATGCCACACGGGCAGCCATGTGGTCGTCTGTCAGCATTCGTGGCACCCACGGTTTGTTGTCACACGATGTTCTGCCTTCATTAAACTGTCGCACCCACGAACGCACTTTCGACACATCCATAACTACATCACCACATGTCTCCTTCAACTGTCGATGAATTTCAATTGGTTTCACACCACGCAAATTCAGAAAACGAATGATTGCACGCTGTTCAAGTAAGGAAAACGTCGCCATTTTAAGTATTTAAAACAGTTCTCATTCTCGCCGCTGGCGGTAAAATTCCATCTGCCGTACGGTGCTGCCATCTCTGGGACGTATTGACAATGAACGCGGCCTCGTTTTAAAACAATGCACATGTTTCTATCTCTTTCCAGTCTGGAGAAAAAAAATCGGAGGCCTTAGAACATGAATGCACCTCGTAAAATGCAGCATAAAGTGGCTGGATGTTGAAAAAGCATTCCATATAGCATTCTGCCTCTTCCAGACCACACGAAGCATGAACTTTTCATAACGTTTTAGCACCATGGTAAAGAAACTCAAACTCCACACCCAGAATGGCAACACTGTGAGGATGGCTCTGCCAATCAGACCACTTGTTGTCATAGAACTGCGGGCTGGGGTGGCCTAGCGGTTCTAGGCGCTACAGTCTGGAACCGCGCGACCGCTACGGTCGCAGGTTCGAATCCTGCCTCGGGCATGGATATGTGTGATGTTCCTAGGTTAGTTAGGTTTAAGTAGTTGTAAGTTCTAGGGGACTGAAGATCTCAGCAGTTAAGTCCCATAGTGCTCAGAGACATTTGAACCATTTTTTTGTCATAGAACCGTTACCATTAAATGGCTGTGCGGTGTAGCGGAGGTATGATTGTGTTTACATTTTCCTCTTGTGACAGTTTGGTGTCCGAAACGACGTGTTGCTTAGTTCAACTTCCACTGATCAAAGTAGTTGTAGTTAGACAAAGAGGGCAACTGAATAACGGTCGACGCCGTAATAATAACGTTGGCAAAAGAAAATCCACGAACGCTATTGGAAAGTATTGGAAAATTTTTCCGGTTTCTACCGATTTGGGTGGTCTCATTTCTTAGCTTCTTCCGCATGACGAGCATACATAATTTATGGTTCAAATGGCTCTGAGCACTATGGGACTTTAACTGCTGAGGTCATCAGTCCCCTAGAACTTAGAACTAATTAAACCTAACTAACCTAAGGACATCACACACATCCATGCCCGAGGCAGGATTCGAACCTGCGACCGTAGCGGTCGCGCGGTTCCAGACACATAATTTATAGTTAAATGTTAGAGGGCTATGAACTAGTTTGCTTATCAGTTTTGCAACTACCTCATTTTCATCAATAACAATAAAATGAAGTGATATTCATGAAATTAACATCGTAAAAGAAAACAAAAGTCCCGAGTGCTTACAACAGATTAGGGGTTGCAGGGATCAGATTACAATTGCGAAATAGAGTGTATCATCGCTAGAGCACGCGTATGTACACTTGCACCTTATCCCCTTCTTAGGGACTTTGAAAACGGTCAAATCTTTGGCCTGAGTAACATGGGAGTGTCATACCGAAAGATCGCCCAGACAGTTGGCTGCAGAGCAATGGCCATGAGCTGGAATCAGACAAATATGCACAGATTCTTTCAGAAGGACTACGCCACGAAAAGATCTTAGGAGTGTTCCACTGTCTTTGACTAATGGGTGACAATTATTTAAATCCGGGCAGCAGCGATTCTCTCGCCCAGCGCAATAACCCAGACGACTGAAAAAAGCGCAGGTGACTCCTGTGTATTGTAAGCGTAATAGAAAGACCCCCAAAATTACAGACCAATATCCTTAACAACGGTTTGCTGCAGAATTCTTGAACATACTCTCAGTTCGAATATGATGAATCCCATACTCCTTTACAGAGCGTAGGGGAGCGACGCGGGAGACCCGCGCCGCCTTACTAGGCAAGGTCCTAGTGGAGGTGGTTTGCCATTGCCTTCCTCCGACCGTAATGGGGATGAATGATGATGATGATGAAGACGACACAACAACACCCAGTCATCTCGAGGCATGAAAAATCCCTGACCCCGCCGGGAATCGAACCCGGGACCCCATGCTCGGGAAGCGAGAACGCTACCGCGAGACCACGAGCTGCGGACAGTTCGAATATAACAAATTTTAAAACTTCTGACCACAGCACGGTTTTAGAAAGCATTACTCGTGTGGAATGCAGCTTGCCCTTTTCTCGCATGATGTCCTGCAAATCGCAGATGAAGGCAACAGGCAGATTCCATATTCTTAGATTTCCGAAAAGCATTTGACACGGTGCTCCACTGCAAACTGTTAACGAAGGTACGAGCAAAGTGAATAGGTTTCCCAGATATGTGAGTGGTTCGAAGACTTCTTATGTAACAGAAAGCAGTACGTTGACCTCGACGCTGAGTACTCATCAGAGACAAGGGTATTGTCAGGAGTGCCCCAGAGAACTGTGATAGGACCACCCTTATTTTCTATTTGCATAAATGATCTGTCGGACAGGATGGATGGCAATCTGCGGCTGTTTGCTGATGATATTGTAGTGTACGGTAAAGGACGTCGTTGAGCGACTGTGGGAGGATACTGTTTGGCCACGGCAACCTGGTGCCATCAATGTTTGCACGAGTTTAGAACTATAGATGTTAGAGACTATTGTAGGAACAGAGTGGCTGAATTGCAAGAGGACAACCGCAAGGCTGTAAAAAGGATTTCCAAAGGTTTTTCACAAGGCTCTATCTGCGGACCCATTTTCTGGGTTATCACAAATTGAACGGATCTTGAATTTAACAGAGGGAGATGAACGTTCACACGCGATCGTTGCGTTTGCTGAGGAGCTGTTAGTTTTGATATCAGCCAACACGAGAGCGATGTTGGCAAACAGGGCCAGCAGTATTCTACAAACAATACAACAATGGTGCAACCAAACAAATTATCCATAGCAGCACAAAAAACAGCATGCATTATGTTTAAAGGATCACTACAAATACACCCGGGAATTAAATTAAACAATACAAACATAAAATGCGAAGTAGTAACTAGTTATCTTGGGGTACATGTTGACGAATAGCTTCAACGCAAACATACGACTAATCACAAACAAAGCCGAAAGTATACTTCACAAACAAGCGACATTAAATTCGACACAATATAGACTACCAGTCACACACATAAGAACGTACCACTGTGCGATTTTCTAGATGGTTTTGAGCTTTGCAGCTAGTACATGGGCACACAGATTCGCTGTCGTCATGAACAGGAGCACTGTTGGGGGGGGGGGGGGGGGGCAAAGGAGAGAGCTAGTTGGAGAGTCTCTGGGGCGTTCGGCACAACATCAGTCGATTCGCTGTATGTGATGCTTGGAATATACCCGATCGATATACCCAGCAGAAACCGGACTGCAACATACTGGCTGAAGATGAGTAGCCCTGAGAGAGTGCTGCAGATCACTGGGCAGCACACAGAATATAGGCACCAACTAAAAAATTAGCGTATGTACACTTGGCAAAAAAGAGTGGGACGAGAGTGAAAAGGGCCGTCGATTCTATTCATTTTTCTCCAATATTAGACAGCGGCTACGGTTGCGGCATATTAATCCCGAACGAGGCATCGTTCATTTTGAGACTGGACATGGTCGTTATCCCACGCACATACAGCCTATGTCGCTCTCAGAAAGCAATCGTTGCACATGCGGGGAAGTTGGTTCCTAAGAACATTTCCTTTTTAAATGCGTTAGAAACAGTCACTTACGTAATAATATAGAACACACAACGGAAACAACACAATACGATGCAGTGATGAACCGAGATACATGGACACAGTTGAACGCAATCGCCAACAGTATCTGAAAAGCAGAACATGGCATTTACAAAGAGACTGATCAATACAAAGACACTGATCAATACAGAAGGCACAGAAGACGGAAGGCAGGCTGACATTGATGGTTCGAGTAGCTCTGGTACTGTTAATGAAACGGGTGACAGTGACAACACTGACGTAACACAGACACACAAAACATACGTGACGTACAACACGTGGGACATGCACAAGTACTCACCTGAACATTATTGAAAGATTGCAATTTATATATTATTATGAATGAATCTAATTAAAAGTAGAAGTAATTAGAATAGACCTTGGATAGATATTGTGCTAGAATCCGTTTTAAACCTCTACCCAACATTGTTACGTAGTTACATAAATGAACACATAATTGTAAATGTAATAATGGGAATGTAATATAAATTTAATATAAAGTAAGCACGCAAAATCAAACAGTGTAAATACACGACAGAAACAGATCATGCATATTACGCAATTATACAAATTTAATGGGCCTCCTAGTCAAAAAAATCTAGTTTCATTCTACAAAAATGTTTTCACAAGATTAATAATAGGTTGTTGGTAAGTTGTTATTTCTCCTACAGCTATTTAGGAACAGCATATAACTTAATTTGATTACAATGAGGCAGGATATTGTTCCAAAGCCATGCAGATTGCTTTACTAACTTACCTAGTAGTTACGTAATATAACAAACATCAAGTCACATAGCACTCTAACAAACAACGCCGACACAGATTAGATCCGCATAGAGGGATGTTCATGTGGATAACACTAAAACGGGTTGCACCACATATGGACGCTGTACTTGAAGTTCAATACCAAGTCCCCTTCCCCAGGTGAAGGTATATCCTTATCTACTCTTCCTCTCTTCTTTTATTCCGTTCTTAAATTGTACCATAAATTTATAATTTCGTACTTCCAAAATTCCTGTACTTTTCTTTAAAAATTAGTGTAATATCTGTTATAAAATCAGAGATAACACCAAAGTGCAAACAAAAGGACTCCACTCAACACCACCTCCAGTGGTGCTGCATGGGCAACAGTGCCCTTGACCATCAATTGCACGGTAATGGTCCTGGGTACTGGCTAAGAGGTCTGTGTGCAGCATAATACAATAAGATGGCAGACCCTAGCACTCAGCCGGCCGGTGTGGCCGTGCGGTTCTAGGCGCTTCAGTGTGGAACCGCGCGACCGCTACGGTCGCAGGTTCGAATCTTGCCTCGGGCATGGATGTGTGTGATGTCCTTAGGTTAGTTAGGTTTAAGTAGTTCTAAGTTCTAGGGGACTGATGACCTCAGATGTTAAGTCCCATAGTGCTCAGAGCCATTTTTTGAACCCTAGCACTCATAATGAAAAATGAAAGAAAATGAATACAAAACTTACGACACTGCGAATCGTCATCAAAAACCGATTTTTGAAATCTCTTTGCACACTGCGTTTGTTAAACACATCGCATTAGTAATGGTTACGAAGCATAACTAACTATGCCGAAAGAATTGTCAAAATTATGTTCACTAAAGGTCACTGTCATCTTCGCTTGATTCAAGGTCTTCATCATCATCCTTATCATCGCTTGAGGGCGTCATATTGACGGCAACGTCATCAATTGCCATTTCCTTTATTCCATCTTGGGCCTAATACTCTTGCACCAGCTGCTGCAGCCTTCCTGCTGTAACCTTGCAAGTCCTGTGCGGTAACTGAAAGGAAAACAGCATTTACAGGATTTTGCTGTGTTTCCTTCGACATGTCACCAGTGGCCTTTTTCTCCATGAAATTACGTTTTATTTTGGTCCCATGCCCTTTCAATGGGATTTAGATCGCGTTTGTGTGGCAGTAAACGGACTACTTTGTAGCCTCTACTCTCAGCGATCTTACCCACGACTTACACCTTCTCGGTTGGTTTGTTTTCCCTTTTTTTAGGTAACAGTTAAGCCTTTCTCATTGAATCGTTGGAGTTTATTTTTCTGTCTCCCAACCAGTCTAACATCGTAATCCTGAGATCGCATTTATTAGATGTTCTGTCGAACTCTCTGCTGTGGTTTGGCACATTATCCATCACAACTACGAAAATGGCTCTGAGCACTATGGGACTTAACTTCAGAGGTCATCAGTCCCCTAGAACTTAGAACTACTTAAACCTAACTAACCTAAGGACATCACACACAGCCATGCCCGAGGCAGGATTCGAACCTGCGACCGTAGCGGTCGTGCGGTTCCAGGTTGTAGCGCCTAGAACCGCTCAGCCACCGCGGCCGGCCATCACAACTACAGATTTGGGTGGAATATTGGGAACCACCATATCTGCAAACCACTTTCGAAAATCATAGGAGTTCATTTGTCCGTGATTATCACCCACTATTGACTTCGCCTAGATTTGGAAGAGTGATTGATTGACGAATCCGTTATTGGACGCTGCGCTAGCAATTATCAAAAGGTGCTAACCCAAACATTAACACCTATGACACCTTTCGTCTGCCAGCATTTATAGATCGTCATGTTGTTGTCTGTACAAGACTCATTCATGCAGAACACTACAATGGCACCCTGCCTGACGTTTCTCATCTGTACCAGGAAACTGGAACGCCAAGAGACAATGTCAGGATGCTCCATCAATACAATTCATTATTATGCGCTCTGCGCCAAACAACGCCAATTTATTTCAATACTTTTGCTAGGGAATACGTCCCCATCTCCTTCCAGCCTTCTCTAGCAAAACTGGCAAAAGTTGAAGCTTTCGCAAGCACTCATTACAAATAACTGACGATTATGGGAAAATGTTGGAAATTTGAAATTATAATAACGAGCAATTACCTTTTTTTTCCACGAGAAATAGCTGATTCGCCTGGATGAGATTTGGAAAACCTCCTCAGCCCTGTAAAACTGGAGACACTCTTTCCTGCGTCTTTTGCAGCTCTGTATTGACGCTGCGTAAGTGGATGGAGTCCGCCACCGAAAGTGGTCAGTGCGACAGAATGTCAGTATCCTAAGGGCCCGGCTTCGATTCCCAGCTGGGTCGGAGATTTTTCCGCTCAGGGACTGGGTGTAGTATTGTCCTAATCATCATTATTTCATCCCCATCGACAAACTGGAGACACTCTTTCCTGCGTCTTTTGCAGCTCTGTATTGACGCTGCGTAAGTGGATGGAGTCCGCCACCGGTAGCTGAGTGGTCAGTGCGACAGAATGTCAGTATCCCAAGGGCCCGGCTTCGATTCCCAGCTGGGTCGGAGATTTTTCCGCTCAGGGACTGGGTGTAGTATTGTCCTAATCATCATTATTTCATCCCCATCGACGCGCAAGCCGCCGAAGTGGCGTCACATCGAAAGACTTGCACCCGGCGAACGGTCTACTCGACGGGAGGCGCTAGTCACACTACATTTACTTTTTTTTTAGTGGATGGAGAAGTCCTTCCTTATACTTTTCTGTGTCATGCACTGTAACATGTTCTCCATCATGTTTCGTTTAACGCTGCGAATTACTGGCTTTCTTTTCCTCTTAAAGATCGACGCTGAATCAAAAGAAACCTCTTGACTCATTTTACATAGTAATGAATCGTGAACACAACAACAATGCAACACACAGCAGTAAACAATGCTACACTACTACTGCAGCTACTTCTGCAAGTTCTCCACAATGGAAACACTCCCACCCCCTCACCCCCTAGTAAAACACCAGTCAACGTCCGCTAGTTTCGTCAGTTACAAAAAGTTGTCTCCGTTGTCTCTTTCTTTATTTTTTGTTTTCGATTTTTATTCATTAACAATAACGCAACAGCAGTGGCGACTGTTCTGGTTTTTAAGCATGACTGCACTTCTGCAAGAAGCACCTGCAGAAAAATCCTGAAGTTAACTTGCCCCAGGAATTTGAAGAATGAAACTTGAGTATGTTTTTGTTCTAATGAAAATATCTTAGCAAGTGCTTTCAAAGGTTACTTGCTAGTGGACACAAGTCTTTCAATGCGTACAATAGTACTTTACGTCTATGGGCAGCTTAACGTTGCAGCGCTCGGAGACGAATAAATATCAAATATATAGGAAACTATCAGCCTCGATTGCGGTAATGAAACCAACCTTTACCTAGGTTTCAGCCCAAATAATTGAGACTTCCTCACAAGATACACCTGAATCTATAATTTGTCTAAGAGGGCATGGTCTAGAAATAAAACTAAAACAGCCTGGATTGGCGTAGTCACATTTTAGTTTTATTTCTAGACCATGCCCTATTAGATAATTATATATTCAGGTATATCTTCTGAAGAAGGCTCAATTATTTGGACTGGAACCTGGGTAAAGGTTGGTTTCATTACCGCAATCGAGGCTGATAGTTTCTTATATATTAGATTATCACGATTGCTGCCTGTGCTGCAATGTTGAAAGTACAAAAATAAATATCAGTTATCGTGGCCAAATAGAACAAGATGACTTACACATAATTCCTAGTTGGTTTGATGAATTGCAGCTAGCTCTAAATATAGAAAAATGTAGGATAATGCCGACGAATAAGAAAAACCAGCCCGTAATGTTCAGATACAGCATAAGGAGTATGCTGCTTGATACAGTCACGTCTTTTAAATATCTAGACATATTGTTACGAAGCGACATGAAATGGAACGAGCACGTAAGGATTGTAATCGGGAAGGGGAATGGTCACTTGGGTTGATCGGGAGAATTTTAGGAAAAAGTAGTTTATCTCTAATACAGCTGGAGTATTTGGGATGTACACCAATCAGATTAAAAAAGACATCGAAGCAATTAAGAGACGGACTGCTAGATTTGTTACCGGTAGCTTCGAACTACACGCAAGTATTTCGGAGTTGCTTCGGGAACTCAAATGGGAATCCCAAGAGGGAATGCTACGTTCTTTTCAAGGAAAACTATTGAGAAAATTTAGGGAACTGTCGTTTGAAGCTGACTGCCCAACGATTCTACCGTCGCCAACTTACATTTCGCTTAGGAAGCGCGAAGATAAGAAATTAAAAGTTAGGGTGCGTAGAGAGGCTTGTGGGCAGTCGTTTTGACCTCGCTGTATTTGCGAATGGAACAGGAGAGAAATTGACTAGCAGTGGTACAGGGTACCCTCCGCCACGCACCGTTCACTGACTTGCGGAGTATGTATGTAGACTTAGCTGTAGCCACAGGCTGCGTGTCATTACGAACCGTCGCGACTGATTATTTGAAGTAATGTTGGAATCTAGTGTTAACATGCGCCGTTCACCGCTGCACCATGCACAAAAAAGCCTTGCAAGGTGTACAGCCAGAGAAAACTGGTCATTGACATCCACCGATGGGTCCTGCTTATGTTTGTGGCGGTCACATTGATGCCAAAATGTCAATAGACGACTTAGTGAAAGGTCACAGGAAGCAGCGAATCTCCAGATCCACATGTCTCCAAATCTTGGACACATATGGGAAGTTATTCGATATGATGCATATGCATACAGGACTGTACTGGTAATAGCTGAAGGATGCTTTTTCTGTGGTCTTCAGTCTGAAGACTTGAAGCAGCTGCCGGCCGCAGTGGCCGAGCGGTTCTAGGCGCTTGAGTCTGGAACCGCGCGGCCGCTACGGTCGCAGGTTCGAATCCTGCCTCGGGCATGGTTGTGTGTGATGTCCTTAGGTTAGTTAGGTTTAAGTAGTTCTAAGTTCTAGGGGACTGATGACCTCCGATGTTAAGCGATGCAGCGAATTGACGCATGGTGCAGGGAATGGCAATTGAATCTCAATGTAGACAAGTGTAATGTGCTGCGAATACACAGAAAGATAGATCCTTTATCATTTAGCTACAAAATAGCAGGTCAGCAATTGGAAGCAGTTAATACCATAAATTATCTGGGAGTACGCATTAGGAGTGATTTAAAATGGAATGATCATATAATGTTGATCGTCGGTAAAGCAGATGCCAGACTGAGATTCATTGGAAGAATCCTAAGGAAATGCAATCCGAAAACAAAGGAAGTAGGTTACAGTACGCTTGTTCGCCCACTGCTTGAATACTGCTCAGCAGTGTGGGATCCGTACCAGATAGGGTTGATACAAGACATAGAGAAGATCCAACGGAGAGCAGCGCGCTTCGTTACAGGATCATTTAGTAATCGCGAAAGCGTTACGGAGATGATAGATAAACTCCAGTGGAAGACTCTGCAGGAGAGACGCTCAGTAGCTCGGTACGGGCTTTTGTCAAAGTTTCGAGAACATACCTTCACCGAAGAGTCAAGCAGTATATTGCTCCCTCCTACGTATATCTCGCGAAGAGACCATGAGGATAAAATCAGAGAGATTAGAGCCCACACAGAGGCATACCGACAATCCTTCTTTCCACGAACAATACGAGACTGGAATAGAAGGGAGAACCGATAGAGGTACTGAAGGTACCCTCCGCCACACACCGTCTGGTGGCTTGCGGAGTATGGATGTAGATGTAGATGTAGATGTAAGTCCCATAGTGCTCAGAGCCATTTGAACCTTTTGATGCAGCTCTCCATGCTACATTACCCCCTGCAAGCCTCTTCATCTCGTAATAACTACTGCAACCTACATCCATGTGAACCTGCTTAGTGTACTGAACTCTCGGTCCCCCACTACAGTTCTTACCCCTCACACTTCCTTCCATTACCAAACTAACAATCCCTTCTTTTAGTCAAGTTGAGCCATAAATTTCTTTTTTCTCCAATTTCACTGAGTACCTCTATATTTATTATCCCATTTACTACTCGCCAACAGTCTTCTGTAGCACAACATTTCGAAAGCTTCTATGATCTTCTTGTCTGAAAGGTTTATCTTCCATGTTTCACTTCTGTAGAAGTCTACGTTACAGTCAAATGCCTTCAGAAAAAACTTCTATTCAATGTTAACAAGAGTCTCGTCCCCACAAACGCTTTTCTTGCCATTGCCACTTTACATTTTATGTCCTCTCTACACTGGCCATCATTTTATCTTACTGCTGAAATAGTAAAATTCGTCTATTTCTCTTAGTATCTCATTCTGTAATTTAGCACCCTCAGCATCGCGTGATTTGCTTCCAATGCATTCTATTGCCCTTGTTTACTTTCGTTGATGTTCACCTTATATCCTCCTTTCGAGACACTGCCCATTCTGTTGAACATCACTTCCAAGTTCTTTGTTGTCTTTGACAGAATTACAATGTCATTGGCAAAACCTCTAAGTTTTTACTTCTTCTCCATGAACTTTAACCCTTTCACCGAATTCTTCTTTTGCTTCCTTTACTGCTTGTTTAATGGACAGATCGAATAACATCGTGGAAAATGTACAACCTGTATCATTCACTTCTCAACCACTGATTCCCTTTCATGTCCTTCGACTTTTATACGTATAACTGCCGTCTGATCTGTGTGCAAGTTGAGTGTAACCTTTTGCTCCCTGCATTTTAGCGTCGCTTCCTTCAGAATTCCAAAGACTGTCTTCCAGTCAACATTATCAAAAGTTTTCTTTTAGTCTACAAATGCTGCAAACGTAGGTTTGCCTTTCCTTAGCCTATTTTGTAAGATACGTCGCAGAATCAGTATTGTCTCGCATGTTCCTACATTTCTCCTCAACCCAAACTGACCTCCTCATACTTCGGCTTCTATTACATTTGCATTTATCTGTAAATAGTTTGAGTCAGTATTTTACAGTCGTGACTTATTAATCTGATAGTTCGGTAATTTTGACACCTGTCAGTACATGCTTTCTTTGTAACTGGAATTATTACATTCTTCTTAACGGCTGAGGATATTTCCCCTATGTCACACATCTTTCACACGAGGTGGAATAATTTTGTCATGGCTAGCCGTCCTAAGGACATCAGTCGTTCTGTAGAGAACGTCGTCTCCTCCAGGGACCTTGTTTCGACTTAGGCCTTTCAGCGTCTGTCACATTCTTTCTGCAGTATCATACATCCCGTCACTTTCATTTCCCTTGTATAGCCCCTCTATATGTTCCATCCACCTTTCAGTTTTCCCGGCTTCACTTAGACTAACACTGCCTTGCTATTTGAGCTCTTGATGTTCATACAGTTTCACCTAACATCTCTCTAATCTTCTTATAAGCGGAATCTATCTTTCTCCTAGTTATATGCTCCTATAACCTTGCATTTGTCCTCTAGTCACTCTTGCCCAGTCATTTTGTACTCTCTATCTGTCCCATGTTTTAGACTCCTATATTCCCTTTTGCATGTTTCATTTGCTGCAGTTTTATATTTCCTCCTGTTATCAATTAAATTCAGTATCTCCTGTGATATCCAAAGATTTCTACTAGGCCTTGTCTTTTTACCTATTTGATCCCATCCTGCCTTCTCTATTTCATCTATCAAATCAATCCATTCGACTTCTATTGTATTCCTTGCTCCTGTTTCAGTTAATCATTGCCTAACATATCCCTTAAAAATTGTCAACATCTGCTCTTTCAATCTATCCGGGTCCCATCTGTTTTATTTCCTATCTTTTTGCAATTTCTTTTATTTTTAATCTATAGTTCATAACAAATAAATTGTGGTCATGGCCCAAACCTGTTCCTGAAAGTGTCTTACATTTTGAAATCTGGTTCCGAAATCACTGTCTTACCATTAAGCAAACAGTCTTAAACTTTCCAGTGTCTCCAGATCTCTTCCACGTATACAACGCTCTTTTACGATTTTAACCATGCCTTAGCGACTGTTAAATTATGTTCTGTTCAAAATTGTACCTGATGGGTTCCTCTTTCAGTCCTATTCTCCAGGCCATACTTTCTACTAGTTTTACTTACTTTCCTTTTCTTCATTTCGAATAACTACTGCCCCTTCATCCTTTTGAATTTGCTTACTCTGTTTATCTCTTGGTCTCCCTCTACACTTCCTTCCAGTACAAAAGTGGTGATCCCTTGATGTCTCAGAATTTGTCCTATCAGTCTATCTATTCATTTAGTCCGATTGTGACACAAATTTCTCTTCTTCCCTACCCTACTCAGTACTTCTTCAATAGTTACGTGGTTTACCGATCTAATCTTCAACATTCTTCTATAGCAGCACATTTCAAAACCTTCTATTCTCTTCTTGTCAGAATTGTTTATCGTCCATATTTTACTTTCATACATTGCTTCACTCAGTACACATTCTTTCAGAAAATATTTTCTGACACTTAAATCTATTTTCAATGTTAACAAATTCCTCTTCTTCACAAGCAGTTTTCTTGCTATTCTCAGTCAGTCTACATTTTGTATCCTCCCTACTTCGACTATCGTCAGTTATTTTTTTGCTGCTTTAAGTGTCTCGTTTCCTAATCTAATTCCCTCAGCATCAACCGATTTAATTCGACTACATTCCAGTATTCTTGTTTTGCTTTTGTTGACGTTCGTTTAATATCCTCCTTTCAAGACACTGTCCATTCCGTTCAGCTTCTCCTCCAAGTACTTTGGTGGCTCTAACAGAATTACAATGTCATTGGAAGACCTGAAAGTTTTTATTTTTTCTCCCTGGACTTCAATTCCTACTCCAGATTTTTCTTTGGTTTCCTTTACCGCTTCCTCAACGTACAGAACAATGTTTGGTTTGTGGGGCGCTTGACTCTGCGGTCATCAGCGCCTGTACAAAGTCCCAATTTTTACACAGTCCAATTATTACACAATACAGTCTAGCCATTGTTAATGGTGATGATGAAGAAGAAGAAGACAGCACTAACACCCAGTCCTCGGGCAGAGAAAACCCCCAACCCGGCCGGGAATCGAACCTGGGACCCCATGATCCAAAGACAGCAACGCTACCCACTAGACCAAGAGCTGCGGACGTACAGATCGAATGACATCGGTGATGAGCTACATCCATGTCTCACACCCTTGTTAACCACTGTTTTCAAAAAAAAAAGAAGGTTCAAATGGCTCCAAGCACTATGGGACTTAACACCTGAAGTCATCAGTCTCCTGGCCTTAGAATTACTTAAACCTAACTAACTTAAGGACATCACATACATCCATGCCCGAGGCAGGATTCGAACCTGCTACCGTAGCAGCCGCGTGGTTCCGGACTGAAGTGCCTAGAGCCGGTCGGCCACAGCAGCCCGCAACCACTGCTTCCCTATCATGCTCCTCGACTCCTATAAATGCTGGCTTATTTCTTTACAAGTTGTAAATAGCCTTTCTCTCCCTGTATTTTACGCTTACTGTCTTCAGAATATCAGAGAGAGCACTCCAGCCAACATTATCAAAAACTTTCTCTAAGGCTACAAATGCTATAATCGTAGGTTTGCCTTTCCTTAACCTATCTTCCAAGAGAAGTCGTAGGAATAGTATTGGTTTCATGTTCCTACATTTCTTAACCCAGAGGATGGCTTCTACCAGCTTTCTATTCTTCTGTAAAGAATTCGTGTTAGTATTTTGCATCCACGAGTTATTAAACTGATAGCTCGGCAAAATTCACGCCCGTCAACACATGTTTTCTATGGAATTGGAATTATTATACGTCTTGCACACGACACCTTGCTCTCCAGATGGACGGTTTTTGTTATGGCTGATCCTCCCAAGGCTATCAATAGATCTGCCGGAATGTCGTCTAATACCGAGGCCTTTTCGACTTAAGTCTTTCAGTTTCTTGTCGAATTCTTCTCGCGGTATCAATGTTCCATTTCATTTTCATCTACGTCTTCTTCCATGTCTATAACATCTCCCTTGTACAGACCCTCTAATGCCTTCCACCTCTCAGTTTAAACTTCTTTGCTTATGACTGGTTTTCCATCTGAGATCTTGATATTCTTCTCTTTTCTCAAAAAGTGTTAAGTTTCTTGTAGGTGATGTCTATATTTCCCCTAGTGATATGTGCTTCTAAAACCTTACATTTGTCCTGTGACCATTTCAGCTTAGCCATTTTGCACTTCCTCTGAGTCTCATTTTTTAGATGTTTGTATTCAGTTTCACCTGCTTCATTTACTGCATTTTTATATTCTCTCCTTCCATCAATTAAATTTAGCATTACCTGTGCAATCAAAGTATTTCTCCTTGGCCTTGTCTTTTTACGTATTTGATCCCCTGCGGCCTTCTCAAAGCTACAAATTTTTCTTCTTCCTTATTCCTTTCCCCTGTTCTTGTCAGTCGTTGACTAACGCACCCTCTGAAACTTAGAAACAACCTCTGGTTCTATCAACTTATCCAGGTTCTATCTCTTTAATTTCCTAGCTCTTTGAAATTTCTTTAGTTTTACTCTACCAAGAAATTGTGGCCAGAGTTCACATCTGGCCCTAGAAATGTCTTTATATTTCAAGTCTGGTTTCGAAATATGTGTTACCATTAAATAATCAGTAAGAAACTTCTGCTGTCTCCAAGTGTATAACATTCTTTTAAGAATCTTAAACCAAGTGCTAGTGATAATTAAATTATGCTCTGTACGAACTTCTGCCAGGCGGCTTCGTCTTTCGTTCGTTTCCCCCCGTCCCAATTTACCTACTATCTTTCCTTTTCTTCCTTTTCCTGTTGTCGATTTCCAGTCCCCCATCACTATTAAATTTTCGTCTCACCTAACTATCCGAAGAATTTCCTTTATCCCTTCAGACATTCTTTCAATCTCTTCAGGGATCTGCAATAGTAATTGTCATATACGTCTACTAATGTGTTTATTGTTGGCTTCGTGTCTATCCTGGCTACGAGCTTGTGTTCCCTATGCTGTTCGTAGTAGCTTACCCGTATTCCTATTTTTGTATTCATTATTAGACATACCCCTACATTACCACTATTTCGTACTGTATTTACAATCCGTACTGCCTTGACGATAAATCCTGTTCCTCTCACCACCGAACTTACCAAATTCCAACTTATCCATTTCTCTTTTTCATTCATCTAACCTCCCTGCCCGATTCAGGGATCTAACTTTCCACGCTCCGTACGATTACAGTTTTCTTTTTTTCTGATGGCGATATCCTCAGGAGCAGTCCGCGCCTTTGATACGAATGGAGGACTATTTTACCGTCAGAATATGCTATCCGTGGCGGTGCCATAATCACTCATACATATTATAAAAATGTACACTTATCAGTCACAACATTCTGACCACAGACCTCTATCAATATAAACTCGTCCAGGCGATGGCAGCGTCACCTGGCGAGGAATAACCGCTAGTCAGATACACGCACGGTGCGTGTAGTATCAGTGAGTGTGCTGTCCGTGTGTAGAATGGGGAAGTGCGTGATCAATCTTAGTTTGACCGAGGGCAGATTGTGATGACCCGGGGGCTCGTGCTATTTCGGAAACTGCACGACTTGTTGGTTGTTAGAGGAGTGCTGTGGTGAGTGTATTCAACACGTGTTGAAACCAAAGTTTCAAGACGTCGTGGGATTGGGACGACCTAGGCTGGGGCTGGTGAGACCGAACAGGCGGCGAACTGTGGCAGTGATAACATCAGACTTTAATTCTGGGCAGAGTACAAGTGTGTCTGAACACACGCACCGAATACTCGTTACAATGGGCCTCCACAGCCGACGACCCACATATATATCAGTGTCAACACCATGACGTCGGCAACTATGACTGAAATGGCCAAGTGACCATCGGCACTGGACGTTGGCGCAGTGGCCGAGCATTGCATTGTCTGATGAATCCCGAAACCCTCTTCAACATGCCGATGGGAGGATGCGAATCCGTCGTGTTTCAGAGGAACAGCTCCTTGACACCTGTACTGCGGGACGGAGACGAGATCGGGGGAATATTCGCCTGGGCATCCGTCAGTCCAGTGAATTCCTGCAAGACACCATGACGGCCAAGGAATATCGTACATTTCATGACGATCATGGTTCACGACGGCAGTGGCATTTTTCAACAAGATAATGCGCCATATCATAAGGCCAGGAATGTGATGGAGTGGTTCGAGGAACACAGAGACGAGTTCCGGTTGATGTACTGGCCCCCAAATCGCCAGATCTGAACCCGATTGAACATATTTGGGACGTGACTAAACGTGACGCCTGAGCTCATCGCCGCTCATCCTGGAATTTAACGGAATTAGGTGACTTGTGTGTGGAGATGTGGTGTCAACTCGCTCCAGCAACGTACCAGGGCCTCACTGTTTCCATGTCATTCCATGTCACTATGCGTCGCCGCTATTATCCGTGCCAAAGGTGCACATACCAGCTATTAGACAGGTGTGTGTGTCTGTGTGTGTGTGTGTGTGTGTGTGTGTGTGTGTGTGTGATACACATCTTCTCTTAAGCCACTGGAGCGATTTGAACCAGACTTGTTACACATAAATTCCTTACTGTCTGGCAACAATCGCTGCCGGGGAAAGAACCACATACCTATCATAGTTCAGGAGGTATGATGTCATAAACAGTATGATGCATGAAGTTTTAAAACATGTATTCTTTACTGCTAAGACACTTCTACAGACGAGACAGCTTAAGGTAATCTCTGACACCTGGCAGCGCTTTTGACAGCTGTCAAATGCGTAGCGGGAAGGCTATAGGCGAAAACAGTCGCCAACAACAGAACTTTGAAGAGACGTTGCTATAGGCACGTTTGCAAATGGCTGTGAGCACTATGGGACTCAACTGCTGAGGTCATTAGTCCCCTAGAACTTAGAACTAGTTAAACCTAACTAACCTAAGGACATCACAAACATCCATGCCCGAGGCAGGATTCGAACCTGCGACCGTAGCGGTCTTGCGGTTCCAGACTGCAGCGCCTTTAACCGCACGGCCACTTCGGCCGGCTGCACGTTTGCAAAATCGCTTGTAGACGATCGAAGCAGCTACGCTCAGCGTACAGAAACTGTCCAGCATATTACATTACCCTTTTTGTTTTCGTTTCTTATAACAAATTGGGAAATTGAAGACACGGAAATGCCGGATATATCAGCTAGTTTAACTATAAAGTAGAACTTCACGCCCTCTGCAAAAATAAGATTAGTTTCCGCTTGATTTCAGTCGCTGAAAGGTACTAAATGGTATATTAAAGAATGATAGTAGATATCCCCACACTGCAACACACCACAAAGGCGCTGAAGAATATACGAATTCATTGCCGGTCTGTCGCCCGTAAGACACGTCTGGAATTCTGCAGAAACGCTTATATTTGTGTACTAGCTTCGCCTATTAATGTTTACGAAATGATGTAGTTTGTGTTTCAGGCACAGGCGTCCTCAAGATGGCATTCAAAGGTCGTCTGCTTCCGTGCTACAATGAATACAAGAGAATATTCGTGCCCACGGTGTTACACCTCGTAACTGACGTTGATGGTGGAAATCGGTTCCGGAAAAGAATGAAAGTCTCAACTATTAATAAGTGCGATGAGCGTCTGCATTAAATTGGATAAATAGTGGAGTGGAGTTTTTCGTTTCCGTCAGACTAGCTACAAATATAAAGAGTCACATTGTGAATTAGGCTTCAAGATGGAGTTTCCCATCGCAAACTGCGACTGATATTCTCTGTAGAGTTAGCAGACTCCAGCAGTGAATGAAGGGAACGAGAGGCAATACTGCTGTGCATTTCGGAGAGGTTTACGAAAGTGCAACGTTAGGAATGGAGAAGCCATCAATGGGCACAAGAATTGTTGAGGGTCTGAATGAAAGTTCTGAAGAGTCGTAGCTTTGCAGTTTCTCATCTTGCTATGAATCCCCACAATTGTCCCAGGTAATATTTCAGGGAATTGTAACGATAAAACAGAGCTACCGGATGCTCTGTGCAGCATGAGTACGAAAAGTGTTAAAATAGCCACAAATTACGGCGCCTGCACTTGTATTTTGTTCCCCATACCAGACAGAGGGGGATGAAATTTATTTTCGCATAGTGTTCAAAAAAAATGTTCAAATGTTTGTTAAATCTTTTGGGACTTAACTGCTAAGGTCATCAGTCCCTAAGCTCACTCGCTACTTAATCTAAATTATCCTAAGGACGAACACACACACACCCATGCCCGAGGGAGGACTCGAACCTCCGCCGGGACCAGCCGCACAGTCCATGACTGCAGCGCCTTAGCTTCGCATAGTGTCTGGTTATGATGTATGGACTGATTTTGTCGCGTGTTATCCGTGAAGTACTCTTATACAAATTTATCAAAGGTGGAACAGTTCGAGTAAACCCAATATGCACGAAAAATCTGGATAAATATGCTTTTTGACATAAAAAGGTGTTAATTATTTTACTGGGCCACGAAAACCAGGAGTCAAAAAGACAAAGATATTTCAGTTGTACTGCCAAACAAGTTTCTAAACAGGGACGTGTCTTTCAGAGACGACGATGTTAGATCTGGAATTGCCCTCATTCGCGACAGAGCACGTGCGCCTACTGCCCCCCACACTGCTGCAGAGCACTGACGACTTGGTAGGAACTTTAAACTTTTATAACACCCCCACCCCTTCCCTCTGATACTCGACACCCTTCTGTCCCTTACAGCCACGATTTCGCACTGTGTGGAATTCTGGGTGGCGGAACTCTATACAGGAATCTTAAAAAGATTGCTCGTCTCTTAACTGCTCGCAAAATAAGCTGTCGGTCTTTAAAATTGCATAACCAAAAAGGATAGCAAAAAACAAAACAAAAAAATTTACTTTTTCTGCGTGTACAGAATAGTACAGAGAATAAGTGAATGAATGAGTTGGGATATTTAATGTACAGATCATCCACGTCTGGCAGTAATAATGACTCTTAACCTGCTGAAAGTCGAGTCGCACTTTGGGTGAAGTATATATTGTTCCACGCTGCTTAAAATCTTTGTCAGATTCAATAACTGTAGTGGCTGGTGAGCGGTGGCATGACAACCTCTTAGCAAACCATGACCAGATGTTTACAGTGGAACACAAGGTGGCCAGGGAAACAGTCGAACGTCCCCTGTCTCGAGGTAGGTCTGCGCAGCACAGGCAACATGTAGTTCTGAGTTATTTTGTTGAAAGATATTGTTACGGACATCTCGATTATAGGGCACAGCTATAGCCTTAAAATATCAGAAAAGTAAAGGCTGCTGAGCAACACGAAACAGAGATGATCATGGTATGAATATAGTGGCACACCATTTAATGGTCTGCAGCGTATCCATTATTCTTTGTAAAGTGACAAAGTTATTATCTACCTATTACATACAATGAGGTGACAAAAGTCATGGGATTCCTCCTAATATCGTCTCGGACCTCCTTCTGCCAAACGTAATGCAGCATCTCGACGTAGACTCAACAAGTCGGTGGAAGTGCCCTGCAGAAATGTTGAGCCATGTTGCCTCTACAGCCGTCCATTATTGCGAAACTGTTGCCGGTGCAGGATTTTGAGCAAAAATCCTCTAGAATATGTCCAATAAATGTTAGCTGCAATCCATGTCGGACAATAGGGGAGGCCAAATCATTCGCTCGAATTGTTCACATGTTCTTCAAATCAATAACGAACAATTGTGGCACGGAGACATGATGCATTGTCATCCATAGAAATTCCGTCGTTGTTTGGGAAGATAAAGTCAATGAATAGCTGCGTACTGTCACCAAGTAGCCGAACGTAATCAGAGGACCCAGTCAATTCTATGTAAACACAGCCCGCGACATTATGGAGCCACCACCAACTTGCACAGTGCCTTGTCGATTAATTGAATCCATGGCTTCCAGGGGTCTGCGCCACACTCGAACCATCAGCTCTTACCAACTGAAATCTGGACTCATCCGATCAGTGTTTTCCAGTCGTCTAGGGTCCAACCGATATGGTCACTAGCCCAGGAGAGGCGCTGCTGGCTGGCGCTGTAGAGCTGTTAGTTGTCATCTGCTGCCACAGCCCATTGTAGCTCAATTTCGGCGCGCTGTCCTAACGGTTACGTTTGTCATATGTCCCGTATTGATTTCTGCGGTTATTTCGCGCTGTGCTGCTTGTTTCTTAGCACTGGCAACTATACGAAAACGCTGCTGTTATCGGTCGTTAAACGTAGGCTGTCGGAAACAGCGTCGTCCTTTCTGAGAGGCTGTGGCTGGAAAATGGTATTCTCGTCATACTCTCACTGTGGATGTCGGTATACTGCGTTCCCTAACGATTTCCGAAATGAAATATCCCATATGTTTAGCTTCACCTACCGTTCCACGTCCAGCGTCTGTTAACTCCCGTCGTGCAGCCACAAGAACGTCGGAAACCTTTCACGTGAATCGCCTGAGTACAAAGGAGAGCTCCGCCAATGCGTTGCCCTTTTATACCTGGTGTACACTATACTACCGCCATCTATACAGGGTGGTCCATTGATAGTGACAATGCCAAACATCTCACGAAATAAGCATCAAATGAACGAAACTGATCTAGCTTGAAGGGGGAAAGCAGAAGGCGCTATGTTGCCTCGCTAGATGGCGCTACCATAGGTCAAACGGATATCAACTGCGTTTTTTTAATAGCAACCCCCATTTCTATCATATATTCGTGTAGTACGTAAAGAAATATGAATGTTTTATATTAACAGAATATTCCGTCGGTTCTTGGTAGAACAACATTATAATAATAAATGAAAAGCACCAGTTTGCTTTTGTTCTACAATATTGTTTTTATTGCTAACCGGTTTTCGACTTACAAGGCCATCTTCAGACATTTACTGAGTATTATCACCAAAGAAGTTAAATGTTAGCTGACAACATTGGAAGAGAAGTAACACATCTAGAGTGAAGTAGAAACATACAGTGAGTAACATCTTTGCAATGAAATACTAAAAACTGAACAGTACATAAATAAAAATGGAGTTGACAGGAAAACCTTTAGCACAAAATAGGAATAGTATGCCTACATAACAGTTTCTATTAATCCACTGTCTGCAAGAAATGGTGTTCTCTACCATTTCTAGGTCAGGTATCACAGACTGTAGCCAAAGCACTGAAATCCTGCAAGTATAGGGTTTCCCACTATGTCAGGAACACTACAGCCCAGTGTGTTTTTAATAGCAAAGACAAGATCCAGTTATTAGCCAACAGTGGGGTATACAAAATCACCTGTTCTGATTGTGACAAATTTTACACTGGTCAGTCAGGCAGAGACATATCAACTAGGCAGGCTGAACATGAACGCAGCTGGAGGTTGCAGAATTCAGACTCTCCATTTGCTGAGCATGTACTGAGTGAGGGTCACAACTACCAGCCAATGTCCCATGTACTTCACGTAGCAAACAAAGGCCATAAGCTCAACCTGCTGAAAGCCCTGGAAATTAACAAACATCTTGCTCACAGTCCAGATCTCATCCTAAATGACCAGACACAACTCAACACTTTCCCTCTCCTAAACTTCATATAATCATCTTTGTTGTTCATTACTTCCCACACTCTCTCTTCCTACATATCCCCATTTTCCTGTAGCCATTAAGTTGTTTTATTTGTTGCAGTTGTCTTTGTATTCCAAAAAAATGGTTCTGAGCACTATGGGACTCAACTGCTGAGGTCGTTAGTCCCCTAGAACTTAGAACTAGTTAAACCTAACTAACCTAAGGACATCACAAACATCCATGCCCGAGGCAGGATTCGAACCTGCGACCGTAGCGGTCTTGCGGTTCCAGACTGCAGCGCCTTTAACCGCACGGCCACTTCGGCCGGCCTTTGTATTCCACATATGCTGTAGTTTCAGTAGTTAAGGGTTTGCTTTTAACTTGTACTTGTATTACTCCCCTTGTAGTTGTCTCATCAAATACTGTTCATATTTTACTTTGCTCATTTATTTAAAGTAAACTGGTATACAGCCACTGCTTTGATTATAATGTTAATGTTAAAATGCAGTACCACCACACTCTCAAACTGTAGGTTCCCTCAAACACCTCAGTTTTCCTGCATTTACTAATTTCTGTTTATCTTATTGATATTGTTTAAGTTCCTCGTGTATTCTGTATTTACATTGACAACTGTCTCTTCTTTTTTAATTGGTTGTGTATCACTCTCCATGTTTCATACCTCTTGATGCAGCCTTGTCTAGTACTAATTTTATCTTATTTCATTAGTTTTGTTTATTAATAGAAACTGTTATGTAGGCATGCTATTCCTATTTTGTGCTAAAGGTTTTCCTGTCAACTCCATTGTTATTTATGTACTGTTCAGTTTTTAGTATTTCATTGCAAAGATGTTACTCACTGTATGTTTCTACTTCACTCTAGATGTGTTACTTCTCTTCCAATGTTGTCTGCTAACATTTAACTTCTTTGGTGATAATACTCAGTAAATGTCTGAAGATGGCCTTGTAAGCCGAAAACCGGTTAGCAATAAAAATAATATTGTAGAACAAAAGTAAACTGGTGCTTTTCATTTATTATGAATGTTTTACTTGGACCACTTTTTTTGCTTTGTGACAGATGGCGCTGTAATAGTCACAAACATATGGCTCACAATTTTAGACGAACAGTTGGTAACAGGTAGGTTTTTTAAATTAAAATACAGAACGTAGGTAAGTTTGAACATTTTATTCCGGTTGTTCCAATGTGATACATGTACCTTTGTGAACTTATCACTTCTGAGAACGCATGCTGTTACAGCGTGATTACCTGTAAGTACCACATTAATGCAATAAATGCTCAAAATGATGTCCGACAACCTCAATGCATTTGGCAATAAATGTAACGACATTCAACAGCGAGTAGTTCGCCTTCTGTAATGTTCGCACATGCATTGACGATGCGCTGCGCATGTTGTCAGGCGTTGTCGGTGGATCACGATAGCAAATATCCTTCAACTTTCCCCACAGAAAGAAATCCGGTGAACGTGCGGGCGACGGTATGGTGCTTCGACGACCAATCCACCTGCCACGAAATATGCAATTCAATACCGCTTCAACCGCACGCGAGCTATGTGCCCGACACCCATCATGTTGGAAGTACATCGCCATTCTATCATGCAGTGAAACATCTTGTAGTAACATCGGTAGAACATTAGATTGTCATCGATAAAATGGGGGCCAATTATCCTTCCTCCCATAATGCCGCAACATACAATAACCCGCCGAGGTCGCTGATGTTCCAGTTGTCGCAGCCATCGTGGGTTTTCCGTTGCCCAGTAGTGCATATTATGCCGGTTTACGTTACCGCTGTTGGTGAATGGCGCTTCGCCGTTTAATAGAACACGTGCGAAAAATGTGTCATCGTCCCGCGATTTCTCTTGTGGCCAGTGGCAGAACTGAAGACGACGTTCAAAGTCGTCGCCATGCAATTCCTGGTGCATAGAAATATGGTACGAGTGCAATCGATGTTTTTGAGATTCCCGATGCTCGCGCAGTTTGTCTGCTACTGATGTGCGGATTAGCCGCGACAGCAGCACAAACACATACTTGAGCATCATCATTTGCTGCAGGTCGTGGTTGACGTTTCACATGTGGTTGAACACTTCGTGTTTCCTTAAATAATGTAACTATCCGGCGAACGGTCCGCGCACTTGGATGATGTCGTACAGGATACCGAACAGCATACATAGCACACGCCCGTTGGGCATTTAGATCACAATAGCCATACATCAACACGATATCGACCTTTTCCGCAAATGGCAAACGGTCCATTTTAACACTGGTAATGTGTCACGAAGCAAATACCGTCCGCACTGGCGGAATGTTACGTGATACCATGTACTTATACGTTTGTGACTATTACAGCGCCATCTATCACAAAGCGAAAAAAGTGGTCCAAATAAAACATTAATATTTCTTTACGTACTACACGAACATGTAATAAAAATGGGGGTTCCTATTTAAAAAAACACAGTTGATATCCGTTTGACCTATGGCAGCGCCATCTAGCTGGCCAACCATAGCGCCATCTGGTTTCCCCCATTCAAGCTGGACGAGTTTCGTTCTTTGTAGTGTTTTCGTTTGATGCTTATTTCGTGAGATATTTGGCCCGGTCACGATCAATGGACCACCCTGTATATACGGATACCTGTATCCCATGACTTCTGTCACCTCACTGTATTTACCTGAGTGCAGCAGCAGACGCCTGACCCCCTGCCGCTTGTCTGTGTCTGCAGGCGCCGCTCGCTGGCGCTGGGCGAACGCATCCCGCTGTGCTCGGCCCCCCGCCGCCGCGCCGCCTCCGCCAGCAGCGTCCGCCGATCCTTCACGCTGGGCGAGACCAACTTCGGCTTCGGCGTCTCTCCGCACGGCACCGACACGGAGATGGCGCACCTCAGCGGTAAGCCTCACACCAGGCCTGCAACCACACAGGTGTTGCCACATTCGGCTGTCAATATAACACCGTGGGAGCACTCCGACACAAGCACACTAAACTCCCAATCTCAAACGACGGCGGTCGACTTTGGGCTCGTTCTGTGCACCTGACATCAAGCGTTCTCTGACAGACAATGAGCATTCAGTAGTGTTCTGACCGCCCTCTTGTGAACGTCGTAGCCAGTGAGAGCCTTAAACCTGCACTTAGCGATTTATTTAGTGAAGTTTTATTCCATTTGTTGAGACTTTCCGCAGTAAGCGGAAAATTCTACGTAAGCAAGGGAAAGACATAATTTGCGGGATACACGCTTTCTTCAAGTGCATACCGGAAGTGTTGCTTGGGACCGGCAACACGCTGACGTGCGCCGACCGCCACCGAGTGAGCCCATACAGAAATCCTTAAGATAAACTTCCTCCGCATCCCTTTCGGTCATAATACTATCTTCACTGCGGTCTCTCTCTCTCTCTCTCTCTCTCTCTCTCTCTATATATATATATATATATATATATATATATATATATATATATATATATACTCCTGGAAATTGAAATAAGAACACCGTGAATTCATTGTCCCAGGAAGGGGAAACTTTATTGACACATTCCTGGGGTCAGATACATCACATGATCACACTGACAGAATCACAGGCACATAGACACAGGCAACAGAGCATGCACAATGTCGGCACTAGTACAGTGTATATCCACCTTTCGCAGCAATGCAGGCTGCTATTCTCCCATGGAGACGATCGTAGAGATGCTGGATGTAGTCCTGTGGAACGGCTTGCCATGCCATTTCCACCTGGCGCCTCAGTTGGACCAGCGTTCGTGCTGGACGTGCAGACCGCGTGAGACGACGCTTCATCCAGTCCCAAACATGCTCAATTGGGGACAGATCCGGAGATCTTGCTGGCCAGGGTAGTTGACTTACACCTTCTAGAGCACGTTGGGTGGCACGGGATACATGCGGACGTGCATTGTCCTGTTGGAACAGCAAGTTCCCTTGCCGGTCTAGGAATGGTAGAACGATGGGTTCGATGACGGTTTGGATGTACCGTGCACTATTCAGTGTCCCCTCGACGATCACCAGTGGTGTACGGCCAGTGTAGGAGACCGCTCCCCACACCATGATGCCGGGTGTTGGCCCTGTGTGCCTCGGTCGTATGCAGTCCTGATTGTGGCGCTCACCTGCACGGCGCCAAACACGCATACGACCATCATTGGCACCAAGGCAGAAGCGACTCTCAGCGCTGAAGACGACACGTCTCCATTCGTCCCTCCATTCACGCCTGTCGCGACACCACTGGAGGCGGGCTGCACGATGTTGGGGCGTGAGCGGAAGACGGCCTAACGGTGTGCGGGACCGTAGCCCAGCTTCATGGAGACGGTTGCGAATGGTCCTCGCCGATACCCCAGGAGCAACAGTGTCCCTAATTTGCTGGGAAGTGGCGGTGCGGTCCCCTACGGCACTGCGTAGGATCCTACGGTCTTGGCGTGCATCCGTGCGTCGCTGCGGTCCGGTCCCAGGTCGACGGGCACGTGCACCTTCCGCCGACCACTGGCGACAACATCGATGTACTGTGGAGACCTCACGCCCCACGTGTTGAGCAATTCGGCGGTACGTCCACCCGGCCTCCCGCATGCCCACTATACGCCCTCGCTCAAAGTCCGTCAACTGCACATACGGTTCACGTCCACGCTGTCGCGGCATGCTACCAGTGTTAAAGACTGCGATGGAGCTCCGTATGCCACGGCAAACTGGCTGACACTGACGGCGGCGGTGCACAAATGCTGCGCAGCTAGCGCCATTCGACGGCCAACACCGCGGTTCCTGGTGTGTCCGCTGTGCCGTGCGTGTGATCATTGCTTGTACAGCCCTCTCGCAGTGTCCGGAGCAAGTATGGTGGGTCTGACACACCGGTGTCAATGTGTTCTTTCTTCCATTTCCAGGAGTATATATATATATATATATATATATATATATATATATATATATAGGCTTGCGTAGGCACTATATATTTGACCTTGGTCTATAAGCTGCTTCTACTCCAAGCGGCACATCGATGCTCAGTTGTAAGTTGTGCTGTAATAAGTTAACACGTGTTTGTGTCTCTCGTCACGGAAATGGAACCGCATAATATTGTGCAATGGTATGTCATTTCTTTTTGCGTTAAATTGGGTGCAAACGTGTCGACAGCCTACAGCAAGCTTCAGAAGGCTTTTGGAGAGGAGGTTATGTCAAGTGCTCAAGTTTTTCGTTGGCATAAAATGTTTAGTGAAGGCAGAACGAATACACTACACGTGTTAAAATGGATCGTTTACCAACTGCGGAAAAGGTCCGTGTTGATGTATGGCTATTGTGATCAAAATGCCCAATGGGCGTGTGCTATGTGTGATGAAGATCGCAGTGGACGACCATCAACCTCATGGATGGATGTCAACTTGGCCAGGGTGCGTGAACTCGTACGATCTGATCGAAGATTATCCGTGAAAATGTTTGCAGAAGAACTGAACATCAATCGAGAAACGGTTCGTCTAATAATAACTGAAGATCTTGGTATGAGAAAGATTTGTGCAAAAATGGTCCCAAGAAATCTCACACCACAACAGCGAGAAACACGGAAAAATGTGGCAGCCGATCTGTTAGAGCACTCCAGAATTATTGAACCTTGTTATCACTGGTGATGTAAATTGTTTTTCTCGGTACGATCCAGAGACAAAACGCCAAAGTTCACAATGGCGCTCAAAGGGATCACCCAGACCAAAAAAAGCTCGCATGTCAAAGTCAAAAGTGAAATGCATGCTTGTGTGCTTATTTGTTTCCAAGGGAATTGTTCATAAAGAGTGGGTGCCTCCTGGACAAACGGTTAACCAATATTACTACAAAGAAATTTTAGAATGACTTCGTAAAAGAGTGCTTCCTGTCCGTGCCAACATTGCTGATAATTGGATTCTACATCACGATAATGTGCCATCCCATACTGCTCTGTCAGTACAGCAATTATTAACCTCCAAACAAATTTCAGTATTGCCACAGCCACCTTATTCACCAGATATCGCTCCGTGCGATTTTTTTCTATTTCCAAGATTCAAAACGGCAGTCAAGGGACACCATTTTCAAACAACACAAGATGTCCAAAAATCTGTGACGAGAGTCTTGGAGGATATTACAGAAGATGAGTTCCAGAAATGTTACCATCAGTGGCAGAAGCGCTGGAAAAAGTGTGTGCAATCAGAAGGAAACTACTTTCAAGGAGACAACACTAAACTTGACTAAAACGGAAAGCAACATCTTTTTTTCACATCAATCTCATTACTTTTATATATATATATATATATATATATATATATATATATTACAAAAAGGTACCGCCAAACTTTCAGGAAACATTCCTCACACACAAATAAAGAAAAGATGTTATGTGGACATGTGTCCGGAAACGCTTAATTTCCACGTTATAGCTCATTTTAGTTTCGTCACCTACGCTCAATGGAGCACGTTATCATGATTTCATACGGGATACTGTACCTGTGCTGCTAGAACATGTGCCTTTACAAGTACAACACAACATGTGGTTCATGCACGATGGAGCTCCTGCACATTTCAGTCGAAGTGTTCGTACGCTTCTCAACAACAGATTCGGTGACCGATGGTTTGGTAGAGGCGGACCAATTCCATAGCCTCCACGCTCTCCTGACCTCAACCCTCCTGACTTCCATTTATTGGGGCTTTTGAAAGCTCTTGTCTACGCAACCCCGGTACCAAATGTAGAGACTCTTCGTGCTCGTATTGTGGACGGCTGTGATACAATACGCCATTCTCCAGGGGTCCAGGGATTCCATGCGACGGAGGGTAGATGCATGTATCCTCGCTAACGGAGGATATTTTGAACATTTCCTGTAACAAAGTGTTTGAAGCACGCTGGTACGTTCTGTTGCTGTGTGTTTCATTTCCATGATTAATGTGATTTGAAGAGAAGTAATAAAATAAGCTCTAACATGGAAAGTAAGCGTTTCCGGACACATGTCCACATAACATATTTTCTTTCTTTGTGTGTGAGGAATGTTTCCTGAAAGTTTGGCCGTACCTTTTTGTAACACCCTATCAGCAGTTATGCCAGATGTCTCGATTTTCGAGGAATGTCTCGTCTTTATGGATGTCATAACCTGTCCCATGTAACCGTTATGCCACGCCAGATGTAATATGTTATTGTGGAGTACATGATAGTTCTGAAATGAGTTCCTGAATTCGTCGGCAGCTGTAACGAAAAATGCTGGAAATTGGCGCACTAGGAGACCGCGATGAGCCAATGAACTATAGGGACGCTTCAGCGCATGCCCAAAATGTACGTTTTGAATACACGCTGCAGTGTCGCCCCCATTGTTGTATTATTAACGCCAGCTGCTGTTTTTCGAACAGTGAATCGAATACCCCTCTCAACCTCTGTTTTCGTTAATGCTTCTATGTTGCTTTTGTGTGTTATATCATTTTTCATTGCATTTCGTTCAAAGGATTTAATTCTTTAGATGACTTGCTTAAGACGAATTAATTGTTTATTCATTTCATGATTTTTTCCCGTTGCTTCAAGAGTTTCTTCTTGTTTTCATTTAACTTGTTATTCAGTATCTGCTAAAATATTATCTTGATTTTTGTTTTGATGATAAGGGTTGCTATAATTATTCTGACATATTTGGCTTATTATTTCCTACTGTGTTAAAAGGTAGACTTTTATCTTTGTTAACCCTTCCTGTTCCTCATATGACTGCACTCCCTTATTATTTAAATCTTTTAACAATTACTGTGGTTGGTTTTGGTTCTTATTTAGGAAACCTTGATTCTGAGTTTAATTTTTCTTACATGTTTTTTCTAATTTTTTGTTAGCTTTTCAGCTTATACATGACTAATACCTCTCCTTTCACCTTATTTTTATTACTCTGTTTCATGAAAGGTTTTTGATTATAGTGGAGGGTGAATTGTTAAGTGGTCAGTATTTATTTAGTTCATAAAACACAAGACAGTCTTACGTAGTTTATTTATTTATATAATTAAGCAAAAAGTATGGGAAGACTACAGCCGTAATATTTCCCGGTGGTATGCAGCTATACTAAACGACTATATGATGATGGCATTCTTTTGGGTAAAATATTCCAGAGATGAAATAGTGCCCCATTCGGATTTCCGTTTGGGGTACTCAGGAGAATGTCATCAGCAGAAACAAAACTGGCTTTCTACGGATTGGAGTGTGGAAGGTTGCAGCCCTTAATCCCTAGGGTAGATTAGAAAATTTAAAAAAGGGAAATGGATAGGCTAATGTTAGATGTGGTGCGAATTAGTCAACTTCGGTGACAACAGGACTTCTGGTCAGGTGAATACCGGGCTATAAACACAAAATTAATGAAGGGTAATGCAGGAGTAGGTTTAATAATGAGTAAGAAAATAGGAGCTACTACGAACAGCTTAGGGAACGCATTATCGTGGCTAAGGTAGACACGAAGCCAACATCAAATAAAATACTATACGTTTATCCGCCAACTAGTACTGCACATGCTAAAGATAGTGAAACAGTGTCTGAAGAGTTAAAAAATATTCATCGGATAGTTAAGGGAGACGGTAATTTAACAGTGATATGGGACAGGAAATCGATTTTAGGAATAGGAGGAAAGATAGCAGGTGAATATGGACTGGAGGAAAGGAATGAAAGAGGAAGCCGCCTGGTAGAATTATGCACAGATCATAATTCAATTATCGCTAGCACCTGCTTTAAGATTCATAAAAGGAGGCTGTATAGTGGAAGAGACCTGGAGACACCGGAACGTTTCAGATTGATAATGTAATGGTAAGACAGAGATTTCGTAACCGGATTTAAAATTGCAAGACATTTCCAGGGCCAGATGTGAACTCTGACCACAATTTCTTGGTTATAAATGGTGAATAAAAATGAGGAAATGTCAGTTTTAATATACAAAGAGGTAGGAAATTAAAGAGATGGGACCAGGATAGGTTGAAAGAACCAGTGGTTGTTGTGAGTATCAGACGGACCTTTAGTCAACGATTGACAAGAACAGGGGAAAGGAATACAGAAGAAGAAAACTTTGTAGCTTTGAGAGAGGAAATAATGAAGACAGCAGAGCACCAAATTGGTAAAAAGACAAGGACAAGGAGAAATTCTTGGATAGCACAGGCGATATTGAATTTAACTGATGAATGGAAAAAGTATGAAAATAAATACAAACGTCTATGAAATGAGATTGAGAGGAAGTGCAACATGGATAAGCAGAAATAGCTAGAGGACAAATGTAAGGATTAACAAGTACTGTAACGCAGCGCTAGTGCACACGATACTCCTTAAAGCCTGTACTATAGTAAGTTGACGGCTTCACCTTAAGAGAAAGGATTTTTGTATAGACATTGACCGCGTGTACCTGAATGGAGGCAAATCCGACTTACACCCACTCAGTAATAACAATGATACGTCAAGCAAGTCCGAAATGCAACTACACGTCATGACGGACAAGAAACAACACAGAAGATGTTACCAATTTGTTAATAATACGGTCGCCAGCCTAATTAGGCATTAACTGAGTTTCTTCCCTGTACAAGTTGATGTACGTTCGAGCATAACAACACGTAGTAACACTGCATAATATGGTAAATTTTAGAACCAAAAAATCTACTGAACTGATAATTTCACTTTCTGTACCAATATGGATAAACCATAAATACACACCATTACACTATAATGTTTACTACGAAACTTCGTACTGTCTATTGATCTGATTAAAATCGGGCATAGGTTACCCTAGAAATAGCACTTTCGAAACACACACACAATGTCAATTTTGATAAATGTAAAACACTGATAAATTTTGGTTTTTGTATTGGCTTTAACTTTGCTGGTCTAATCAGTTTAGAACACTTCAGAATTCAAATGAATAAAGAAGAGGGGGGGGGGGGCTGAAACTGTTACGATCACTGTTTTAAAACAATTAATGTATTGAAATCGTTAAGCACTCAAAATTTCCACTATATGAGTTACTACTCTTTTTAGCTTATTTCCTGCTCATTTAATTACCATTATATCTGCCTCAAAATAATTAAACTTCATTACTAAACCAATTTCAAAATTATGTTCCCACTTTGTCAGACCTTTGTTATTTACCTATAGATTCATTAACAAAACAGTTCTTTAAACGTCCTTCTAACATAGCTAGGTCTGCAAGTAATTATTATTAACATAAACTTTAAATCTTCATCTCGGGACACTCGGATTGCACAACATATGGAAAGGACCCTGTCTAGGTTAGTTGTGAGGATAATTAAATGATAGGACAGTTCTGGTAAAATTTAAGTTGTTATTGAACAGTATGGAACAAAAGTAATACAGCACTAAAAGTTTCAACCTGTTCGTATCGATGCGGCGGTCGGCAGGCAGCGAGATGGCGAGGCACAGGGCACACATACACTCCTGGAAATTGAAATAAGAACACCGTGAATTCATTGTCCCAGGAAGGGGAAACTTTATTGACACATTCCTGGGATCAGATACATCACATGATCACACTGACAGAACCACAGGCACATAGACACAGGCAACAGAGCATGCACAATGTCGGCACTAGTACAGTATATATCCACCTTTCGCAGCAATGCAGGCTGCTATTCTCCCATGGAGACGATCGTAGAGATGCTGGATGTAGTCCTGTGGAACGGCTTGCCATGCCATTTCCACCTGGCGCCTCAGTTGGACCAGCGTTCGTGCTGGACGTGCAGACCGCGTGAGACGACGCTTCATCCAGTCCCAAACATGCTCAATGGGGGACAGATTCGGAGATCTTGCTGGCCAGGGTAGTTGACTTACACCTTCTAGAGCACGTTGGGTGGCACGGGATACATGCGGACGTGCATTGTCCTGTTGGAACAGCAAGTTCCCTTGCCGGTCTAGGAATGGTAGAACGATGGGTTCGATGACGGTTTGGATGTACTGTGCACTATTCAGTGTCCCCTCGACGATCACCAGTGGTGTACGGCCAGTGTAGGAGATCGCTCTCCACACCATGATGCCGGGTGTTGGCCCTGTGTGCCTCGGTCGTATGCAGTCCTGATTGTGGCGCTCACCTGCACGGCGCCAAACACGCATACGACCATCATTGGCACCAAGGCAGAAGCGACTCTCAGCGCTGAAGACGGCACGTCTCCATTCGTCCCTCCATTCACGCCTGTCGCGACACCACTGGAGGCGGGCTGCACGATGTTGGGGCGTGAGCGGAAGACGGCCTAACGGTGTGCGGGACCGTAGCCCAGCTTCATGGAGACGGTTGCGAATGGTCCTCGCCGATACTCCAGGAGCAACAGTGTCCCTAATTTGCTGGGAAGTGGCGGTGCGGTCCCCTACGGCACTGCGTAGGATCCTACGGTCTTGGCGTGCATCCGTGCGTCGCTGCGGTCCGGTCCCAGGTCGACGGGCACGTGCACCTTCCGCCGACCACTGGCGACAACATCGATGTACTGTGGAGACCTCACGCCCCACGTGTTGAGCAATTCGGCGGTACGTCCACCCGGCCTCCCGCATGCCCACTATACGCCCTCGCTCAAAGTCCGTCAACTGCACATACGGTTCACGTCCACGCTGTCGCGGCGTGCTACCAGTGTTAAAGACTGCGATGGAGCTCCGTATGCCACGGCAAACTGGCTGACACTGACGGCGGCGGTGCACAAATGCTGCGCAGATAGCGCCATTCGACGGCCAACACCGCGGTTCCTGGTGTGTCCGCTGTGCCGTGCGTGTGATCATTGCTTGTACAGCCCTCTCGCAGTGTCCGGAGCAAGTATGGTGGGTCTGACACACCGGTGTCAATGTGTTCTTTTTCCATTTCCAGGAGTGTACAATCACAGCAATGGCCCTTGATGTATCGGCACTTTGCTTCTTCTTAGCGTCGCAATTCTTTTCCATTTAGTGCCTATGGAATTTTGCCATGCTGTATAGGCGTCGGGACGGCACATCCGAGGCTCAATGAAACTACGTCTTCCAGGAGAGCCTCCTCGATCCAGAACGTGTGGCTCAGGCCAATGTCCAACTCCGACTACTACTGCTGAGCCCGTTATGCCGTGCAGCGCCCGTGTGCATTTTCCCGCGCTCGCCTGCCATCCACCTTTTACCGCTCCCCTACAGACAAGGTATTCACCAGAAGTTTTGCATTCCACATATTCCAATACATTGCCTACGTATGGACCAGACGCACAATTACAACTTTAACATCTTACAACAGATTCAACGTCTCTTACATTTCAATTCTGTTACAATATTGTTTGACATTTGACATAAACATTAACATTCACATCGAAATTTGTTTACAGTTTTCTTAACACAATGACATGAAAAGAAAAGAAATGAAATCAGAATATCGATTACACTAATTTATCGAAAATCAGAAGAAAAAAAATTATATGTACAATAGTATAGCGTTGTTGTTGTTACAGTACATATCTCTGGGGGAAAGATAGATACCGCCTACAGGAAAATTTGAGGCCTTTTGAGAAAAGAGAAGAATATCAAGATCTCAAATTGAAAACGAGTCCTAAGTAAAGAAGTTTAAGCTGAAAGTTGAAAGGAGTATATAGACTGTGTGTAAAAGGGAGGTGTACTTGAGGGCAATATTATAGAAGTAGAAGAGGACGTAGATGAAAATGAGATGGGACAAAACTCTTCCGTCCGGTGTGCAAGGTGTATGAGACAACTGAAATATCTTCAGACTTCAAGTAGAATACAATAATTCCAATTCCAAAGAAAGCAGGTGCTGACGGGTGTGAATTTTACCGAACGATCAGTTTAATAACTCATGGACGCAAAATACTAACATGGATTCTCTACAGAAGAATGGAAAAACGGTTAGAAGCTGTCCTCGGGTAAGAGCAGAGATATGTAGTAACATGAAAACGATGCTGACCCTACGACTTCTCTTAGAAGATAGGTAAAGGAAAGGCAAATCTACGCTTATAGCACTTGTAGACTTAAGGAAAGTTTTTGATAATGTTGACTGGAGTACGCTCTTTGAAGTTCTGAAAGCAGCGAGCGAAAGGCTATTTACGGCTTGTATATAAACCAGGCGGCACTTACTGGAGTCGCTCGGCATGAAAGGGAATCAGTGGTTGAGAAGCGAGAGAGAGAGATTTTGTAGCCCATCCCCGATGATATTCGATCCATACACTGAATAAGCAGCAAAAGAAACAAAAGAAGAATCTGGTGTAGGAATTAAAGTCCAGAGACAAGAAATGAAACCTTTGAGGTTTTCCGATGACTTTGTAAATCATTTAGAAACAGCAAAGGACTTGGAGAAGAAGTTAATTGGAATGGACAGTATCTTGAAAGGACGATATAAGATGAACCTCAACAAAAGCAAAACAAGAATAATAGGATGTACTCATATTGAGTCGGTTGATACCGAGGGAATTATAGTAGATGACTTTTGCTATATGGGCAGCAGAATAACTGACTGTGCACGAAGAAGATAGGATATAAAATATAGACTGGCAATTGCAAGAAAAGTGTTTCTGAAAAAGAGAAATTTGTTAACATCGAATATAGATTTAAGCCTCACGAAATCTTTTCTGAATTTATTCGTATGGAGTGTAGTCACGTATGGAAGTGAAACATGGACGATAAACAGCTTAGACAAGAAGAGAAAACAAGCTTTTCAAATGTGATGCTACAGAATAATGTTGAAGATTAGATGGGTAGATAACATAACTAATGAGGAGTTATTGAAATGCTAAGAAAAGAAATATGTGGCACAACCTGACTAAAAGAAGGAATAGATTGGGTAGATTGTTAGGACACATTCTGAGACATTAACGGCTCACCAGTTTTGTACTCGAAGTATGTGTGGGGGTAAAAGTCTCAGAGGAAGACCAAGATATGAAAACAGTAAGCAGAGTCAGAAGAATGTAGGTTGCATTAGTTATTTGGAGGTGAAGAGGTTGCACAGGGTAGAGTGGCATGAAGAGAACTTCAAACTAGTCTTCGGACTGAACACTACAACGATAATTAAATATAGTCAGATGATATTATTTTATTTTTTAAATTTTTAATTTTTAGTTTTTGAAAATTTATTGTGTTTTCGTTATTTTTCTTATAATGCCCAAATATTTTGTATTTATAATGTGGCAATGAAGATCTCAAGGAAACACTTTCATTTTTAGCTTTGTTTGTAAATATGAATATATTACTTCCACATTGAAAAATGTTGACACCAATGTGGCTCTTTTTAACTTCAGGTAGTACGAGGGCTTTTTGGAAAATAAGTAAAGATCGGTTGCGAATTGGAAACCACAGTAAAATTCGTCGAAGCGCTGTATAGATTTGGTGGGCAGTGCCTCTGCTATGCCTGTATGACGTCGGTCTTCACAGTTCTCAGCGCACAGCGAGCGCGTAAAGATGCCTAAAAAATAGTGTCTCCTGCCTACTAAGAAATTTCGCTTGGTTTCATGAAACATCAGGTAACGTAACTGTCATTCGTCTGCTTTATCATGACAGTTATCAGCCACATACTGCAGAGCCAATGAGGACGTTTCTGCAACGTTTTATACAGTAAGTGTTTAATCAACTACCATACAGCCCACACTTGGCTTCCTCTGACTTTGGTGTCTGCTGAAATGAATTCTGGCTACGAAAACATCATTTGGGCACAGACGACTCGAGCGTAGAAACTTGTCGGAAAACACAAGTGGCTGTGTTCTGTGATGATGGTACTGGGAAGTTGGTGCAACCTACGATAGATGTCTAAATCGGAGAGAACACTACTGTATGTAGAGAAGTAGCTGGAAGTTGTAGCTAACTGTCACAAATAAAACAGTTTTAATTTTCGCTGTGGTTTCCATTTAGCGACCGATGGTGCCTTATTTTTCGAATAGCCCTCGATGGACAAAGGTATATGTACCAAAACTTACAGATTGAAACTGGCAGCAGTGGTTCGCTTCTTCTTCAGTATAAGGCTGATTAATTATTATTATAACTTTTTAAATACAACCAAAACTTTGTAATTAACTGAACTCTGTATTTTACTCTTTGAAGAGGTTATTGATTTCTGTCGTGATACAATCCCCAGAAACTGCATCTCAATATATTTTTGATGTTCGAAGTTTTAAAATATTTACATTTGTTAGAATTAATGCGGTTTCTAGATCAAAAAAAAAAAAAGGCAAATAACAGCAGTTGAGAAGAAACGAAGGGAGAATTATATTCAGCCTTAACTTTTTGAGTCAAATCCACACTCAAATTGTGGTCTTTCATTCTCGATCGTTAATTAATATTTTTGATAGAATGATTGCAGCTAATATAGCAACTATTGGTACAATAAATCTAACAAAAATTCATTCTGACAAAACTAAAACTGCTTTTCTTGATAAAGTACCAAATATTTTGATTGAAAATCAAATGTATTATTTACACTAGAAAAACAATTATCTGCCTCGTCAGTAAGTTGAAATGCATTGGAATAATCAAACTACATCTACAAAATATCGGTATCATGCAGCACCTCAAAATCTGAAGTGATACCTTTGTGAGAACTGGTTCACTGAGTGCTGAAGTAAATATGTCTATAAGAAACTTCCTGGCAGATTAAAACTGTGTGAAGGACCGAGACTCGAACTCGGGACCATTGCCTTTCGCGGGGAAGTGCTCTATTATCTGAGCTACCCAAGCACGACTCACGCCCCGTCCTCACAGCTTCACTTCCGCCAGTACCTCGTCCCCTACTCACGGTGAGTTTACCGTTTTCAAAGATTTGGAGGTCAGTATGCTCATACAAGACTAACCTCCCCACACCATAATACCTGGGCCACTGAAACGATCATGTTCGACAATGTTCCTAGCTACGTATGTGTATCTTTCGCCGTATCAGGATACATCCAGAATAGTACTCAGACATAATCTGATGTCAGCCGAGAAGAGCACTCGACCCAACTCCTCATTGGTTCAGTCTCTACGATTTTGGCACCGTCGCAAAAGTTACCGCCCATGTGCGGGTATCAACGGAACGCAACGTACTGGTCGTCGGGCAAAGAGACCAGCACCATATAGTCGCCGTGCCACTTGGAGCATGAGATTGCGTGCCGTTAAGTCCTGTTAAATGTGATTGCAATTGCACCCGCTGTTTCGCGTGGATCCCATCTTCCGTGTTGCTCAATGCAGCGGTCATCCGCTGCTGTGGTCGACCGCCTCCTCTCCTTCGCGCAGCAGTGCCTGTGGTTCGGAACGCTCGAAGGGCACGTGATACAATGCTGTGAGCAATACCAAACTCCCGGGCTACACAGATCACACTTCGTCGTTCTTCCCTGTGTGATATCATCCAAACTTTGTCTCCCAGTTACGGTGTAACTGCTCGTTTATTCATACACATTCTGCCCTTTCTTCAATTGCCTAGTGTTATGGGTCCAACCCCATTTGACGCTATACCCACTGACCTCGAGCCACCTGACGCCCAAATTTCTGTGCATGATGGGAGACCACTGGTAACGAGCCCCCGCTCTTCCAATCATCTCGAAAGGGTAGTTTGGAAGTGAGGTCCGATCGGTCGCGAAATGGAAACGACACTGAAAATTAAAAGTGTTTTATTTACAACAGTTTGCTACACCTTCCACCTGTTTCTCTACATAGTTGCCGTTCCGAGAGAGACATTTGTCGTAGCGTTGTACAACCTTTCCAATACCCTCGTCATAGAAGGCAGCCGCCTGTGCTTTCCGCCACCTCTCTACTCTGATCTGCAATTCGTTGTCTGTACCAAAATGTTGCCTTCATAGCCAGCGTCTCACGTGGGCAAAGATGAACATCAGAGGTGGCCAAGGCCGGGCTGTATGGCGGGAATCAAACACTTCCTTTCGAAAACACTGCAGGAGCGTACTCTTTGCCCCTGCAGTGGGCGGGTGAGAATTGTCATGAAGAAGGCAGCGCATAACAGGTACGTTATGTAGGACTGCATGAAACCAGGGGAAACCTCGCAGCCGGCAGCCATACTTGGTGGCAGACACTATCCTTCTAGACATCATTCCTCGCCTACTGTGTGCTCACAAGGGAACCTCCCCATCGCACCCCCCTCAGATTTAGTTATAAGTTGGCACAGTGGATAGGCCTTGAAAAACTGAACACAGATCAATTGAGAAAACAGGAAGAAGTTGTGTGGAACTGTGAAAAAATAAGCAAAATATACAAACTGAGTAGTTCATGGGAAGATATGCAACATCAAGGACCCCGGGGCCGCGGGAGCGCCCTGGTCTCGTGGTAACGTGAGCAGCTGCGGAACAAAAGGTCCTTGGTTCAAATCTTCCATCGGGTGAAAACTTTAATTTTTTATTTTCAGTTTATGTGACAAACTCTTATGTTTTCATCACTTTTTTGGGAGTGATTATCACATCCACAAGAAAACCTAAATCGGGCAAGGTAGAAGAATCTTTTTACCCATTC
Source organism: Schistocerca nitens (assembly GCF_023898315.1). Taxonomy (NCBI): domain Eukaryota; kingdom Metazoa; phylum Arthropoda; class Insecta; order Orthoptera; family Acrididae; genus Schistocerca; species Schistocerca nitens. The sequence continues at coordinate 500,192,077 of NC_064621.1, forward strand.
GCCAAATGTACAAGTTAGGTGGGTCGACAACATATTCCTGTCATGTGACGCACATGCCGTCACCAGTGTCGTATAGAATATATCAGATGTGTTTTCCTGTGGAGGAATCGGTTGACCTATGACCTTGCGATCAAATGTTTTCGGTTCCGATTGGAGAGGCACGTCCTTTCGTCTACTAATCGCACGGTTTTGCGATGCGGTCGCAAAACACAGACACAGACACTAAACTTATTACAGTGAACAGAGACGTCAATGAACGAACGGACAGATAATAACTATGCAAAAATAAAGAAAGTAAAATTTTCACTCGTGGGAAGACTTGAACCAAGGACCTCTCCTTCTGCAGCTGCTCACGCTACCACGGGACCACGGCGCTCCTGAGCTCACGTTCTCCTTGATGTTGCCTATGTGGCCCATGGACTACTCAGTTTGTATATTTTGCTTATTTTTTCACAGTTCCACACAACTTCTTCCTGGTTTCTCAATCGATCTGTGTTCAGTTTATCAAGGCCTATCCACTGTGCCAAGTTATAGCTAAATCTGAGGGGGGTGCGATGGGGAGGTTCCCTTGTCAGAACTGCAGAAAATGACGTGACCTTATCGAGAGCCGTACTGGAGACACTACCCAACGTATCTATGCAAAGTTTCATCGGTCTTTCAACGTCGTTTCCATTTCGCGACCTATCTGACCAGTCGTTCTTAGGTTTTGCACAGCATTGTAGTTGGTTAGTGACGTGAGGAGACCCCTTTCCTATTTTGTGGGGCCTGGTATGCAAGCATCAATAGTGGTATTTTTAAAATACTTAACCATTGTAGTTATACATTACCGCTACTAACCAGTCACGTTTTTTTCCACAGCCTTCTCGTGCATTCACTCGGGTGAAGAGAGTAAGCACTGCGCGTGCAAGCGCACTGCAGCCAACACCCACAGCGCCGAATTTGTTCTGCACGAGGACCTGGCCGAGAGGGAACTCCTGCTGCAGGAGGGCGTCCCGCAGTCCTTTTCCGGAGTGAACGCCATCGACAGCAGCCACAACTGCGTACTGCTGGAGTCACCGAGCGCCTCGGGCGAGCGCCGATGTTTTGCTCAGGACCCCTGCCGGAACTGTGATATTGCCCGAACGGCGTGCTCCTGTTACGGGTACAGCAAAGCGGTCGTGTGTCCCCACTGCAGGAACCTCAACACCGGCACGAGGACGTGCGCCTGCCCCACGTGTGATATATACTCCGACGGCAACAGTGCCTCTGACGATTATCGCATGGTTGCCGTGGGGGACGAAGTGTACGCCGCCGACATATGCTGCGGCTGCTCGGCCATCAGCGCGAGGGACGTCAGCATAAATGTGGAGGGCAACCCGCACGTGATGAAGTTCTTGGCCGCCGCCGCCGCCACCAGCCAATCCGCGCCGCCGACACCTCAGCCCACAAACAGGGGAAGGACAACTTCCTATTAGAGGAGTAACACAAAAACGCCCACTTTTTGAGGTCATCCAGGTAGCAACCTACTGCTTTGTCGCACAAAGGAACCACAGTCGATATTCGATTGTAACGGATGTTCACATCAAATTAAGCTATGTAGAACCCTGCCCCTGTATCTTAAATCAGATATAAATCGGGATAGACGTCACCAGTCATCTTCAGATGACGCTTGGAAAAGTTTGTACATTCATGTCATGATGAAGGCAACTTCATACAGCACTAAGGGCTATATTGGTGTTAACATCCAACTGGCACTTTCCACGAGTTATGCGCTGTTCACTATAAATCAGTACTCTCCACCATAGTCTAGAGCGCCAACACACGCTTGTGTGGTGCTGCTCGACTCGGAGGTAGGCAAATCGAATTTTGGTGGTGGAAGAAATTTTCACTGCTAGTATTTGTCTGCGAAGGGGAGGAGATGTTGTGGCTAGAAGTTCATCGTCACCAAACTTTATAGCTGTATACAGGATCAACCTCCAAACTTCTCCGCTGCGTCTCATAGATTTACGTTACGTAACACCGTTGCCTGTCGGATGGGAATGATAAGCCCAGTAGCTCCCTTGGCGATATTTGAGACAGGTAGACTATTTGTTGAGACCAGGTTAACCCTATTCATTCTCTCATCATCATAAAACACAAACAGGCCACCACACCATTAAACACATACCCATCACAGTCACCTCACTCAACAGATGAATTTAAGACCAAATTTCACATGTCGTTAAGCAAATCTGCTACTGTGCACGAAGGATGGAAAGCATTTCCAGATATCCACCTGAACCAACACATGGCTTCTCCCTGTCAGTCATATCAAACGACAACATTTTTACCACAAATCAGTATTTGTTGCTCTTATGCTACGACTGCAGTTCTGAGATGTTTCTGCAGTTCGTATGTAATTAATTAACTACATAACTTTTGAATGTTTATTCTACAGTTTGCTTTCTTTTTAGTTTATTTTTAGTTTTTTTAGTGTGTATTTGTGTAATGGGTTTGTTTTTGTGTTGCCTGATCTGACTGCAAAAGGAAAACTGTGACACGCACTATCTATTTTTGAGCACCAAATCCCATAGTCATCATGTGAAAGTGTCTTCATCTGTCTTCCACACCTGAAGTGATGATTTCCACATCATTCCAGTAATGTTTTCTGTTTTATCTGCATCATGCAGCGAACCTTTGCTGAGAGTATTGCTCCTTTAATGGCGACTTCACTATAAATTTTCGTTGCAGTAATTTTTGTGGGAAGATGATTAAACTAAAGAAGAAACCCAGAATTAGTGTTTCTTTAAGTTGTACATTTTTTAATTAGTCTTCATTTTGCTTCTCAGCGCCAACTGTACAACCTTGGTCAGTCAACTTAGACACTTCATTCAACAATCAAATAACTTTTGTACTTCTTTTACTTTTTGTACTTATTTTACTTTTAATACTCACAACTTTCTTGCGCACTCGACTTCTATCCCAACGTTAATTTTGTCACTTCTTTGCATGCACACCCGTGACGTTCACATCCAACTCTGTCGATTCACTGCTACCACCCAACTTACACTGACCTCTCATCCCTTCTATTGGGTGCCACGTAGCATTCCACTCTTTGATCGCGTGAACAGCACGCAATAGTAGACAGCAACAAAACAAGCATCTTTCATGTGATAGTCAGAGGAGTGCAATACTCTTCTGAACAATTTCTTTTCTTTACGATACTTTTATAACGAAACATCTGCATCAATGGAGCACTGAGTTCAGGGGAAAATTCAAATATTCAATTACATATAAAGAATTATAATGATCTGTGCATTAACAAAAATTTGAGATGACGCCTATGATGTCAGAGGATATAGTCTCCTTACACTGTCATTTTGTAAACATAGTCACAAGAAACCGACCAGCATTTACTGTGCAACTGATGTGACATCTCTGTGTTCGCAAAGTAATAGTAATATATTTATTGCGTTGTAGAGAATAGTGCTGAACTCTGTGGCTGAAATGCAGTGAGAAGTTGAATGTGGATAACCAGTATCGCCCGTACGACCACAAGAAACAGCCTCTAGTACCCAGCTTCGGACTACAAACAGAAGTAAGTTAGCTTGTGCACGTCTCATCTGAAGATGAGCTTGTAAACTACAGGGTCCACGAAACATATAAACAGGCGGTACAGATAAACGGGGAAGAACGACATAACAATGGATATTGTGGGATAAACTCTCGAAGCTTTTTCCACAATGTTCATAAATGTTCTATGTATCCACACTTCGTCACACGCTACTCATCTAATCGGTAGTCCACTTCTGCCCGCACCAAATCCAGAGTATCAGGGGTGACTGTAAGAACACAGCCCGTGATCGGTGTCGCAAGTCTGCGAAATTCTATGGTAGAGGTCGAACACAAACGCTATCCTTGAAGTAAATCCACAAGAAAAAACCCAAGGTGTCAAGCCCAGTGACTGGTGGCAACTCGAGCGGCGCCAGCTCAACAGTCGGAAACACGGTCTGTCCAGCGGCATAGCAACACCTCATTTAGGTGCTCTTATACACGTACCACTTCACTGTGCTGTGTAAACTTATGGTGTCTTGTGAAATTTGCAAAGGAAAGTTCTTTGCGTACACACTACCCACTGGCATCCGGCTAAATGTCGCATACAAAACACTGTCTCTGCCTGGTTCGCAGCCATTTTCAGCAACTATGGTAGGTGGCGTCCCTGTCGGCGATTTTCCAAACTATTTTGCCGTCACCACCATAAAAAAAAATACCCTTGAAAGTTCGTCTTTCACCTGCTGTATCATTTGATACGTTACGTCTAGCTACTTGCCTGTATCGATACGTTACGTCTAGCTTCTTACGTGTATAGATTTTTTTAAATTGTTTCATGGACCTTATAACTACCCTGTATAGAGATATTTCATAAGTGAGTAATAGCAGCTATTTGTTTTCATATTTCATACGATATTCACGTCTTTCAGCCTTCAGAAACGAAACGTGTTCCACCGGAT